>NC_044312.2:49795515-50160855 GCF_007474595.2 Lynx canadensis | reverse complement strand
TAAAATCATGAATGAAAATGGAATCCCTCAGAGATACAACCAATCCCTCAGAGATACAAACAATTATCAGGGAATACTATGAAAAATTATATGCCAACAAACTGGACAACCTGGAAGAAATGGACAAATTCCTAAACACCCACACACTTCCAAAACTCAATCAGGAGGAAATAGAAAGCTTGAACAGACCCATAACCAGCGAAGAAACTGAATCAGTCATCAAAACTCTCCCAACAAATAAGAGTCCAGGACCAGACGGCTTCCCAGGGGAGTTCTACCAGACATTTAAAGTAGAGATAATACCTATCCTTCTCAAGCTATTCCAAAAAATAGAAAGGGAAGGAAAACTTCCAGACTCATTCTATGAAGCCAGCATTACTTTGATTCCTAAACCAGACAGAGACCCAGTAAAAAAAGAGAACTCCAGGCCAATATCCCTGATGAATACGGATGCAAAAATTCTCAATAAGATACTAGCAAATCGAATTCAACAGCATATAAAAAGAATTATTCACCATGATCAAGTGGGATTCATTCCTGGGATGCAGGGCTGGTTCAACATTCACAAATCAATCAACGTGATACATCACATTAATAAAAGAAAAGAGAACCATATGATCCTGTCAATCAATGCAGAAAAGGCCTTTGACAAGATTCAGCAACTTTCTTAATAAAAACCCTTGAGAGAGTCAGGATAGAAGGAACATACTTAAAGATCATAAAAGCCATTTATGAAAAGCCCACAGCTAACATCATCCTCAACGGGGAAAAACTGAGAGCTTTTCCCCTGAGATCAGGAACACGACAGGGATGTCCACTCTCACCGCTGTTGTTTAACATAGTGTTGGAAGTTCTAGCATCAGCAATTAGACAACAAAAGGAAATCAAAGGCATCCAAATTGGCAAAGATAAAGTCAAGCTTTCACTTTTTGCAGATGACATATTATACACGGAAAATCTGATAGACTCCACCAGAAGTCTACTAGAACTGATAGATGAATTCAGCAAAGTCGCAGAATACAAAATCAATGCACAGAAATCAGTTGCATTTTTATACACTAATAATGAAGCAACAGAAAGACAAATAAAGAAACTGGTCAGGGTAAATCTAACCAAAGATGTAAAAGATCTGTATGCTGAAAACTATAGAAAGCTTATGAAAGAAATTGAAGAAGATATAAAGAAATGGAAAAACATTCCGTGCTCATGGATTGGAAGAATAAATATTGTCAAAATGTCAATACTACCCAAAGCTATCTATACATTCAATGCAATCCCAATCAAAATTGCACCAGCATTCTTCTCGAAACTAGAACAAGCAATCCTAAAATTCATATGGAACCACAAAAGGCCCCGAATAGCCAAAGTAATTTTGAAGAAGTAGACCAAAGCAGGAGGCATCACAATCCCAGACTTAGCCTCTACTACAAAGCTGTAATCATCCGGACAGCATGGTATTGGCACAAAAACAGACACATAGACCAATGGAATAGAATAGAAACTCCAGAACTAGACCCACAAACGTATGGCCAACTCATCTTTGACAAAGCAGGAAAGAACATCCAATGGAAAAAAGTCAGGCTCTTTAACAAATGGTGCTGGGAGACCTGGACAGCATATGCAGAAGATTGAAACTAGACCACTTTCTCACACCATTCACAAAAATAAACTCAAAATGGATAAAGGACCTGAATGTGAGACAGGAAACCATCAAAACCCTAGAGGAGAAAGGAGGAAAAAACCTCTCTGACCTCAGCTGCAGCAATTTCTTACTCGACACATCTCCAAAGGCAAGGGAATTAGAAGCAAAAATGAACTACTGGGACCTCATCAAGATAAAAAGCTTCTGCACTGCAAAGGAAACAATCAACAAAACTAAAAGGCAACCGATGGAATGGGAAAAGACATTTGCAAATGACTTATCAGACAAAGGGCTAGTATCCAAAATCTATAAAGAGCTCACCAAACTCCACACCCAAAAAACAAATAATTCAGTGAGGAAATGGGCAGAAAACATGAATAGACACTTCTCTAAAGAAGACATCCGGATGGCCAACAGGCACATGAAAAGATGCTCAATGTCGCTCCTCATCAGGGAAATACAAATCAAAACCACACTCAGGTATCACCTCAAGCCAGTCAGAGTGGCCAAAATGAACAAATCAGGAGACTGTAGATGCTGGTGAGGATGTGGAGAAATGGGAACCCTCTTGCACTGTTGGTGGGAATGCAAATTGGTGCAGCCGCTCTGGAAAACAGTGTGGAGGTTCCTCAAAAAATTAACAATAGACCTACCCTATGACCCAGCAATAGCACTGCTAGGAATTTACCCAAGGGATACAGGAGTACTGATGCATAGGGGCACTTGTACCCCAATGTTTATAGCAGCACTCTCAACAATAGCCAAATTATGGAAAAGAGCCTAAATGTCCATCAACTTATGAATGGATAAAGAAATTATGGTTTATATACACAATGGAGTACTACGTGGCATTGAGAAAGAACGAAATATGGCCCTTTGTAGCAACATGGATGGAACTGGAGAGTGTTATGCTAAGTGAAATAAGCCATACAGAGAAAGACAGATACCATATGTTTTCACTCTTATGTGGATCCTGAGAAACTTAACAGAAACCCATGGGGGAGGGGTAGGAAATAAAAAAGAGGTTAGAGTGGGAGAGAACCAAATCATAAAAGACTCTTAAAAACTGAGAACGAACTGAGGGTTGATGGGGGGTGGGAGGGAGAGGGTGGTGGGTGATGGGTATTGAGGAGGGCACCTTTTGGGATGAGCACTGGGTGTTGTATGGAAACCAATTTGACAATAAATTTCATATATTAAAAAAAATATTTTAAGAGACATTTAGGTTATTTCTTAGGTTGCTTTTATGTGAAAGGTGGTAGGTCTGACATACTCAAATAGACATCCATGTCAAAGACCAAAAATTAAATACTGAAGAATTCTACTTTCCTAATTTAATTTTGGCAGCTTGAAAAAATTCATGGTTTTAGCTCAAGCATATTTAAGGGAAATGTTTTCATATACTTTCTAAAAGAAAGGATAAAAATAAAACCTATCAAAACCCTATTGTTCCAGTTTTTCCATATCCTAAAAACAGAATTATAGCAATTAATAGTATGTACTTGGCTCCCTGTCTGCCTTTTTTTTACCCCTTTAGGAAAAAATAACCTGGGATATTTTAGGTAAAAAAAAAATTGTCCTTCAGTTTATTAATTTTGAGGCACCACATTTCAAAGTGATTCATTGCAGCCATGAATAAGGAATGTCACCGAAATAGTGAGATGGCCTGAACCACTTTAGAAATTAATGGACTGACTGTGATATACTGGCGTCTCTTTCACGCATCTATAATTGGAGTGCCAATTTATTTCCAATCATTTCAAGCACTGTAATTATAGAGCATCATCATTGCCTGTTTAACATTCATGTGGGAAGCTGTCATATGAATGCTGGCCAGGGACCAATATTTCACAACTAAGAAACATGAACAAAATGTAAAGAAATACAAAAAGGTCTGGTTTGGTTTTCAAGGACTGAATTAAAGGAGTATTTACACAATTTTCTCATAACTCTGAAAAACAAAAATAACGGAAACTTCAGGTTCAAACAAGGTTTTAATGAAAGAAATATTCAGGCCAACCTATGAGCCCTGCTGTAAGCTTAGGAGTTCTTTCCATCTGCTCCCATAACAGCATTGTTTTACCTCTGGTAAGACACTTACATCATATTACATCCATACAATTCTATCAAAGCAAGGAACATCTCTTGATCACTGGAGCATCCTCAATACCCATCACATCACCAAGATAATACTAAGGAATCAATAACTTTTCTGAAAACTGAATTAATTAATGCATAAATGAAATTCCCTTTCATAACACCATTCACATTTATCAGTTTCTTTCCATTCCATTTTCTACCACTTAGACAAGATCTTCAACCTAATTTCCCTCTGTCCTCTACCTAGATTTTAGTTCAGGATTAAGTCTTCTAAAACACCATTAAGCATCCCACAAAACTTTCTCCAAAGCTTTTTATTTATTCTCCATTGCATATAAAAGAAAATACCTCCTTACCTTAATATTAAGTGCCCTTCACCATTCATTTGAGATCTACCTCTGCAATCTATCCATACTATCATGGAATGTTGTTCTGTAAAAAGTGACTAATGATGTGATTTTTGAGTTGTTATTTGCAAAATTTGAATTTCAATTCATCAAATATTTAGTATCAATTTAAGTGCCAGTTTTTATATTCATTGTGAAATTTATAATTATGTGAATTTTATGTGTACATATAAATAATAACTGTTTTAACAGTGACTTAGAAAATAATTAAATCAATAAGAAAAAAGAAAGCTGATGTGAGAGACTATGAAGCAGAGAAGGTTGCCAGAGGATAGGCAGAAGGGAGAATAAAATAATTTTAACCAACCTGCATAAGCAAAGCTCTCACTCCTCCCTAAGAACCATGAGACTGACTAAGCACCCAGCCCAATATGGCAACTGAGAAGACAGTACAACCTTCCTTTTGAACTTGGCTGGTAATCATCAATCTGTGTGAGCTTTTCATAGCTAAACCATTAACATTGACTATGGTGGGTAGATTTATAAGGGTAATTGGAACAGTGATTGTTGATATCAATTTATATGAGGAATTTTAATATTACTATTAGTAAAGCACAACGGCAATTCCGAAGTGTGATTAATATGATTAAGTCTATAATTAAACTAATAATAATTGTCTAATTAGAAAAGAAAGCCTGAAGTTATAAATTTGCTAGAAGAGACAAGAAAGGAAACACTTAGCCCCCAGTATGTGCTCCAAACTCTGCTAGATACTTTGAATGTTATTTTGCTTTAACCTCAAAAAACCCCCAAAATCATAATTATTACCACAGATGAGTAAAAGAACTCAGTGAAGTTAAATAATTTGCCCAAGATCAATCACCCAGTAGACTGAAAGTTGGGATGTGAACCCAAGTTTCTCAGACTCAAAAGTCGTAGGTCTTTCATTTCACTAAGCCTCAGGACAAAATGAAAAAAAAAAAAAAACTGAGAAAAGAAGACATGAAGTACAATTTGGACATCTCACATGCTCATGACATAGTAAGTTTGAGAAGTAAGGTATTTTATAAAGTGGAACCTTGAAAAGAACCCCTTCACGTGGACCATGCATCCACTGGCACTACCCCTTCATGTGAACCATGGATCTATGGACACTACTCCTTCTCGTGCACCATGCATTTATTAACAGTACCACTGAAACTTCCAACTGTTTCACTGTGACAACAACTGGGCACTCTAAATGAATTTCAGTAAAGATGAACTACCAGTGCAGAACTAGCAATTTTACAATAAGATGTGAATGTGAATATGAACGTGCCTGTGGATAAAAACAAGTAAAAACACAACTGTTGAAAATGAGAATTTTAAATACTTCTGTCTTTTAAGCTGTCTTCAAGGTTTGTATTTCTAAAAGATGGTAAGATGATAGATAGATGGATGGATGGATAGATTATAGATAGATGATGATGATGATGATAGATAGATAGGATTTAATATATACATATTAGATATTCTAAATTTCCAAAAAAGAGAACTAATAGAGTGCAGAGCATTTTTTTAAATGTTTATTTATTTTTGAGGGACGAGAAAGAGTGTGTGGGAAAGGCAGAAAGAGAAGGGGGACAGAGGATCTGAGGCAGGCTCTGTGCTGACAGCAGAGAGCCTGAGGTAGAGCTCCAACTCACAAACTGTGAGTTCATGACCTAAGATGAAGTCAGAAGCTTAATCAACTGTGCTACCCAGGTACCGTGAGCACAGAGCATTTTTGAGCACAATGACATACTGTAAAAGAAGAAAAATAGATTAGTTGCTACTTATGTTTAAAAAATATTTTAAAATGGTAGTTCCTGTGCTCACTAGAAAAATTCTATTTCAAAAAATCCTTATTTTTAAAGTACCACAATACTGGGAGACAGGGAATACCCTTAACTGATATTCAACCAAGATGCCTATTATGTCTTTCATGATATATTTTTAACAGGATATGATAATATTGGAGGATAAATAAATAAATGACCATATTTAGGCTATAAATTAACATATTTATATCCAAGTGAATTACAAATATATCTGTCTGGTTCTTTCCTGGTAAATTTTTTTTAATCACCCAAACTACTGGAAAAAAATGCAAAAGACAAGATTATCAAATCAAATCAAATTAGGAGGATGCTACTGAGAACAACAGAATCAAACATTTCAGCAGTTTTGTAAGACAAGCCAAATTACCATGGTAAAATTTAATGAACATAAATGTAAACAATCCACTGAGACTCTAAAAATCAAATACACAAGTACATGATGATTAAGATATTAAGTAATTGCCATTTATGTATAAAAGACCTGGACAAAAGCTGACAGTACACTCAGTATGAGTCAATATTGTAACATCAAAACACCTAATTTAACCTTGGACTACAGTACTAGAAGTACAGTATCCAAATAAAGAGATAACAGTCCCCTGTGCTGTGTGCTGATCCATGAGAAGAATTATTTCTACTTATGGACAAAAGATTAAGTGAGACACACTGAGAACGTCACAAAGAAATAAGGTCAAAGGACAAATAATTGAAGAATGCCTAAGGAAAAGACTAAAGCTGTCATACTGGAAACACTGGCTACATGGAAGCCAAATACCTTTGGCAGAGAGCAGACTAAAGACTAAAAACATGAAGTAAAATTTGGATACCTCACAATCTCATGCAACAGTAAATTTGAAGAAAAAAGTATTTTATAGAGAGATACCTTGAAAGGAACCACTTCATGTGGACCGTGCATTCACTAGCAAGAGCATGAACACATTTCAGTGAACTCTATCCAGAGGCAGTGACTTCCTAGGTATTAGTACAACTGTACATCTCCAGGTTTCCCTTCACATGGGCAGGGCATGTGCTAGTAAGCTGATCCCACCAGGGAGGGCAGTCCAGAATAAGCCCTTTCTGCAAGCAGGCAGGAGGTCCATCTATCCTACAACTTCCTCACCCCATTCTCAGGCCTGTTCTACATGCCAGCTTCTCAGTACTACTTCTCAGGAGGCAAAGAAAGTCTAGGCAGCTTTTCTTACACTGCACAGGTGTGGGATTTTGCTAGTATGTTCTCAGGTTAAAGTATCCATACATTTCTCTCAGCCCATTCTTTCTCAAAGCCTCCTAGAGGAGAGGCCAAGATGGCGGAACAGCATGGAAGTTTTTTTTATGTCTCTCATCCCTGAAATGCAGCCAGATCAACACTAAACCATTTTGCACACCTTGAAAGGTTATTTGAGGATTAACACAACAATCTGCACAACCCAAACCACAGAACTCGGCAGGTACACAGCACAGAGAGGTGAACTAGGGGAGAGAGAAGCCTCGGTAGACAGGGAGTTGCTTTTGCTTGCAGAGAGGACAGAGATGGGGGAGAGTACAAGAAAAGCACACCCTCAAAAAAATCAGCTAGAGAGAAAATGGAAAAGTGGAAACAGCCACAAGGACTGAACAAAAAAGGGAGAAAGGAGAAAGGAGAGGGTTTAAATTCCATTAAGACTCTATAAACAGGGGGAGTGCAGACACTGAAACTCTGCAGCTCCATACCTTGCGGTGCTCTGGTGGGAGGGGCGAGTCCCCAGGAGCAGAGAGTGAGGTTTAAGGGGTCCTCAGGCCACATGGGGAGAGGCAGTTCCCCTGCTGGAAGGATATTTGGTAGAGGCTGTGCAGCCACCCCACAGGCAAAGGTCCCAGCAGACCCCAGAGAACAAGCACATTCACTAGTGTTGGAACAAGGACATTAAGGGTGAAGCCTGGCACCAGATGTGTGTTACGATTTTCCATAAACCCTGAAATGCTACTGCTACAAGATCGCATGAACTTTTTCTGGGGCAGGCTGACACCCAACTGTAGTCTCTGGGCATTGGCGGCAATGCAGTCTCATGAACATTCCTGGGGGTCAGATGGCACCTAGCCATTGCTCAGCCAGACCCTCCCCTAGAAGGTCTCAGTGGGTCAAAGCTGCAGTCCCTCAGAAGTGAGGGGTCGGGAAACACAACCCCATCTGAGATAAAACTCAGAAGAGAGGTTCCACCTGGTAGCCTGACAGCTTGGTCACAGACAGTGTAGAAGCTGGGAGTGGATAGAAACCAGAAACAAAGGAGGGGTGCTTGATTGCCAGTCACAGAGAGCACAGAGTTCTGATACTAGAGACTAGGTAGCTGGGTAGTGCCATTTTCACCCCTCCCATGCATGTGCATACACACCTATATGTGCCACAGCAATCCAGCCCAGTAGCTGAGCATAGCATCGAGTAGAGAATGGAGCTGTTACACTAAAGCCACCCAACTGGGACAACAGCACTCTTGACAAACACAAGTCTCTCTGCATGCTTAGTTTACAGACTACAGTGCTTCATAGCTTGACTTCCATGGGAAACCAGATGTAATTTCAATCATACTTCATTATGTTCACTGGTCCTATTACTCATATTTTTTTTTCTTTTCTTATTCTTGAATACAGAAAGAGAAAAAAATCTATTTTTATTTTCCATTTTATTACAAAGATTTTTCTTTATTTTTTCTACTAAACTTTTTACTTTTTGTAAATTTTTAAATTCTACTTTACACTCATCATTTCATTTTATTCTATTTTATTGTACTAATTTGCTCAAATTTTCAAATATTTTCCTTTTTTCCATTTTTTCTTTTTTTTCTTATCTTTCCCTTTTTGCTGTAAGCTATAAGCCCCTTTCAACATCCAGAGCAAAACACACCTAGGATCTAGCATCATTTATTTGATTTCTTTGGGTTGTTTTTCATTTTTTAATTTATTTTTTTTTACTTTATTCATTACTTTTATTCCTCCAAAATAACCAAATGAAGGAATTCACCCCAAAAGAAAGAAGAGAAAGAAATGACAGCCAGGGACTTAATCAACACAGATACAAGCAAGATGTCTGAGCCAGAATTGAGAATACGATAATAAGAATACTAGCTGGGGTTGAAAATAGATTGGAATCCATTTCTGTGGAGATAAAAGAAGTAAAATCCAGTCAGGATGAAATTAAAAATGCTATAACTGAGCTCCAATGTTGAAATGCTGCCACGGCGAGAAGGGTGGATGAGGCAGAGAACTGAATCAGCAATATAGAAAACAAACTTACAGAGAATAATGAAGCAGGAAAAGAAGAGGGAGACTAAGGCAAAAGGGCATAAAATAAAAATTAGAGAAATCAGTGACTCATTATAAAGGAATAACATCAGAATCATAGGGGTCCTAGAAGAGGAAGAGAGAGAAATTGGGGTAGAAAATTTATGTGAGAAAATCATAGCAGAAAACTTTCCTAACCTGGGGAAAGATACAGACAACAAAATCCAGGAGCACAGAGGACTCCCGTTAGACTCAACAAAAAAACCAACCATCAACAAGGCATATCACAGTCAAATTCACAAAATACTCAGGCAAGAAAAGAATCATGAAAGCAGCAAGGAAAAAAAGTCCTTAACCTACAAGGGAAGACAGATCAGGTTTGCAGCAGACCTATCCACAGAAACTTGGCAGGACAGAAAGGTGTGGCAGGATATATTCAATGTGCTGAACTGAAAAATATGCAGCCAAGAATTCTTTATCCAGCAAGGCTGTCATTTAAAATAGAAGAGATTAAAAGATTCCTAGACAAACAAAAATCAAAGGAGATTGTGACCACTAAACTAGCCCTGCATGAAATTTTAAGGGAGATTCTCTGAGGGGAGAATAGACAAAAAACCAAAAGCAACAAAGACTAGAAAGGACCAGAGAACACCACCAGAAACTCCAACTCTACAGGCTACATAATGGCAATAAATTCCTATCCTTCAGTACTCTATTTTTTTAATTTTTTTAATGTTTATTTATATTTGAGAGAGAGAGACAGAGCACGAGCAGGGGAGGGGCAGAGAGAGAGGGAAACACAGAATTGGAAGCAGGCTCCAGGCTCTGAGCTGTCAGCACAGAGCCCAATGCAGGCTCGAACCCACGAACCATGAGATCATGACCTGAGCCGAAGTCGAGCGCTCAACCGACTGAGCCACCCAGGTGCCCCTTTCAGTACTCACTTTAAATGTCAATACTCTAAATGCTCCAATAAAAATACATAGGGTAACAAAATGGATAAGAAAACAAGATCCATCTATATGCTTTTTATAAGAGACCCACTTTAGACCTAAAGATACCTTCCGATTGAAAGTAAGAGGATGGAGAACATCTATCATGCTAATGGTTGATGGAAGAAAGCCAGAGTAGTCATACTTATATCAGACAATCTAGATTTTAAAATAAAGACTGTAACCAGAGATGAAGAGGGTCATTGTATCATAATTAAGGGGTCTATCCAAAAAGAAGAACTAACAATTATAAACAATTATTTTCTAAACATGAAAACACCCAAATATATAAATCAGTTAATCACAAACATGAAGAAACTCATTGATAATAACAGCATAATAGTAGGGAACTTCAACACCCACTTAGAGCAATGGACAGAACATCTACACAGAAAAACCAACAAGAAAACAATGGCTTTGAATGACACACTGGACCAGACGGACTTAACAGATATATTCAGAACATTTCATCCTAAAGCAGCAGAATACACATTCTTCTCCAGTGTACATGAAATGTTCTCCAGAAAAGATCACATAATTGGACCTAAATCAGCCCTCAACAAATACAAAAAGATCAATATCATCCTGTGTATATTTTCAAACTACAACACTATGAAACTTGAAATCAACCACAAGGAAAAATTTGGAAAAATAACAAATACTTGGAGATTAAAGAACATCATACTATAGAATGAAGGGGCTAATCAAACAGTTAAAGAAGAAATTAAAAAGTACATGGAAGCCAATGAAAATGATAACACCATGGCCCAAAACCTCTAGGATGCAGCAAAGGTGGCCATAAGAGGGAAGTATATAGCAATCCAGGCCTTCATAAAGAAAGAAGAATGGTCTCAGATATATACCCTAACCTTGTACCTTAAAGAGCTGGAAAAAGAATAGCAAATAAAACTCCAAAACAGCTGAAAACAGAAAATAATAAAGATTAGAGCATAAACCAATGCTATTGAAAACAAAACAAACAAACAAAAAACAAAACAGTAGAACAGATTGATGAAACCAGGAGCTGGTTCTTTGAAAGAATTAACAAAATTGATAAATCCCTAGCCAGTTTGATCAAAAAGAAAAAGGAAAGGACCCAAATAAATAAAATCATGAATGAAAGAGGAGAGACAACAACCAACACTGCAGAAATATGAACAATAATAAAAGAATATTATGAGCAATTATATGCCAATAAAATGGGTAATCTGGAAGAAGTGGACAAATTCCTAGAAACATATACACTACCAAAACTGAAATAGGAAGAAAGAGAAAATTAGAACACACCCATAACCAGTAAGGAAATCAAATTAGTAATCAAAAATCTCCTAAAAAACAAAAGTCCAGGGCCAGATGGCTTTCCAGGGTAATTCTACCAAACATTTAAAAGAAGAGCTAACACCTATTCTCTTGAAGCTGTTTCAAAAAATAGTAATGGAAAAAAACTTCCAAACTCTTTCTATGAAGCCAGAATTACCTTGATTCCAAAACCAGACAAAGATGCCACTAAAAAGGAGAACTATAGACCAATTTACCTGATGAACATAGATGCAAAAATCCTCAACAACATAGGAGACACAGATTCAACAATACATTTAAAAAAATTATTCACCATGACCAAGTGGGATTTATACCTGGGATACAGGGCTGGTGCAATATCCACAAAGTAATCAATGTGATTCATAAAATCAATAAAAGAAAGGACAAGAACTACATGATCCTCTCCATAGATGCAGAGAAAGCATTTGACAAAATACAGCATCCTTTCTTGATAAAAAAAAACCCTCAAGAAAGTAGGGATAGAAGGATTATACCACAAGATCATAAGATCCATATATGAAAGACCCACACTAATACCATCCTCAATGAGGAAAACCTGACTCTCCCCCTAATGTCAGGAATAACAGGGATGTCCACACTCACCACTGTTATTCAACATAGTATTGGAAGTCTTGGCCTCTGCAATCAGACAACACAAAGAAATAAAAGGCATCCAAATCGGCAAGGAGGAGGTAAAACTTTAACTCTTTGCAGGTGACATGATACTCTATATTGAAAACCCAAAAGATTCCACCAAAAAACTGCTAGAACTGATTCATGAATTCAGCCAAGTGTTAGGATATAAAAATCAATGCACAGAAATAAGTTGCATTCCTACACACCAATAACGAAGTAACAGAAAGAGAAATCAAGGAATCAATCCCACTTACAATTACACCGAAAACCATAAAATACCTAGGAATAAACATAACCCAAGAGGTGAGAAGTCTATACACTGAAAACTATAGAAACCTTTGAAATAAATTGAAGATGAACCAAAAAAATGAAAAAAATATTCCATGCTCCTGGATTGGAAGAACAAACATTGTTAAAATGTTTACACTCCCCAAAGCAATCTACATATTCAATGCAATCCCTATCAAAATAACACTAGCATTCTTCATAGAGCTAGAACAATCCTGAGATTTGTGTGGATCCAGAAAAGACGCCAAATAGCCAAAGCAATCTTGAAAAAGAAAACCAAAGCAGGAGGCATCAGATTTCTGGACTTTAAGATGTATTACAAAGCTGGAATCATCAATACAGTACAGTACTGGCACAAAAACAGACACTCAGATCAATGGAACAGAATAGAGAACCCAGAAATGGACCCACAAACATATGGCCAACTAGTCTTTGACAAAACAGGAAAGAATATCCAATGGAATACAGTCTCTTCAGCAAATGGTGCTGGGAAAACTGGACAGCGACATGCAGGAAAATGAACTTGGACCACTTTCTTACACCTTACACAAAAATAAATTCAAAATGGATGAAAGACCTAAATGTAAGACAGGAAGCCATCAAAATCCTTGAGGAAAAAGAAGGAGAAAACCTCTTTGACCTCAGCTGCAGCAACTTCTTATTCCACATGTCTCCAAAGGTAAGGGAAACAAAAGCAAAAATGAACTATTGGGACCTCCTCAAAATAAAAAGCTCTGCATAACAAAGGAAACAACCAGCAAAACTAAAAGGCAACCAACGGAATGGGAGAAGACATTTGCAAATCACATATCAGATAAAAGGTTTGTATCCAAAATCTATAAAGAACTTATCAAACTGATACCCCAAAAACAAATCATCCAGTGAAGAAATGGGCAAAAGACATGAATACACACTTCTCCAAGGAAGACATCCAGATGGCCGACCAACACATGAAAAAATGTTCAACATCAATCATCATCAGGGAAATACAAATCAAAACCACAGTGAGATACCACCTTACACCTGTCAGAATGGCTAACATTAACAACTCAGGCAACAACAGATGTTGGTGAGGATGCAGAGAAAGAGGATCTCTTTTGCACTTCTGGTGGGAATGCAAATTGGTGCAGCCACTCTGGAACACAGTGTAGAGGTCCCTCAAAAAATTAAAAATAGAATGACCCTATGACCCAGCAATTTCACTGCCAGGTATATATCCAAGGGATACAGGTGTGCCATTTCAAAGCGGCACATGCACCCCGATGTTTACAGCAGCGCTATCAACAATAGTCAAAGTATGGAAAGAGTCCAAATGTCCATCAATAGATGAATGGATAAAGAAGATGTGGTATACATATACAATGGAGTATCACTCGGCAATGAAAAAGAATGAAATCTTAACATTTGTAACTACATGGGTGGAACTGGAGGGAATTATGCTAGTCAGAGAAAGACAAATATCATATGACTTCACTCATATGAGGAATTTAAGATACAAAACAAATGAACATAAGGGAAGGGAAGCAAAAATAATATAAAAACAGGGAGGGGGACAAAACATAAAAGACTCCTAAATATAGAGAATAAACAGGGTTGCTGGAGGGGTTTTGAAAGGGGGGATGGTCTAAATGGGGAAGGGACATTAAGGAATCTACTTCTGACATCATTGTTGCACCATATGCTAACTAACTTGGATGTAAATCGAACAATAAATAAAATTGTTTTAAAAAAGCCTCCTAGATCATATTGGCCCCAAAACTTCCCCAGGAAGCTTTCTGACTTCCCAGGGTTATATCCAAGGAGCAAGACACCAGCTCATGTTTTAGATCCCTTAAAACCTATCAGAGAAATTTTACCCACCTTTCCCAACCCTTGGCCAAGGTGCTGAAACTGAAACCCCTAAATGGTACATTTCTCTGCCCCCTGCACACTGGACTCCACCCTCCACATGCCAGAAAATTTTCTACTTCTACTGTGACAGGAACTTGCTTATGTCCACTATTTCCCCTTTTTTAATCTATGATGTCATTTGTTTGTTAAAAAACAAACTAAACCTCTGTGCTCTAGAATTCCTGCCTTGGCTTTTCATGTGTAACCCTCAACTTTAGAAGATTTAAAAAGTGTGATTTTTTTTCTGTCAACAAAACCTGGTTCTTGGAAGAAAACCAAAAACAAAACACAGATAGATAGATAGATAGATAGATAGATAGATAGATAGATAGATAATAGACAGATATTATAACCCATCTCTATATATTTATGTATACTATATATATATGTGTGTGTGTATACTATATATATACATATGTGTGTATATATATATATATATATATATATATATGTCTGTGTGTGTGTGTGTGTGTATGTTGTGTGTGTATGTGTGCATGTATGATTTTTTTTTTGCCTGCTTTATTTTTCTTCCAGGAACCAGGCTTTCTTGATAGAAAAGAACTCAACCCTTTTCTGATTTTTCTTTAGTTCATCTCCCCATTAAGAATTTTTAAGGGGCGCCTGGGTGGCGCAGTCGGTTAAGCGTCCGACTTCAGCCAGGTCACGATCTCGCGGTCCGTGAGTTCGAGCCCCGCGTCGGGCTCTGGGCTGATGGCTCAGAGCCTGGAGCTTGTTTCCGGTTCTGTGTCTCCCTCTCTCTCTGCCCCTCCCCCATTCGTGCTCTGTCTCTCTCTGTCCCAAAAATAAATAAACGTTGAAAAAAAAATAAAAAAAAAAATAAAAAAAAGAATTTTTAAAACTCAAGTCCAAGCAATGACTCACTTCACTCTTGATTATGTTCTATCTTTGCAGTAAATCAATGAATGCTATTGATTCAATGAGTGGCTAAACAACAATACGAAAGTAGGAAGTAGATATTTCTCTAGAAATACTGGATAAGTATTTGTATTGCGGAAACAGGTTGAATTCTATCAAATGTTCTCCTCTACATATACTGAGGTGATCATAAAGCTTTTATGCTTTACATAAACAAGTTAAATTTCATGAAATTATTTTTGAGATGTTAAGCCAAATTTATAGTCCTGAAATAAATTCCAGATAACCATGAGGTTTTATCTTATTTATATATTACTTATATCAGTATTATTTAGTTTAGAATTTTTGCCTCTCTGTTCATTTTTTCCTAATTCTCACAACACAATGTTAAGTCAGTTTTATTATTCCCCTTTCACAGAGGAGAGATCTGCAAGCTTACAGAGGTTATTAAGCAATTTAGTCAAGGTCACAGAGCAAGCAAATGCAGTACTTGGACTCTAATTCAGATCTCTCTCATTCCAAGGATTAGGATTTTTCCACTAATCAGCCAGCATTTTTCTGTTCTAGAAAGGTCAACAATGAATCAAATGCAGATTCTGTACTCAGGATACTCACAGCATGCCCCAGTTCTATTTTCCTCAGGTATTCTTACAGGATGACAGTACTTGTCAAACAAATTGAAAGGGAGAATGGTTAATACATGGAGCAGAGATATTAGATTTTTGAATTCCGGCTCTGTCCCTAACTAGCCATGTGATATTAGCCTCACTAAGCCTCGATTTTCTCATCCAAAAAATGAAGCTTAGACTTCTAGTTTCTATTCTAGCATATAAGGAAGTTGGAAGTCATCACTCCATCCTAACAACAAATAAAAAACTGAACAAACTGAAAACCATCAACTCACCTTAGATCATTGAAAAAAGTGAGGTTATAGGGCAAACCACTAACCCCCAAACTTGTAAAGACAGTAAAGTGGAAAGAGTATCACAACTTACTGGAGTAGAAAGCCTTAAGCAGAAACTTTCACTGGAACCAGTAACAGGTAAGAAAACCTGAACTGTAATGGATGAATTGGTGGAAATTCAGTGTGGATAAACCTGAGTGATGAAAACTCCAGGGGTGGGGGGCAGTCTTAATCTTTCCAAGCTGCTATAATACAATACTATAGACTGGGTAGATTATAAACAAAAGGAATTTATTTCTCATAGTTCTGGAGGCTAGAAATCCAAGAACAGGGTGCCAGCATGATTACGTTCAGGTGAGAACTTTCTGAGTTTCAGACTGCTGACCTCTTGCTGCATCCTCACATGGAAGAAAGGGCTAAGAAGCAATCTGGGGTATTTATTAGAAGAGCATTAATCTCATTCATGAGGGATTCACCTTCAATATCTATGTAACCTCCCAAAGGCCCCATGTCCTACTATCATCACTTTGGGCATTGGGATTCCAACATATGAATTTGGAGGGGTGGGGGATAAACATTCAGACCAGAGAAGGAGTAATTCATGGGGAGGGGCAAACTTTTCTGAGTTTTACCTCCAGGAAATCTACCAGGTTCTCACAATAAAAATCAGAGAAAACTCCTCTCCTGCTTCAGGAAGGGGGAAGGAGAGACTTAACCATTTTGCAATGTGCCAGCCCATTCAGCTCTTCTATACAAGGCCTGCCCTGAAAAGAAATTGTTTTACTCAATTCTAAACTATTGGCTTTTTATAAGAGCCTAACTGAACTGAGGAAAGAAATACTCAACTCCAGCCAGTCTAGCCTTCCATGTGAAGGAAGGGAAATACACAACCCCAGCCAACGCTGGCTATCCTGACCCAACGAGGTGGCAAACTGAAAAGCACTCATGCAGTTTACAGCTCAGGAGCACAAGCTCATTAAGAGGCTGAGACTTAATCCTAAAACTATAGGCTGCTTCCCCTCCCCGCACACCATACCATCACATTACTAAAGGACAATTACTAGAATTCCTTCTACCAAGTACATTATGCTTGGACTTCAACAAAAAGTTACAAGGTATACTAAAAAGCAAAAGGACATAGTTTGAAGAAAAAGAGCAAGCATCAGAATCAGATACACGGAGCAGGGATGTTGGAATTATCCAACTGGGAATGTAAAACAACTATGATAAATATACCAATGGCTCTACTGGATAAAGCAAACAGCATGAAATAACAGATGCAAGCAGAGAAATGGACATTTTAATATGAATCAAAAAGGAATTCTGGAGATTAAAAACACTGGAATGGAAATGAAAAATGACTTTGACAGGCTCATTAGTGCAATCACTAAGCATGGCAGAGGAAAGAATTTCTACCTTGAGAATATGTCAATATAAACTTCCAAAACAGAAAAGCAAATAAAAAATAATGAAAAAAAAAAGAATAGGGTATCCAATAACTGTGGGGCAAATACAAAAGGTATAACATATGCATAATGGGAAAGAGAGAAAGATACAGAAAAAATATTTGAAAAAATGACTGAGAAATTCCCCCAAATTAATGTGAGACACCAAACCTCAGGTCAAAAAGCTTAGACAACACCAAGTAGAATAAATGAAAACAAAGCAAAACAAAACATTTAATCATATCATATTCAAAATACAGAAAACAAAGATAAAGAAAAAATCTTGGAAGAAATGAAAGGGAAAAAAAAAATCCTATCTATACAAGAGCAAAGATAACAATTACATCTGATTTCTCTTCAGAAACCATGCAAGCATGAAGACTGGAGTAAAATAGTTGAAATTTTGAGGAGAAAAAAAACCATGCAGAATTATATATACTGTGAAATTATCTTTTAAAAGTGAAAGAAAAATAAAATCTCAAATAACCAAAATGTGAAGGAATTTGTCACCAGTAGACCTGCACTGCAGGAAATGTTAAAAGAAGTTCTTCAGAGTAAAGAAAAATGATATCGTTCAGAAATTCAGATGTATATAACAGATTATCACTGAAGAAGAAAGAAGTGAAGATAAATAAAAACTTCTTTTTCTTACTCTTAATTGATGTAACAGATAACAAAAACAACAGCAACAATATATTTGACTACATAATATGTTTATGTATAAGTTGAAATGAATGACACCAATGATATAAGGGATCGGAGGGAAGAACTAGGAATATGTATTTTGTTATGACATAGGTGTATTACCTGTCAATTATATAATGTTGTTTATTTGAAAGTGAACTTATATTAGTTGCAAATGTATATTGCAAACTCTAGGGTAACCATTAAAAAAGGTAAGAAGAGGCTGTGGTGTCCTGCAGCATTGGAAGGAAATGTTGGCAACTGAACTTTCAGAAGACCAGATCTATAGTGGATAAAAGAGATGGCTTGAAAGATGAGACTTACAACTGTTTTACAGTGCTCTTAAAACAGAAGATGACCATTATGTTGGAACTTGGTCATCAAGGAGGAAAGCAATAAAACATGAGGTTTGGAAAAGTCATTCCAGTTGGCCCCAATAGCTAAATAGTTTCAAGCTTCTGGACAGAAGTGAATAATGTGAACAAGTCTGGTGATGAAGCACAGATTAAATTCCTACAATATCTTAATTTCATAGTACCCTTGTCCCATATAATATATATAAGAAGGACCAAAACTAGAGCCAAGATCTGAATAGTATTATTTACAATAACCAAGATACAGGAACAACCCAAGTGTGTATCTATAGATGAAAGGATAAAGAAGATGCATGTATACACACACACACACACACACACACACACACACACACACACAATGGAATGTTACTCAGCCATTAAAAAGAAAAGAGATGAGATTTTGCCAATTACAAAAACATGGGTGGACCTACAGGTTATCATGCTAAGTGAAATAAATCAGACAAAGACGAATACCATATGATTTCACTTATATGTGGAATCTAAAAAACAAAACAAATGAGCAGAAACAGACCCAAAAATAGAGGGGTGAGGGATGGGCAAAATAGGTAAAGGGGAGTAGAGATACAGGCTTCAAGTTATAGAATTAGTCAAGGGGATAATAAAAGGTATGGGGGGATATAATCAATGGTATAGTAATAGTGTTGTACAGTGACAGATGATAGCTACCCTTGTGGTGAGCATACTATGATGCATAAACTTGTTTAATCACTATGTTGTATACCTGAAACTAAAGTATTCCTATGTATCAGCTAGACTTCAATTAAAAAAAAAAAATATGCAGGGGCGCCTGGGTGGCGCAGTCGGTTAAGCGTCGGACTTCAGCCAGGTCACGATCTCGCGGTGCGTGAGTTCGAGCCCCGCGTCAGGCTCTGGGCTGATGGCTCGGAGCCTGGAGCCTGCTTCCGATTCTGTGTCTCCCTCTCTCTCTGCCCCTCCCCCGTTCATGCTCTGTCTCTCTCTGTCCCAAAAATAAATAAACGTTGAAAAAAAAATTTATAAAAAAAAAAATATGCATTAGGAAAATGCAAACCAAAACTTCCTCACACCTACTAGAATGACTATAAACAAGGAAATGGATTGTAAGAAATAGTGTTAGTGAGAATGTGGAGAATTGTACATTGCTGTTGGGAATATAAAATGCTGCAGCTCTTATGTAAAACAGTTTGGTGGTTCCTCAAAAAGCTAAACAAAGAATTAGAATATGACACAGCAAATTCATTCATAGGTATATAAACAAAGGAATTGGAAACAAGAACTCAAACAGTTCTTGTATGCCAATGTTCACTGCAACATTATTCCCAATACACAAAATGTGGAAACAACTCAATTGTCCATTAACAGATGAATGTATAAATAAAATGTATATATACACAATGAAATATCATTCTATTGTAAGAAGGAATAAAGTTCTGATACATGTTACAACATGGATGAACCTCGAAAACATTATGCTAAGTGCACTAAGCCAGACATAAAAGAACAAACACTGTATGATTACACTTACATGAGTTATCTAGAATTTAAGAGGCAGAAAATAGATAGAGTTTACTGGGGGTTGGGGGAAGCGAAGAATGGTGAGTTACTAATGATTATACTTTCTAGGGCTATTAAAAAGGTTTTGAAATAGATATTGGTTATGGTTACACAAAATTGTGAATGTAATTAATGCCACTGAATCATTGTACATTTAGTAGCCAAAATGGCAAATGTTCTGTTATATACACTTTACCACAATTTAAAAGATTAGTAATGTGTGATATACATAAAGTCATTTAATTATACACTTTAAATTGGTAAATTGTATGTGAATTATATCTCAATAAAGTTATTTTACACCCCCAAAGGCAAAACAGCATAAATAATGTGTTTTAAAAAGGCAAAAATAAAATTATATAAAAATGCTCAATTACAACTACATAAGGAACAAAAACAGTGAGAACAAAATAGGAATCAGAAACTAGAACAATGAATACAGAACCTAACAAATAATGGTTGCTATTAACCCAACTATACCAACAATCACTCTAAATATCAATGGCCCTAATACACCTAAGGAGATTGTCTGAGTAGATCAAAAAACAAGGCCAACTGTATGCTATCTATAAGAAACCCACTTTACATATAAAGACACATGTTACTTAAAAGTAAAAGGATGGAGAACAACATACCATGTTAACACTATATTCATTTGAGAGCATTCTTCAGAGCAAAATAAAAAAAAAAGCTATCAGGAATAAAGAAGGATATTATGAAATGATAAAGGGAGTCAATCCTCCAAGAAGACATAACAATTCCAAATGTATACATGCCTAAAAAGAGATTGTCAAAAAACATGAAGCAGGGGTGCCTGGGTGGCTCAGTCAGTTAAATATGTCTCTTGATTTCAGCTCAGGTCATGATCTCACAGTTAGTGGGTTAGAGCCCTGCATCAAGCTCCAAGCTCACAGCATGAAGAGTACTTGTGATTCTCTCTCCCTCTCTCTCTGCCATTTCCCCTCCCTCAAAATAAATAAACTTTAAAAAATTGGCTGCCTGGGTGGCTGTCATTTAAGCATCAGACTCTTGATTTCAGCTCAGGTCATGATCTCATGGTTAGTGAGTTCAAGTGCTGCATTGATTGGGCTCTGTGCTGACAGCATGAAGCCTTCTTGGGATTCTCTGTCTCCCTCTCTCTCTGCTCTCCTTGCTCACATTCCCCACCCTTCACTCTCTCCCTCCCTTTGTCCCTTCCTCCCTCTTTCTTTCTCTCTCAAAGTTCAATAAACACTTAAAAGATACAAATTTGAAAAACAACATGAAGTAAAAACTGATAGAACTGCAAGGAAATTTGGATGAATCCACTATTATAGTTGTAAATGTAATGCTCTACCAGAAATGGATCCAGTAGTCAGTAAATCAATAGGGACATAGATGAATTCAACAATACCTTTAATCAACTACATATAATTGATATCTATAAACTAGCTAACAATAGCAAATACACATTCTTCTCAAGCATACACGGAACATTCACTGAGAGACAATACACTGAGTCATAAAAAAAAAAGCACTCTAACAAATTTAAAATAAAATAGAAATCAGACAGTATATACTCTTATACCATAGTAAATTAATCTAGAAATCAGTAACAGAATAGTAACTGGAAAGTCCCCAAATTCTAGGATATTAAATAACACATTTCTAAATAACACATGAATCAAACAAGAAATCTCAAGAAAAAATATTTTGAACTGAATGAAGATGAAAATACAACTTACCAAAATTGGTGAGATGCAGTGAAAGCAGTGCTTAGAAGAAAACATAGTATTGAATGCATATATTAGAAAATAATGCCTAAAATTAACCATTTAAGCTTCTGCCTTAGGAAACTAGAAAAAGGAGAGAAAATTAAATCCAAAGTAAGAAGAAAGGAAATAATATACATCACATCAGAAATCAGTGAATTTGAAAACAGTAGGTCAAACAGAAAAAAAAATCAACAATTCCAAAAGTTGATTTTTTTTAAAGATCAGTAAAATTGATAAGCTTCTATCCAGGCTAATTAAGAAAAAATGGAAAAGAAAATACAAATTGCTAATGCTAGAAATGAAATGCTAGTGATATCATTAGAGATTCCATTAACATTAAAATAATAATCAATGAATAATATAAATAATTATCTTCCACAAACTTGATAACCTAGATAAAAAAAAGGCCAATTCTTTAAAAAATACAATCTGCCAAACTCACACAAGAAGAAGTAGACAATCTGAATAGACCTATATCAATTTAAAAAACTATACCAATAATTAACCTTCCAAAAACAGAAAGCACCAGATGGATTCACTGGTGAATTGTACCAAATATTTAAAAGAAACAATATCAATTCTCTACAATATCTCTCAGAAGATAGAAGCAGAAGTAATACGTCCTAATTCATTCTATGAAGACAGCATTACCTGAACAGCAAACCCAGACAAAGATCTTATTAGAAAAGAAACCTACAGTCCAGTATCTTGTATGAGAATAGATGAAAAAATTCTCAGCAAAGTATTAGCAAATAAAATCCAACAATGTCTAAGAAGAATTATAGACCATGACCAAGTAGAATTTATCCCAGGCATGCAAGTCTGGCTCAACATTTAAAAATCAATTAATGTAGGGATGCCTGGGTGGTTCAGTCGGTTAAGCATCTGACTTCGGCTCAGGTCATGATCTCGCGGTTTGTGAGTTCAAGCCATACGTCGGGCTCTGTGCTCACAGCTCAGAGCCTGGGGCCTGCTTCAGATTCTGTGTCTCTCCATCTCTCAGCCCCTCCCCTGTTCATGCTCTGTGTCTCTCTGTCTCTCAATAATAAATAAACATTAAAAAAGTTTTTTTAATCAATTAATGTAACTCGTCATATCAACAAGTTACAGAAATAACAAATGATTATATCAATAGATGCAGAAAATAATTTAACAAAATATAATACTGATCCATGATAAAACTCTCGATAACATCCTTGACTTGATCAAGATTATCCATAAAAAACCACACATAACATCAAAATTAATGTAAGAAACTTGATGCATTCCCACTAAGATCAAGAACAAGAGATATCTCCTTTTATCACAGCTTTTCAACATCATACTGGAAAGTCCCAGTTAATGTAATAAAGTCCTAGATAATGTAAAGGAAAATAAAAGGTATACATATTGGGAAGGAAGAAATAAACTATCTTTGTTCACAGATGATGTGATCATCTATATAGAAAACCTGGAAGAATCAACAAAACCACTCCTGGAACTGAGTGTTGATGGACAAGGGCACATGCACCCCAATGTTTACAGCAGCATTTTTAACAATAGCCAAATTATGGGAAGAGCCTCAATATCCATCAACTGATGAATGGATAAAGAAGATGCAGTTTATACATACAATGGAATACTACTTGGCAATGAGAAAGAATAAAATCATGCCATTTGCAACAACATGGATGGAACTGGAGGGCATTATGCTAAGTGAAATAAGTCAGTTAGAGAAAGACAGACATCGTATGTTTTCACTCATATGTGGATCTTGAGAGACTTAACAGAAGACCATGAGGGAAAAGAAGGGGGAAAAAAATAGTTACAAACAGAGAGGGAGGGATGCAAACCATAAGAGATTCTTAAACACAGAGAACAAACTGAGGGTTGATTGGGGGTGGGGGAGAGGGGAAAGTGGGTGATGGGCACTGAGGAGGGCAATTGTTGAGATGAGCACTGGGTGTTGTACGTAAGCCAATTTGACAATAAATTATATTTAAAAAAATACTCCTGGAACTAATAAGCAATTATTACAGTTTCAGGATACAAGGTAAATATATGAAAATCAATCACTTCTCAATAAGCCATGAATAAACAAATGTAAACTGAAATTTAAATGCAATACTGTTTACATTACCACCCCAAAAATAAAATACCTAGACATAAATCTAATAACAGGTACAGAATCTATATGAGAAAAACTACAAAGCTCTGTTGAAAGAAATCAAAGAACTAAATATTTGGATAGATGTTCTATGTTCGTGGATAGGGATACTCACTATTGTAAAGATGTAGTTCTTTCCATCTTGATCTACAGAGTCAATAAAATCCGAATCAAATCTCAGCAAGTTGGTTTTGTGGATATAAACAAATTTATTCTAAAGTTTATATGGAAAAACAAAAGACCCAGAATAGTTAACACAATATTGAAGAAGAAGAACAAGGTTCGAGGATTGACACTACTCAACTTACTAGATAACTACAGTAATCAAGACAATGCAGTAATGGTAAACAAACAAACACACAAAAACAAAACAAAACAAAAATAGATCAGAATAGGGAACCTATCAAAAACAGACTCACATAAATATAGTCAACTGATCTTTAACAAAGCAGCAGTCAATACAATGGAGCAAAGATAGTCTTTCCAACAATTGGTACTGGAAAAACTGGAAATCCACATGCAAAAAAAACCCAACAACAACAACAACAACAAAAACAAGGGTCTGGACACAGGCCATACACCTTTCACAATCAAAATGGACCCTAGGCCTAAATATAAAATGCAACATTTTAGAATATTTGGGAGATAGCATAAGAGGAAATCTAGATGACCTTGGATAAAGCAATGAATTTTTAGCTACAACCAAAGCTATAAAACCAAAGGTTTAGCTACAACACCAAAGGCATAATCCATAAAAGAGAGAATTGATAATTCATTAAAATGAAAAACCTCCGCTTTGAAAAAGACAATGTTAAGAGAATGAAAATACACACCATAGACTAGGAGAAACTATTTGCAAAAGACACATCCATTACTTAAAATATACAAAGAACTTTTCAAATTCAATAATAAGAGAAAGAATAACTAGATTTAAATGGACAAAAGACCTGACACCTCACAAAGATATACAGATATGAAGTTTTTATATGAAAAGATGTTCAACAGCGTATGTCATTAGGAAATTGTGAATTAAAATAACAGTAAGATATCACTATACACATATTAGGATGACTAAAATCCAAAACACTGACAATACCAAATTCTGGTAAAGATGCAGTAGGAACTGTCATTCATTGCTGGTGGGAATGTTAAGTGGTATAGCCACTGTGGAAGACAATTTGGCCATTTCTTACAAAGCTAAACATACTTTTACTATATGATACAGAAATTGTATCCCTTGGAATTTACCCAAATGAACTGAAAACTCATGTCAAAACAAAAACCTACACATGGATAGTTATAGTGTTTTATATGTAATTACCAAAACAGGGAAACAACCAAGATATCCTTCAGTAGTTAAAAAGGTTAAAAAAAAACAAACTGTGGCACATACAGATAATGGAATACTACTCAGTAATAAAAAGAGATGAGCTATCAAGCCATAAAAAGACATGGAGGAACCTTAAGTGCATATTATTAAATGAAAGAAGCCAACCTGAAAAAGCTAAATACTGTTTAATTCCAACTAGATGGCATTCTGGAACAGGTAAAAATATGGAGAAAGGATCTAGTGGGTAGGGAGAGTTGAAAGTTGAATAGGCAGAGGCCAGAGGATTCTTAGGTCAGCGAAACTAATTTGTATAATATTATAATGATGGGTACATATCATGCATTTACCAGAGCCCATGGAATATACAATACCAAGAGAATATACAAAGTCCATAGAATATACAACACCAAGTGAATCCTAACATAAAGTATGGACTTTGAATGATAATGGTATGTTAATGCAGGTTCACTGATTATAACAAATGTTTCTCTGTAGTGCAGGATTTTGATTAGGGGGGAGGGGGGATGTTGTGCATGCATAGGGCAAATCTATGTACCTTCCCCTCAATTTGCTCTCAACCTAAAACTATTCTAAAATATAGTTGTTGTTGTTGTTGTTGTTGTTGTTGTTGTTGTTGTTTTAATGAAGCTAAGAGTTCTTTTTAGGTTGCTATGATAAGTAGATCTAAATCATATAAAGTATCACATGCATAGTCTTGCTGGTACATCATAGTGCCCACTAAGTATGGTCATGAAAGATACTCAGTATTAAATAGACATTCCTACAACTTCCTCTTCTCCTTGATTCATATTTTATAGATAAAGTCAAATTCCCTTCAGATAAATTTCTCTAGACTCCAGATTTCCCCATAGCTAAGGATATCAAGTTGAAATTTTCTCATTAAAACATGATACTGTTTCTGTCCCATCTATATTAACGGACCACAATGGTAGAAAAGCTCATACACTGACACCTAACTGTGGAAGCTGCTCTTGTCTACAACTTCTGCTTGAGAATTAGAAAAGTTATTTTTGTTTGAATCCTGGACCCTTAGTTGTCATTGACTAAAACAATTGGATGCATATCCCATTATTCTCTCCATGACCCTGAGCTAGTTACTGAACATCTCTGTACCTCTGTTTCCTTCTTTTTGAAATGAGGTCACGATATTGCTGTCAGAAATAAAAGAAGATAACAGTAAGGCATTAACTGCCTATGGGGACTCTGGAAGAGAGACTGAAAAACTATTAGCCAGGCAGGGTAACCCTAAGAGCTTGGCAATATCCTACAGCCTCATAATTTTCCCTACAATGTAAAATTCTATACTGCCATTTCCCTGTATTGTTTAGCAGCACAGTACAGTGAAAAGACAATGTGCTTTCAAGTTTGACAGACCTGTTGCTTACCATGTGACCTCAGGTATGTAATTTTTCTGAGCCTTGGTTTCCTTGTTTGAAAGCTGATGATAATAATACATATTCCATTAGGATTCCAGGACAATTAAAGAAGAAATAGTGTAGTTATGTTCAATATTATTTTTTCCTGTATAAATTAAAATCAAAGGACCTTCAAATATTTTGCCTTTTTTCAGACAGATGAACAAATGGATGCTGAATGATTATCCTCAGACTACCGTTAAGAGCAGACAGTATTCAAAAAAGGGGGGGGGGGCAAGTAGGTTGAGTTTCTGAGGTCATAAGATTGGACGAAAAGCATACAGACTAAAAAAAGAAAGAAAGAAAAAAGCTCTTCTGGTTAATGGCCTATAGTATGGTCTTCCAACATGGTGGTAGCAATTTTAAGCAAATTTCCAATATAAAAGCTTAATGGTTTTGAGTCCATTCCTATAATAACATTCAAATAAAACTCCCAAATATATCCAGGTCCTAATCCCTGGAACCTGTGAATGTTCTGGTAGAAAGAAGAATGTAGCAAGAGGTATGCTTGAGGTAGCAAGAGGAATGTATATGTGTGATTAAAAGAAGGATCTTGAGATAGAGATTAATCTGAATTGTTCAGATGGGCCCTAACTATAACCTTAAATGTTCTTATAAGAGGGAGGTAGGGGAAGATTTGACTACACAAGAGGAGATGGTAATATGATGACAGAAGCAGAGATTGGAATGATGTGCTCTGAAAGAAAGCACAAGTTGAATAAAGACTAAAGACTAAAAAAAATGAAATAAAACATTCTCCTCTGCAGAGCCTCCAGTCCTGCCTACAGCTTGACTTCCAGTCCTCTGAAACTGATTTCAGATTTCTGACCTCCAAGACTATAAAAAAGAATATATTTATGTTCTTTTACCATTAAGTATTTGTTGCAGTGCAAACAGGAAACTAATACACCTCTCACTGGAGAACATCATTCTAACACAATGAAACAAAGTCCAACAAGCAAAGCAAAGCAATGGTGACTGGAGATATGCCTTTGAGGCCTTAAGAGATCATGAACTCTGACTTGAACATGCAGATTTCTCAGAACAGAAGGAGGAATGTTCCCAACCAGCAGTCAAGGGCTATGTTCCAGACTCTGATGGGTCCTACAGTACCTAAAGACAGGGGACAATGCTCTGTAAAATTAGCCTGTGATATATAATTAATTTCATTGGTTTTTGCTGGAGCTTAATTTTTATTATGTACATAAAAAGAAGAGCTCATACTGGTTCCTTTAAAATTTATATGCACTGTCTGTATACCTTCTAAGTTTTTCGAGATGAATATTGTTCTTTTATCTGTTTGCAGTGAAAGGCACAGAAAATGAATTTGGGATTTTATGGCTTGAGGTTAAAATATGGTTTGCATGTGCAAATATTAAGAGCTAGTTGAATCTATTCACTTTTCCTCAATAGAATGTTTGTCCTATAAGTGCCAGCTGCTTTACACCAACATCCAAAGCCTGCCATGATCTGAAACATACATCATCTCACTCTGCTTGGAATCCTATTCCCTAGGCTTCTGAATAGTTGCAGTTCTTCAGCAGCACCCTGCATTTCTTGCTTCTGTGTCTTTGCAAATATGATTCTTCCTCCTTGAAATCTTTCTCTTCTCTCCCTCAACCCCCCAGTAATATAATAGAGGATGCCTACTCATTCTTTAGGGCCCAAACATGAAATGCCATCCAATTCCATGAGGCTTTCTGACTGGAGTTCAATATTCCCTGTTTTGTGCCCCCAGTGTATCCTACACACATTATTGACTTCTGGCTCTCCTCCAGTCAAGGAGGTAAGTGAAACATGTATATTTTTGGCTTTATAGAAAAATACACTTAATGGAGGATTATGCTATTTGGTCCAGCTCAGTATGCTTGTGATCCCCTCATTCATATAGTCTACTGTCCTATCAGTATGCATCCTTGTTTGGTCTCTTTCTCTACGAAGTTTTACTAAAATTTACATTCATTCCTTCTCAAATTTAATTCCTCAAATTTACTAACAAATTATTTTATTTCTAATTAACACTGATAGCTGCTCACTCCTCCTATAAAATAGATTTTCCTACTGAACCCTTTCTTTGATCAATACCATATGCTTATCTTCTAGTTTTTATATATGTATTTCAAAAATTTCACCTTCCTTTAACAAAAATCCTACCTCATTAATTTCTATATCCATATATTCTGACCAGACCTCCTCTCATTTCTCAATTGCCCATCATTTATAATGGGTAATCTAGTTATTGGTCCAAACTCCAGCGTATTGCTCACAGAATTAAGGTTATTCCATACATAGCATTTTTATGCCCAATACTGGAAAACTCCTCTTTAGCCCATATTGTATTCTCTCTCCTGTATTTGTGTTATCATGAATTCATAGATCATTCAAAAGATGCAATTTAACTCTCTTACCTATAATCATTGTTTCTTATTCTTCGGGCTGTTTGTTTTTCCAAAAATAAGTGACTCAGACTCATCTTAAAATTTTCTGCTCCGAGGCACTGAGGTGGCTCAGCTTGTTGAGCGGACGACTCTTGATGTCACCTCAGGTCATGAACTCAGGGTTCATGGGTGCAAGCCCCCCATCAGGCTCTGTGCACTGACAGTGCAGAAACTGCTTGGGATTCTCTCTCTCTGCTACTCTCACCCCCCAAGGCATGCTTGATCTCTCTCTCTCGTTCTTTCTCTCTCTCTTAAATAAAGTAATAAAAACATCTGCTCCAAGATGTGAAATTAATTCGTAAGATACAGTTCTTTTTTGTAGAAAAAATATTGCTAGCCAAAATTCATGGACAGAGAGGCCTGTGACGTTGCTCCCCCATTCTACCATTCCCAGCAGGCAGCTGGATTAATGGAGGAGAGCGTGCTCTAGCCTTAGTGACAGAGGACAGACTTCTTTAAAAAGGGAGGGAGTTCATAAGCTCATGTTATCTCAAACGTGTCATTGTTTTTCTTTTCAAAGTAAGAGTATGTAAAAATATTTTATCCTTTCACAAGCCTCCAGTTCTGTCCACTAACATAGGTGTTCAGTCCTATAGAGCCATTCTGATGGTTTCATGGATGTACACATACCCCCAAACTCATGAAGTTGTATATGTTAAATCATACCTTAATAAAGTATATATTTTAAATAAATGTTAAAAGAAAACTTTCTGTAATGATGGAAAGGGTCTATCTTACAGTATAGAAGACTCTCATACAAGACAATAGCCATTAACCACAGGTGGCTATTGAGCATGTGAAATGTGGCTAATGTAAATGAGTAAATGACTTTTAATATAATTTATTTAATTCCAACTTAGATACTTATGATTAGTGTAGACTGTCCTGAATGACACATTTATTTGACCCCAAATAAAATTATGGGGTTGAAAAGTCTTCCCTTTCTCTTTTTTCTTTCTTCTTGGCTTCTGGCCTATCACCAGAGTGGGTAGATCCAACTTTGTCTGAGCACAGACCCAACTATCTGAAAACAGAAAATTCCAACTCTAATATTACCCTTCCCCAGACAAACACCAGGTGATCTAAACACATAGATTATGTAGCACCTCAAATAATGTTGCCATGCACTTGTAAAGAATAATAATAAACAATGCATTTTGAGATTTAATCTAAATTTCTCCTCTAGCTCCTTTTTATATGAAATATATTAGCCTCATATATTTTATTATGTGTTATATTACATTACATATTGCATCATTGTCCACTCCCTTGTTACAGTAATTTTTAATTGCTTCTCAGCCTTTTGGCTAAGATCAAGTACAGTAATTGTTAATACTGATTTCCAATATTTTAGAAGCATTGAGAACCATAATATCTATATCCACAATGTTGCAAAATAATCTCCTTAGTGGAGTATGAATTTTCAGCCAAGCTGAAACTATAAAACAAGAAGAATTTGAAAAATTCCAACAGTGTAGAGCTGATGCTAAGTTAGGAAAGACTCTGACATAATTATTTCCCAAAAGATGCTTTTTTTAAAAGCTGCTTTTAAGTCAAGACTTTTAACTTATAAGTGTCTGTGTGAAGTACCTCTTCTTGCAGGCAACAAGGAGACTTACAGTTCTATTTTGTACAAACACTGGCAACTACTTGGATTAAAAATTGTTTACTGGTTTCAATGTTGACTTAAGTGAAGACAGAATTTTTACTAAGATGTTAAACATCATCTCACTGAAGTTTATGAAATGTATGTGTAGTGACTATGATTTGGCTACGTGGTTGCATATGTGAGAATTAAAAACTTAAGAGATTCAGGGGCGCCTGGGTGGCTCAGTCAGTTGAGCGACCAACTTCAGCTCAGGTCATGATCTCACAGTTCGTGAGTTCGAGCCCTGCCTCGGGCTCTGTGCTGACAGCTCAGAGCCTGGAGCCTGCTTCAGATTCTGTGTCTCCCTCTCTCTCTGCCCCTCCCCCACTCATGCTCTGTCTCTCTCTGTCTCAGAAATAAACATAAAAAAATTTTTTTAATAAAAAAAATTAAGAGATTCAATATTTTCAAAAAGGCTTATGTAGACTCCCACATTACTGAATTGGAGATGATCTTAGGACAATTTACTGAGAATATTATCATATGTTAAGCTCTATTTGATATCACACTATTTTATGTTTCAAGCACATATTTTTATTGTGAGTGACAAATTTGCTGAATTAGTGCTAATACAGATCAGGAAGGGGACAAGAAGTCAATATACTCAGAACAATAATTTTCAGAATATCAGTTTTTTTCTTAAAACTTAAGTTTTTAAATGGAAAAAATAATCTTTGAGTCATTTTGTTTTTTAAGCAATCTCTCTGCCCAAAATGGGGCTCAAACTCACAACTCCAAAATCAAGTCCCATGCTCTATGACTAAGCCAGCCAGGTATCCCTCTTTTGAGTCATTTTAGAATTAGTAGTAAGTGGGGCTGTGACGCAGTCTTCCCTAGAGCCTCCAACATCTTCCTCCATTCTGACCTCCTCCGTGAGGACCAGTAATCCTGAGTTTGGGAGGCAGAGCTCAAGGAATCTGTCAGAGTATCAACTTTATGGTTTGTAATTTTTTTTTCATACTCTCATGGCCACTGCCTGGGATGCTGCCCCAGTTGATTTTTCATCCCGGGTTGATGACTGAACCCTTTGGAAAAGGTCTAGATATAATAATAGAATATGTACTTACTGGTCATCTGAGCTTCCAAAAAACCTGTAGTCACTTTCCCCAAAGGGGACGTTCCTTTCTCAGTTGGCCTTTCTAGGGGTTCTCTTCGATGCAGCACAAGATCCTCTTAAAATTAGTTGAGTGGCTCTTCATCTTACACAGAAGCCACAGCACAGCATTGTAATCATCTCTGGCTTTCTTGTCTTACAGTAATTTTTGACTCATTGTAGTTATTTGTCTTATCCAAACCCTGCAGACAGATCGTACTACCCTGCCATCACCTATCCCTACCTCCATCCATGTAATGGAGATCTTTCCACTCCCTCAAAAATAATTTCAAATCTCTTCACTGAATTATCTCCATGCAGGTTTCTTTATGGACATGAAAAGCCACATGCATTTCCAAAACCAAATCTGTATTAAATCAGACATATATGGCCTGAGAGACTTTTCACAAAAAAAGAAGTACCTTGAGTATACATTATCCCACTCTCTTGCTCTTCATTTGTTTAATTTTATTATTATCAACATCATCATCATCATCATCATCATCATCATCATTTGGAGGGTTCAGGGAAGGGGCAATCAGAAATGGTATACAGCAATTCAGGGATTATGTAATTCCTAACTCCAGTTGGTGAAATTCCGTAATCTTGTTCCCTGTCTTTATACAGCTTAAAAAATGAAAGACATCCTGCTAATTTTGTTTTATCTCAAAGGCTATTAGGGTCTTGTCAACCTTTTCATTTTTTTAGATTTAGTATTTCATTTCATTTCTACTAAATAAATTCAATGTCCCTCTTTCCTACTACAGAAATAATTCCCTGCCTGAATTGCCTCACTGACCAATACAGTCAACTTCTATTCCCAAGTGAACATCTGTTACATTTTTTGTGTGTTACTCATCTAGCAACAACTTGAAAACAAGAATCACGCCTTATTCTTTTTTAATGTTGTATTTATTTATTTTTGGGGGGGGGGGGGGGGGGGGGAGCTGAGAAACAGGGAGAGAGAGAATCCCAAGTAGGCTCCATGCTATCAGCACAGAGCCCAGTGCAGGGCTGGATCCCATGAACTGTGAGATAATGACCTGAGCAGAAATCAAGAGTTGGATACTGAACCGACTTAGCCAGCTAGGCACCCCTTTTTTATGTAAAAGAATAATGATCAAAATAGATGTTCAAAAACATTTTAATGTACTAATTAAATGACCAACTTTCCAGAATCATGGAAGTGGGTATAAGGTAGCAAAAGATCCCAATGTGAAATTTATAGGAGGTAGACCCTTTTCCCAGTCCACAAACTCAGAAATGCAAAACAAAATTAAACTTTACATTTCCATTTCTGAACTTGATTTCCACCTCAATCCCCCATTTGACAAAGGTGAAGAATGACTCTTGGCCTGGTTCTTGTGTTTTGCCCCCCAATTAATTCAAGATTTAGATGGCAATTCAAGATTTCCTCTACCCAATTTTCTTTGAGTTGTGTCTAAGTTGTGGGAAGAATGGGTGAGGGACTTTCAAATATCAAAGCTTTGGGGGCAAATAGTATCTGGGCCTGGATATAGTCTGTTAACATGGATGTGCACTGAGATGCAGATAATCTAATCTGGGTTTTGGCTGTTATCATCTTCTCACTCTGGCATGTGCAGACATGTCTGCATTTGCATCTGGTTAATGGTTATTAAGTTTTCCCTGGCATTGAACTCTTCCCCTCATCCTGACAGAGAACTCATAAAGCCCAGCACAATTTAGCAGCCAATGTCTCCCCTACCCAGGGCTGCACAAGGCTGGGAACAGGTGGCAGAGACAGCAGTGTGCATGGACTCTTCCTGGAGATAGACAGTGGCATCTACTATTTTTTTCTCCTTAGGCAGAAGAGAAACAACAAACCAGGGGACAATATTAAATGTTTAAGGGGAAAAACATTTTCTTGACACAAATTTATCAGTTTAACCTTTAAACAAAATTAAACAAATTTTCCTTGTTGTGACATTGCTGAGGAGCTTAGGATGCTGATGTGCACCATGAATCTCCAAGAGAAAGTATATCAATGCAGCAATTATCTGTCTTATTTGAGCAGCTACCCTGGCACAAGTGATCCCTAGAATACAATTTGCGGAACGCTGTTCCAGTAAACTATGTAATACTGGCCTGTTGTTACTGTTCACTTAATCACCAACACAGATCAGGGTGTGAGGGTAGTTTGACTCTGTATCTGAGAATCTGGCATCTCATTTCAATTCAGTTTAAGTTCTCCTTGACACTACCTCAAACAATACGCAAATGTGAACCTCCGGGGGATAAATGGGAATGAGGCATGTTAAACAAACCTCCAATCTCTTTATGCTTCTCCATTTCTAAGTGGTCATGTCAAACTAGAATTCTATTATTTATTTAAAAAAATTAGAAGCAGGGCATTTGGGAAAGAATACTGGGCAGGAAGTGGAATATCCAGTCCTGGCTATACCACTAACTGGTTGTGTGGCTTTCATCAATGCACTTCCCCTTTTGGGGCCTCAGATTTTTCATTTTATATTGGGGATGATAAAGAAGGGAGAGGTTGGGCTTACCTTTCCATTCTGATGGCATTCTGCCTAGTGACCAGTCACTGGTTGATGGATCTATCTAGCAAACTAAGTAAGAAACTATTTCTCACAGTGCATCAGCAGCAGGAGGCATCAATATTGACAATCCCATATGTTTACATTGCATTTTGCAGTCATTCAATCTTTTCACAACAGTTACTTCACCTGAACCTTAGAATAGCCAATGATATACAGCAGGGATTATTATTCTTTTTACAGACAAGGGGAAACCCCATTTCAAATATTTCACCAAGGTCACTCAGCTCTTCAGTGACAGAACTGGGCTTGAACTCTGGCCTTCTGACTTAAGAGTCCATGTGTATTTAATGATACTGTGTTTCCTTCCCATTCTGAAACCCCAGCAGGGAGTAGTTTTACTCCATTCTCCATTGCTGCCAGACAATGTGTCTCTAGGGAATGCGGTACTCATTTTTTCTGAGAGGAAAACACAATGTTAACTCATACAACATAATAATTTTATGGTTTGAATGAAAAAAAATTGCTCCTGTCAAATTCAACTTATATTACAAGACTGAATAAAAATTTTATGTACTGGGTGAAGGAAAAATACAGAAAAAAGTATCCTGAGTGGATGAGCTTAAATTATCTCTCATTTGAATGAGTTCATTTCCCAAAGAGAGTTTCATCAGGCTTTTTAATTAAGAACAAATTGTTCATCTAGAGTCAGTAATTTTCCAGTGACCTCTTCTTAACACTCCCATCTAAGGTGACAGAAATGACAATAGGACTTTCAAATTAAAAATGTCAAGCTCTTGCAGATATTGGGCCCTTCAGTTCAGTAACTGAGTCAGGGAAAGGAGGTGACTTGGGGGAAATAGTAACATTTTAGCCAAATTTCTCCCCTAAAATAAAACTCAGTGGTGTTAAAGAGGCCTTAAGTTTGGCAGAAATTGACACTAGAGATTGGATACATCCAGTAAAGTGTTTAAACAGGAAAATGTATGCAAATACACACACACACACACACACACACACACACACACACACAAGTATGTTTATGTAACATTGCCTCAACATGGAAAAAATTCAAAAGGATACTTCCAAAATTGCTAATATGATGTTATTACAGCAGTAGTTGCAAGTGGGGTAGAGGGCAAGTAAGATGGGAAAAGGGAGAAGGAAGCAAAAGAAAAGAAAAAAAAAATAACTAAAAATAGAAAGTATGAATGATAGGATAACTTTTATTTTTTTATATAAATTTTTATGTGTGTACAAATCAAAATTTTAAGGGAAATATTATAGCAGGTGTTTTATGAGATACTAAAGCATTTGAGAACCCTGAAGAATAAATACTGTGTCAGGGACTGTAGGGGATGAGGCTCAAGAGCTGGGTAGAGACAGGAGTAAGGAAGGCTAAATGCAGAATGTAATGGAGCTTAGATTCCTTTGGAGGTCAAGGGAGAGCCACGGGGAAGTTGTAACTAGGAGGGTAACTGTTTTAAACTTGAGGGTTAGGTCATTTTTTGTCAGTGTGGTGTGATTAGATAGGTCATAGGAGGAGGGAACTAATGATCCTTAGTGATGAGTTCCTACACTAGGGCAGTGGTAATAGGATCAATTCGAAGTACAGAAATTCAGAAAAAATAAGTGGTAGTGCCATCATTATCTTTACAAGTACTACTTTACATGTTCACTATGACTACACTATTACTATTACCATAACTTAAGTGCAACTATTTAATTAGCGCTTACTGTGTACCAGGTGCTACATCTAAAACCATGTTTGTTATCTTAACTATTACAGTAACCATGAAAGATGGGCACCTGGCTGCCAAATACTGTACAGAGCATCATGTGAGGCATGAGAAAGTGACCTTAGCAAAGAGAAGAATCAAACAGAAACCAAAATTTTCAAGACAAACATGGCTTAAAAACCAAGCCATGATATGTAACAGAAGCTACTACACTCACATGATTTTGACACCAAATCATTCAGATCCAAATGTTCTCCAAAATGATCACAAACTGTTTTGACAGTAAATCGCCACATGCATGCATTCCAAAGATAAGAGCCCACTTCTTCCAACAACTCATCTGCTTTACAAACCCTATCCCTGCCCAGAACATACTTATTAATTTACACCCTGAAATCACTCCATGACTAACTCTAGTTACTAATAACCTCTAATCATTACAGAAATTCAAATATAAACTACTATGAGGTATCACCTCACATCTATTAGGAAAACTATCAAAACAAAATAACAAGTATTGGAGAGCATATGGACAAACTGGAAAGCTTGTGTACTATTGGTGAGAGAGTAAAATGGTGCAACCACTATGGAAAATAGTATGATGGCTCCTCAAAAAACAAAACAAAAAAGCACACACAAAAAAATAGAATTATAATATGATCCAGAAACCCCAAGTCAAAAACTAAGTCTACATCAAAAAAAAATTGAGAGGAAGATCTTAAAGAGATAAATGTACACACATTTTCAAAGCAGCATTATTCAAAATAGCCAAAAGGTAGAAGCAACCCAACTGCCCATCTACAGACAAATGGATAAACAAAATGTAGTGTGTGTATGTGTGTGTGTGTATATATGTGGTAGAATACTATTCAGCCTTTAAAAGGAAGGAAACTCTGACTTGTGCTACAACACTGATGAATCTTGAGAACATTACTCCAGGTGAAATAAGATAGACGCAAAAAGACAAATATGGTATGATTCCACTTATATGAGGTGTCTAAAGTAGTCAAATTCGTAGAAGCAGAAAGTAGAGTGGTGGTTACCAATGACTTTCAGGGAGGGGAGGAGCAGGGAGTTAACAGAGAGTTTCAGTTTTGCAATATGAAAAAGTCATGGACATCTGTTGCACATCAGTTTGAATATACTTAACAGTAGTGAACTGTACCTTTTAAAACTGTTGACGGGAACCTGGGTAGCTCAGTCGGTTAAACGTCTGACTCTTGATTTTGGCTCAAATCATGTTCTCAGGGTCCTGAGATCAAACCCCACATTGAACTATGCACTGGCATGGAGCCCGCTTAGAATTCTGTCTCTCCTTTTCCCTTTGCCCCTCCGCACTCTCACACGCATGTGTGCTCTCTCTCTCTCTCTTTCTTAAAAAAATGGTTGAAATGCTAAATTTAATGTTATATGTTCTTTACCACAACTAAAAATTTAAAACAAAACCTTCTAAACTCCTTTCTGTGACCTCCTTCTTTGCAACTACTACTAGGACAGATGAGATGGGACTCCCCCATACTCAAAAAGTTTATAAATTCAGTTCTGTATGATCAGCAGCCTTCCCTCACGATTTCTGGGGGACTTAGTGTGCCATGTACACCCTGCAGGTCACAAGTCCACAAATATAGTGCTCAAGAACATGGGCTTTGAAGACAGACACATTACAGGCCCTTGAAGTTCTGGCATTCACTAGCTGTAAAATTTGGGGAAATGTATGAAACCTCTCTGATACTTCCTTCTTCACATGGGGACAGAATAAGAGTGCTTACTGCATAGGGTCATCGTGGGTATTAAGTATGATAATAAATGAAAGTCTGGCATAGTGCCTGGCACACAGTAAGATGGTGCTTAATAAATGTAGCTTCTGATAGTGCTCTGTGCCCATTGATACCATTCCTTCCACTACTCCATCATTCTGAGTGGAAAGTGGGAAGGATTCCTGCCCCCTCCATCTGATGCTTCCTTTCTGTTTATTTCCTAAACTACCATTTATTGAGCTCCTACCAAGTGACAGGCCCTGGGCTAGGCCTTGGGAGTGTGATACACAAGTGCTACATCATAAATGAGTTTCACCTCTGGTAGCAGAGTGAACATGCACTCAAATAATACACAAAAGTAAACTGGAAGTGTGAGGTGAAGTGCTGAGAGTGAAGGGAGCACAAAAACATCTACTGTCAGGGTTCCAAATTAAAACACAAGTTTTACATTTGTTACATATGTGCAATAACTAGTTCCAACATGTGAGAGCGCTGGCATATACTGGGCACTCAATAAATCTTAGCTTCCTTTTATTTTAAGATACTTAGAAGCTTTGTTCTGCTTCTTTCAATATGTTATTATCCATAAATCTACTAGAGTCACAAGTTATAATAGGAGGTAGAATATCCTACAAGAGAAAGTCAGTGACTAGAGTGTTGTAAATTTTTGTTCTAAAATTTCTGTTTATTTCTGGAGGTCAGAATCCCAAGGGATAAGCAATGTAAAATTAAATAATATAAAATTAAAGAGGATAATGGTATGTAAGCCTCTACTACTGTAATGGTATGTAATAAGAACTTAGCAAACCTGATTTTTATTTTCCTCACTTGCATTTGCTTTAGATGCTGTGCAAAACAATGTAAAATAAATTCTCAATATATCTTTGTCTTTGAAATCAATCAATCAATCAATCAATCAATCAATCACTGTGTTACAGAACTGTTTTAAAACCCCATCTGCAGGAAAGTTAGTAGTGGTTGTAATAATAATAATAATAATAATAATAATAATAATAATAAGTTGTTTTATTGTGGGAGACTGAAAATAAGCTGGATAAAGGGTCTAAAGACAGAATGCATTAGCTTTGTTTCTTCTTCACAACACCTCTGGCCTTTTAAAAATAATTCCACCAGTTCAGATCCTTTTTGAGAAGAGGATCCAGAAACAGAGTACAATTAGTCTTGAGACTTTCCCTCTCTTTTCTTCCAAAAAAGAGGGAAAAAATTAAATCAACTTACTATATGCATGGTACTAAATATTTTTACATCTAATATCCCATTCTCCTCAGAGCATCTCTGCAAAATGAAACTAGTGTTCTCATTTTCCAAATGACAGACATGAGACTCAGAGATGTTCTACAACCTGCCTTGAATCACACAGCTGGTAAGATTCCAGGTCTGTGTAACCAGCAATCTGGTGTTAGTTCAAATTTCTTACCCTGGCAGGAGCTGTGACAGCTCCTTAACTGTTTTATTATTCTCAAATTATCCAGAAGGATGCCAGATCCAAGTATAACTTTTTCTGGAGATACTTAAAAATTGGAAAGCTGCAACAGGTACTGATCTGAATAATCTTGACTTTGAAAGCTTCTCAAGTTCTTGTAACTAAACAGATCACAAAAGAAAAGCTATCATAAATATTGCAGCAAGTTAAACTTTCTTTGGAGAAAGTTTCTGAATTCCATGTCTATGAATATCAAAGAAATAAGAATTGCAAGTGGGTATCCATATAATGCTGTGTTAACATTCACTGCTCATTCTCCCTCCTGCTTCAATGGTGGAAAAGATTAATATATCATTCAGTTAATACAAAGTGTAATTTATTTCCAGAGTGCTATGTTTCCTTTATAGCATCAAATCTGGCAGCTCTACACAAGTGCTGTTCTGTCAAGTGGAATAACGCTTTCAATGAACTTGTCTCTGGAATATCAAATGTGTAATCTGCTGCACAACACGCAATCCTACTGCTCAAGCCCTCATCATCTAGTCTACTGGCTTCCACGTAAAAAAAAAAAAAAAAAAACACTCCAAGGCCCTGACCTCAATAAGATGCAAACCAGCCACCAGAATCTACAAGATTAGTTCTAGTTTGTTCAAGTCCCATTCTGCAATTCTGCTTCTGTAACCACTGAGCATAAAGAGGGTAGGAATATTTCACAAACCCTAAAGTACTCTGGCCCTGGACAGACAATATTCTACAGAACAATGAGATTTATATTGCTTCTCCCAAGAAGAGTGCATTCCCATGGAATCCTAATACCCTCTCCTGGGACCCTCATTGGGTAATGCTTAGATGCTCCAAAACCTACACCTTGGCCAGCAACTAGGTTTTGCCGTTCTGTCATACTGCCCCAGTTCTTTAACAGAATTTTATCCAGCTAGACATCATGCTTCTAAGAAACAACAAAGGGAACTCAAAAATATCTACTTTGCTAGTAACAATGAGCCCAGACCCTTTCCTTCCATGAATTCATTCCTGGGCTGCTCTTTTCTGATCTTTTTCCCCTTTAGCTACCACGAGACCTCAAGATTTACTTGTGGCTCCCAGAACATGAACTTTGTGTTTCCGTCTCATCTCTCCCAGTGTAAACTCAGGTTCACCTAAGGACTGTGTGAATTTGGCTTATCCAATTCATTTAACAAAAAAAATACTTATATGTGCCAGCATTATTCTAGGTGCAAAGAATAACAAAGAAAGTTATATAAAGTGATAGATGCTAAAAAGAAAAACTAAATCAAGAAAGTAGATGGGGAAGGATAACTCAAATGCAAACAGGGTCATCAAAGAAGGCCTCACTTTGGAAGTGATATTTTAGCAAAGACCTAAATGAAATGAAGGAGAAGGCTGCTAGTTGAGCTGCCTCAGGTAAGAGTAACCTGCCAGATGTAACAGTCATGGAGAACATGAATGATAGAGTCAAGTGGGTCTATCTCTTGCTATTTAAGAAAGGATCAACATATTGCTTATTACTTATTTTCTCTGAGCCTCAATGTTTTCAACTATAAAAATCTCAAAGGAATTTTTAGTTTCAGTGAGATAATATACATAAAACTCAAGTCACTTCATTGCAGCTCGATCAGTGTTATTTAAATAGATAAATGATATATAAGTAGACAGAGAGATGGGCAGATTGACAAGAGAATATGGTAAAGTAGGATAGGATTAGATAGGACAGAAGAAGATGCAACAGGGCAGGATAGCTCAAGATGGCCACATGGGTAGTTAGAGAGATAATATCCATCTAGGCCCAGAGAATCCAACATTACTACTTAGCCCCCACTTAACTGGGGCACCTAGCTACACAATCCATAATGTAGTCTCCTGATTTGTGTCCTAGACATAGCTCTAACACTAAAAATTAGTGTGACTTTGGATAACTCATCCAGTACTTTTGAGTTTTATGTTCCTCATCATTTAAAGAGACCAAAGCACACTAAATAATTGTTATGGCTTCTTCAGGTCTGTTACTATATGTTTCAATAACGCCCAAAATTTATTTTTATGGGCTTTACCACAGTTAAATAAAGGAGTGATATTTACACAAAGGGGTATAGGTTTTGTCATTTCTTAAAATAGCAAGAAACAGTCTCCAGAATATATCATGTTAGGCCACAAAACAAATCTCAATAAATTCAAAAAAGACTAAAATAACATTATGCATCTTTTCCAACCACAACGATATGAAACTAGAAGTCAATCCAAGAAAAAATTTGGACAGAACACAAATACATGGTGGCTAAATAACATACTACTAAAAAATGAAAGGGTCAACCAAGAAATCAAAAAGGAAATAAAAAAATACATGGAGACAAATGAAAATGAAAACATAATAGTCCAAAATCTTTGGGATGCAGCAAAAGCTGTTTGTTCTAAGAGGGAAGATTATTGCAATACAGGACTCCATCGCAAAATTTAAAAAAATCTCAAATAAACAAACTTTGTATATATCTAAAGAAGCTAGAAAAAGAAGAACAAACAAATCCCAAAGCCAGTAGAAGTAAGGAAATAATAAAGATTAGAGCAGAAATGACTAAATTAAACAAAAGAACAGTTCAATGAAACCAGGAGCTGGTTCTTGGAAAAAATAAAATAAAATTGATAGCCATTTAGCCAGACCCAACAAAGAGAGAGAAAGGACTCAAATAAATAAAATCAGAAATGGACGAGAAATAAGACAAGGTCCAAAGCATGGCAGAGAAGGCTGAAAAGAGTGTGAAGATTGCTCCTAGAGCAGTTGTGTATATAGAAAGTGAAATTTGGGGCGATATTACTATAGGACCTAGGACAGTGATTCACTCTAAAGCATGAATTATTGCAGAAGCTTGGCCAAGAGTGATCGGTGAAGGTAATTTAAAAGAAGAACAAGTGTGCAACTACATGGATGGAACTAGAGGGCATTATGCTAAGCAAAACTAGAGAAAGACAAATCTATGACTTCACTCATATGAGGACTTTAAGAGACAAAACATGTACATAAGGGAAGTGAAGCAAAAATAATATAAAAACAGGGAGGGGGACAAAAATATAAGAGACTCTTAAATATGGAGAACAAACAGAGGGTTACTGGAGGGGTTGTGGGAGGAGGGATGGGCTAAATGGGTAAGGGACATTAAGGAATCTACTCCTGAAATCATTGTTGCACTATACACTAACTTGGATGTAAATTAAAAAAATAAATTGAACAATACTGTATTATAAAACTAAATATAAATAAATAAATAAATAAATAAATAAACTAAAAAATAAAAGAAGAACAGGTGCTTATCATAAATGCTTACCCTAATAAGATCACCCTTGATGCTTGAAGATCCAAAGCCGAAACCTATGATCAATGGCAACAATAATGTGTTTGATATTGGCTGTTATTTCCAAACCATGAAAATGGGAGATAATGCAATTGAATCAAAAGCATATGTGGGCAGAAACATAATATTGACAAGTAGTTGCATCATTGGGGCTTGCTGCAACCTGAATACATTTGAGGTCATCCCTGAGAATACAATGATCTATGGTACAGACTGCCTTCGTCAGGTGCAGACTAACCGACCACAGCCCCAGACACTACAGCTGGATTTTCTGATGAAAATCCTGCCCAAATACCACAACCTAAATAAGACTATGAAAGGAAGCTCAACTCCAGTTAAGAACTAAGAACAACATATGACGTCAAGATAACAGTTTGTTATATTTTTGAAAGGGCCACAGTGTTTATGCACTCTTAGCAATTCACAGAATAATATATGTTGACTTTATTTTATAAAATTGAGTCAGAGAGGAAAGTAATGGATTTTCCTTGTAACTGTCCTATATAATTTATATAAAATGCATTATTTTCTTCTATCCTTATTGCTTTCCTGAGAATTTACAGATTTGGTTCAATTTTCTTTTGTCATATAAAATGTTGGCTATGATTTTGGTTGTATAAAAGACCCCCTGTGATAAGAAAGGCATATTATTATGTATTTCTACTCTAGCATAAACTATACTAAATAAAAATGCTAATGACAAAAAAATAGAAATAAAAACCAACACCACAGAAATACAAAGGATTATAAGAGAATACTATGAAAAATTATATGCTCATCAATTGGACAACGTAGAAGAAATGGATAAATTCCTAGAAACATATAACCTCCCAAAACTGAGTCAGGAAGAAACAGAAAATTTGAGCAGACCAGCTACTAGAGATGAAATTGAATTGGTAATCAAACAACTTCCAACAAACAAAATCCAGGACCAGATGGCTTCACAGGTAAATTCTACCAAATATTTAAAGAAGAGTTAATGCCCATCCTTCTCAAACTATTCCAAAAGATAGAAGATGAAGGAAAGCTTCCAAATTCATTCTATGAGGCCAACATTACCCTAATATCAAAACCAAAGACACTAAAAAACAGGCCGGTATCTCTGATGAACACAGGTGCAAAAATTCTCAGCAAAATATTAGTAAACTGAATACAAAAATACATTTTAAAAAACCATTCACTAAGATTAAGTCTGATTTATTCCAGGGATGCAGGTGTGAATCAATATTTACAAATCACTCAATGTGATACATCACATCAAGAGAAAGGATAAAAATCATAGATCATCCCAAGGTCCCAGGGTGGCTCAGTCGGTTAAGTGTCCAACTCTTGATTTTGGCTCAAGACATGATCTCACAGTCGGGATCATCTCAATAGATACAGAAAAAGAATTTGACAAATACAACATGCATTCATAATAAAAGCTCTCAACAAAGTAGGTTTGGAGAAAACATATCTCAACCTAATAAAGGTCATATATGAAAATCTACAGCTATCATCATCCTCAACGGGGAAAAACTGAGAGCTTTTCCTCTAAGATCAGCAATAAGACAAGGATGTCCACTCTCACCATTTTCATTCAACATGTTACTGGAAATCCTAGCCAAAGCAATCAGAAAAATAAAAGGAAATAAAAGGCATACAAATTGGTAAGGAAGATTAAAATTTCCACTATTTGCAGATGACATGACACTATATTTGGAAAACCCTAAAGACTCCACCAAAAAACTATTAGAACTGACATATGAATTCAGTTAAATGCAGGATACAAAACTAGACAACAATATGCAAAAGAATGAAACTGGACCACCTTCTTACACCATACACAAAAATAAATTCAAAAGGGACTAAAGACCTAAATGTCAGACCTGAAGCCATAAAATTCCTAAAAGAAAATATAGGCAATAATCTGTTGCACACCAGCCTTAGTACTGTATTTGTGGATATGCCTCCTAAGGCAAGGGAAACAAAAGCAAAATTAAACCATTGGGACTACACCAAAATAAAACTTTTGCACAGTGAAGGAAATCAGCAACAAAACAAAAAGGTAACCCCCTCAATGGGAGGAGACATTTGCAAATGAGATATCTGATAAGGGGTTAATATCCAAAATATGTAAAGAACTTATACAATTCAACACACACAAAAAACAAATAATCCAATTTAAAAGTGGGCAGAAGACAAACGAACAAAGAAAAAATAGGTGAAGAAATGGACTCTTAAATGCAGAAAACAAGCTGGTGGCTGCCAGAAGCTAGATGGGTGTGGGAATGGGTGAAATCAAGGGGATTAGGAGCACACTGATCTTGTTCAGCACTGAGTAATGCATAGAGTTGTTGAATCATTATGTGGTACAGCTGAAACTAATATACTATTATATATAAATTATACTTCAGTTAGGGGCTCCTGGGCATCTCAGTCAGTTGAAGGTCTGGCTCGTAAGCTCAGGTCATGATCCCAGGGTCATGGGATCAAGCCCTGCATCAGGCTCTGTGCTGAGTGTGTAGCCTGCTTAAGATTCTCTCTCTCTCTTCATGAAGAGACACTTTTCCAAAGAAGGGATCTAGATGGCTAACAGACACATGAAAAAAATGCTCAACATCACTCATCATCAGGAAAATACAAATCAAAACCACAATGAGATACCATCTCACACCAGTCAGAATGGCTAAAATGAATGACTCAGGCAACAAAAGATGTTGGCGAGGATGCAGAGAGGATCTCTTTTTCACTGCTGGTGGGAATGCATACGGGTGCAGCCACTCCGGAAAACAGTATGGAGGTTCCTCAAAAAATTACAAATAGAACTACCCTACGATCCAGCAATTGCGCTGCTAGGTATTCATCCAAGTGATACAGTGGCACATGCACATGTTTCGAAGGGGCATATGCACCCCAATGTTTATAGAAGCACTATCAACAATAGCCAAAGTATGAAAAGAGCCCAAATGTCCATTAACAGATGAATGGATAAAGAATATGTGGTAGGGGCGCCTGGGTGGCGCAGTCGGTTAAGCGTCCGACTTCAGCCAGGTCACGATCTCGCGGTCCGTGAGTTCGAGCCCCGCGTCAGGCTCTGGGCTCATGGCTCAGAGCCTGGAGCCTGTTTCTGATTCTGTGTCTCCCTCTCTCTCTGCCCCTCCCCCGTTCATGCTCTGTCTCTCTCTGTCCCAAAAATAAATAAACGTTGAAAAAAAAAAAAATTTAAAAAAAAAAAAAAAAAAAAAAAAAAAATGTGGTATATACACACAATGGGGTATTACTCAGCAATCAAAAAGAATGAAATCTTGCCATTTGCAACCAAGTGGATGGAACTGGAGGGTATTATGCTAAGTGAAATAAGTCAGTCAGAGAAAGACAAAAATCATATGACTTCACTCATATGAGGACTTTGAGAAACAAAACAGATGAACATAAAGGAAGGGAAACAAAAATAATATAAAAACAGGGAGGGTGACAAAATAAAAGAGACTCATAAATATGGAGAACAAACTGAGGTTGCTGGAGGGGTTGTGGGAGGGGGGATGGGCTAAATGGGTAAGGGGCATTAAGGAATCTACTGAAATCATTGCTTCACTATATACTAATTTGGATGTAAATTTTAAAAAATAAAAAATAAAGCTAAATCAAAAAAAAACAAAAACAAACAAACAAACAAAAAAAAAAAACACCAAGTGTAAATAATACTTCTGGAACCAGAGAGCTGTGCTTTATAAAGTAGTAGAAAGCTGAATATAGTATGCATTCCATGTGTTTTATCCCAATAAAATACAATGGTTAGCTACAAAAAAAAAAAAAAGAACAAAACTAATGAGCTGAAGACAAACATTATTTAAATTGTTAACCTGTGTGTTTATTTGTTGTAAATTGGGGGAATTAAGATTCAGACTTTAAAAAGAGCAAGTATGGAAACAATATACTGTAATGGAGACTCTTAATTTTATGTCAAAAGCAAGAATGCAAAATTGTATCTGTGCAATAGTTCCAATTATAGAGAACTTAATGTAAGTAAGGGTGCACGCACATGTGCACACGTGCACGCACACACACACACACACACACACACAACCAGCATCAGAAAATATAAATTCTTGCATTTTTTAGACACCTTTAATTGGCAATGTTATGACTGACATCTAAAAATTTGTCACTTAAAAAAAAAGAATGAAATTTTGCCATTTGCAACAAATGGATGGAACTAGATGATATTATGTTAAATGAAATCAGTCAGTGAAACACAAATATCATATGACTTCACTCATATGTGGAATTTAATATACAAAACAGATAAACATAAGAGAGGGGAAGCAAAAATAATATAAAAACAGGGAGGGGGACAAAACATAAGAGACTCTACAATGTAGAGAACAAACAGGGTTGCTGGAGGGTTGTGTAGGGGGAAGGGGTGGGCTAAATGTGTGAAGGGCATTAAGGAAGACACTTGTTGGGATGAGCACTGGTGTTATACATAGGAGACGAATCACTGGAATCTACTCCTGAAATCGTTACTGCATTATATGCCAACTAAGTTGGATGTAAATTTAAAATTTTGAAAAATTAAAAAAAATATTCTCTCTCTCCTTCTGCCTCTCTCCCCCACTCTCTCTGTCTAAAAAATTAAAAATATAAATAAATAAACAAAACTTCAATTAGAATAAAAACAGTGAGCTCTTTAACATACACAACTTCCTCATAAGGAATAGGAAGAGTCACAACAAAGAAACATACGACAGTGAAAACAGAAATTAAAATTTTTAAAAACAGAAATGTATGGTCCAAGACCTGAAAGACATTATTTAACATGTATAGTAATCTTGACCTCTTGAACTTATCAAGTTCAGCATTTAAAAATAACTTCTATATAAATTTTCCATATTACTACAAGTGTAAATTTATCTTAATTTCAAGCTTTTAAAGTCTGTGCCAGGCAATAAAAATTAATGCAATTTGATTCCAATGTTATCTAATAATCACAATAACTTTTTCAATAAATATACAAAATATTAAATGAATGAATATGAAAAATATGCAAGCCTATTTCCTTGACCTTCATGATATAACATATTGTTATTTATAAACTGATGACCATTCATTCATTTGGGAGCAATTACTGGAGACTAACATGTACCAAGCACAGTGTCTTCATGCAGAGAACACAAATATGTCAAGGCCTTTGCCTTGGAAAAGCACAATTTAGTGGGAAAGACAGAGAAAAAAAATGCTAGAGTACTGAATAATAAATTCATAATCAATGTGAATACATGATATAAGTGTACCATAATAGAAAGACAGATTAATGACCCCTTGGGTAATCAAAGGTTTCAGAGGAGAAATACATTCAAGGAGTTTTCAAGAAAGGAAGACAATTTTTTCAACAAATATATATCATGCTCATAATCAGAAAAAAAGTGATAAAGAGTAATTATATCAAGGTGATTAGACTTTAGGTAATTATTTTTCTCTCTGGCCTTTTATTTTTTTGGATTGTGTCCAAATTGTGTTTTATAACTCTAATCAGAAAGTGATGCAATATTAATATTGCAAAATGAACTATGTGCTGTTTATGGTTAAGGTCCCTAAGTTTTATAACTAAAACTAGAGCTAACTTTTCTCTAATTTATCAAAAGTGACAGTAATCTGGTGACAAAAAGGTAAAAATTTAATCTTTAGTTTCCCAGCAAGGAAATAATATAGTCAACATTTACTATGTAGAACGCCATCCAGGAACACTAAAGAAACCCAGACAGCAACACTACTTGAACAACAGACAGACTTCATGCTTAGACTTTAAATCTAAGTCATTCCTGCCCCCACATCACTTCTGCATCTTCCACAGCCCAGGCACATTATACCACTTGCCATCTGTGAGTAGAGCATGCTGATTGGGCTCATACACTTGCCCTTCTTTGACTGTTTGCCAGACTTCTACACATGATTCAAGACTTACCTTCCACAATTTCTTCTGTAATGCCTCCCCATATAAAATGAAAACTAAGAATGAGATTTATATGTCAGGTTTTTTTTTTCCCAAAAAAGAGAATCAAAGGTTCTTAAGAAAGAGCTTTTCTAGGTGTGAGGCCTCTTCAGTCCAGGCCTTCCTTGTCTTTTAAGCCTGTTGGCCATGTTAGTCCTGCAACTCTGCCCCTCAATGATCCTTCCTAAATATACTGTGTTGTTCATCTCTTGTCTTCCTCGCTTTCAAATATGAGTAAGATATACTCATCCTTTGGTCTGGCCTCACGGATCCCTTAGATATCTAGACTCCCAAAAAGAACAGAGGCACTGGGAACTTTAAATCAAGAATATCACATGTGTCTAGTCATGTTAACATTATCATACTGACCAGAAGCTTTGTCTGACTAGTGAGTAAGACTGATTTTAATTCATGCCCTGTTATATAGGTCCTCAATAAAAAAAAATGGAAAACTATAGTTATTACTCAATAAATATAATTTGTGGAAAAAATATCTTCAAGATATATTCAACAAATTTTATTGAATTCTTACTACATGCCAGGCATTATACTTCATCAAGCTTGTGTTCTAGGGCAGGATACAGAGCAAGTACTTCCAGATAAAGTGATAAACTACTGCATAAAGAACTGCCTTTGGTATGAAAAATGAATACTCCATGTATTCTGGAGAAACTCTTTAGGGTTTAATTCATAGATGCCATTTTGATAATACCAGAGTTGGCTGAACCCTACTCCCCTAGGCTCGCAAGGCCACCTTTGCATTTCTCCCTATGAACACAATTCTTATCACTTAGAAATTATCTATTTATATTTCTATCTCTCTAAATAATATGTTTCTCAAGAACATAAGTCATATTTCATATCACTTTTTAAGAGTTTAACATAGATTTAATCATCTAGCAATGTGCCATAAAAGCAAATACAAAATGACTATAAACCATCAAAATCATTTACAATAGTAAAATCATGTTTCAGGCTCTACAAAATGTCCATAAACCTTTACACATATTGATTAAAAATGCACCCTCAATAGACTGTGAAGGAAGCATATAACACCAAAAAATTTGGCAAATTTTGACCTAAATTATCAGAGATGAGTAGAGATGAAAGTTCTCTGGTCAATTCTCTTTGGGCTCCCTCTCTCACACCAGCTTCTAAACTGGAATATGGCTGCCTACAAAAACTGATATGATAATGCACAAGGAATAAAAAGGCCTGCAACATAAATGGGGTGATTCTTCCTGTACCTAGAAATTCATATTAATTTCAAAATTGGCATATTATTCAAGTAGAATTCAAAGTTTGCCTACATTTTGAAGATAAACTGGAAACTTCAAAATAAATTTCATGTATTCATAGGATGAAATCTGAGTCTTGGAGGCAGGAAATAGGGAAGAGCCTCACTATGGTCTGCCATTGAGGGAACTCTAGTGAAAAAGCTTAAGACCCTCTCATCGATATCAATCCCTTATTTGAGAAAGCAGGCATACTATTTTATTATACCACAAATGACAGCTATCTAATAAAATTATGCCAGCTGTAATAATATGAATTAAGCTTTTCAATAACAACTTTCTTTTTTAGAATATGGAAAAAGCTTTTAAGAGATTATTTGGGATAAATGAGTTCTATGAAAGGAGAAATAAAAATAAATAACCAAGCTAATTGGTTTCTTCTTTCTGCCTTGATAAATTTAAAAGAAACAGCATTCAGAATAAAATTCTGAATTTTAGTTGTCAAGTTGTCAAGTATTTGAAGACCTAACAAGAATATAAATATGGCAAAATTTTGTAAAAAAGTCTCAAGTCTTTTCATTTTTATCATATACACTTTTCTTTCCTATTTCATTCTACATCCTAAATAATCTAAGAGAAACCTGAGTAAAAAAGTCCACCCAAAAATTATGTAGACAGATGTGTGAACAGTAAGAAAAACTATCATTGTCTTTGCCTTAGTGACAAAGGTAAAATATGCATGAATTATGTACAAGCTTAAACTAAAAGCTCTCAAAATATTTAAAAACTTTTAAATACTTAAAATTTTTAACCTACTTTTCCTCAATTTTCAATTGAAAAATAATTTAGCACTACAGAAAAAAATATAAGAAAAAGAAAGTAAAAATTCTGACAAAAACAATGGCAATTGACCAAAAAAGTGTCAACCCAAGACAACACTGACCATGCTCTAATAATAAAGTTTCCTTCTCCAACATTTCAAAGAATCAATGGTCTCTCCAGGTATATATGACCAGTCATGTCTGACATGGTGGCCTAACGTGCCAGCAAAAATTCTTACAAGGCCACTGTTTTAGGATTGTCAGTGCAAAGTAAGGCCTGCCAATTAAAGTCTAAAACTACTGTGATTAAAGGATATTGATATTTAAAAATTAAAGTCATTTTCCATCACAATGGAAAAAAATCCTATTTTTATCATTTTGCAAGCAACTAAGAATATAATTAGTTGACCAAGAGACTATGGTCATCCCTTCGAGTCTCTCTAATATAATTTTTTTATGTTCTTTTCAGAATTATGTTTGTCAACTTATTTCCTCACTAGTGCTTCTTCCCAACATCACTGTCTACCTGGAGAACTCAGCAAACCTCTTCTATCTGTTCAACCACACCCAGTATTACTTATGTTATTTGTGGAGACTACCAATTAAATCAGTAATGACAGATTAATCAAATCGAATACAGTCCTATGGTAGAACTGGAGTATAAATTATATTTCTCATAAGATTTCTTTTTCAACAGAATTTTATATTATTAGTAATAGCTCACATTAATATATGATGCTGTGCTTATGGTTGGAGTGGGTTGGAGAATGAAAAAGTTGTTACACTGAAAAAAAGGATCATGTGGAAAATGGTATATTATTTAAAGAGCTCTTATGGCAAAAAGTTATTATTGAGGAATTCAGTATTTTTCCACCCCATTTCTGACCACATTTGTTTCTAGCATTATTCAGTTGCTGACATCTTGATTCTTCTCATGTCCATTGGTACAAAGTATCAATACCCCCCTCCTTCCTTAGTTTGGCTCTGATTTCTAACTCTGGTTGATAATTTTACCTCTCTACCTAACACTTCACATAACAGAGCTGGTCCTAGTATGAATGCTCACTTTTGAATCCCATTCTTCCTTCAAGATAACTCAAATATTACATCCTCTTTGAACTTTTTTAAATAACTAGTCATGTCTCAGATATACACACCTTCCCAGACACAAGCACAACCTTAATATTCACAAAGAATTTTGTGGATATCCTAGGAATTGCCTCATTTTGTTTATGTGGCAGTCTCCATACTCTAGGATCTCCTTGAGTCTAAAAACCATATCTTGTTCATTTTATATCTTCAAAGCTTTATACACAACTTCATTAAGATTTACTGAGTACTTTACATATGTTCACATATTAAGCCAGATACTAGAAATAAAATAGCAAAAATAGGCATGATTCTCTGCCTTCATGAAGTTTATAGTCTCTTAGGAGAGAGAAATTATTCATAATCTCAAAAATTGATTATAAATTTGTAACCATAGGCTTCTATACTTCTATAGTTCCTATGCACATATAATTGAAAAATCAGGCTTCAGCAGGGTGACCTCTCTGAGGAAGGGACATGTGTACAGAACTCAGAAAGATGAATTAATCAGGCACACAGATGAGAAACGAGCATTCCAAGTGGAAAGGGCACAATGAGCAAAGAATACGTAGCAAGAGAGAAAACAGTGAATATAAGGGACTGAAAGAAGGCCAAGATGGCTGGCATGCTGAGTGTGAGGATGAAGGCAGTACAAACTGAGCCTGGAGATGTACGTAAGGATCAGATTTTGCAAGACCTTGTAAATATGGAAGGATTTTTGTCATTATTCAAAGAAATTTGTGAAGCCAATGAAGTTGGAAGTGACAGGATAACATGATTAGATCTGTGCTTTCACACATCTTTGTGGGTACAGAGAATAAAAAGGATGAAGGTGAAGTATATGTATTAGACCAGTAACAAAATTCTTACAGTAGTCCAGGTGAATGTTAATTTGGAATTAGAATGGGTCATTGGTGGTAGGAATAAGAGAAATTTGTATACAATTCAAAGAGTCTTAGAAGAAAAATCCAGTAAGACTGTATAATAGACTGGAGGTGGAGGTTGATGCATATGGAGATGTCAAGGATGATCCTGTTTTTTGGGTTTTTTTTTTTTCTGCAACTGAGGTTAGCACGGCCATTATCTGTCATAGAGAATAACAGAAAAGGACTAAGTTTGAAGGAGAATCGTGAGTTTGCTTTTGGACGTGTTGACTTTGAGGTACTTTGGGGATATAGAAGACTTGAAAGCAAATGGACAATGTATTATAAGGATCTAGAATTCAAGTGGATAATCTCAGCTGTAAATATAAATTTACCTATCACCTGAAAACAGCGATTAAAACTGTGACTGTGAATGAAATAGCCTGTAGAAAAAGTATAGAATGATGAGAGTAATAAGCCTAGGGCTGAAACTTGAGGGACTCTAGCACGCTGGACAGAAAGGATTAGAATGCAGAGAGAAAGAGAGAGAGTGAAAAGTCAAGGAGGTAGGGAGAAAAGAAAGAGACTTTCATGTTAAAATAAAAGGGCAAGAGAGGACATTTCAGGAAGGAAGATTTAGCCAACAGTGTTGAGACTGCTGAGACTTTAACTAAGATGAGGATTGGAGATGGTGCACTGGGATTTTTTAGAGTATCTAAAATGCAACATAACATGCTAATTAAAGACTCAGAAGCCGGAATGTCAGGTATCGAATCCAAGTTCTACCATTCACCACCTATGTGATGTCAGGAAAAACCATTAATCTCCCTATACCTCAGTTTCTTTATCAATAAAATGGGAATAATAATAATATTTATTGTAGAGGGTGTTATAAGGATGCAATGAGTTAATTACATAAATTATTTAAGACAGTGCCTTTCACACAGTAAAAACCATGTTGGCCATTGTTATTGCTAATAAGAAGAAGCTAGTTCGTAGATGAGGTTGAATACAAATAAAAGAAAAACAGTAACAAGATTTTGAGAAGTAGAGGGAGTGGAATGCAAAGCATAAGTAGGGGGATTAGCCTAAACTAGGAATACTATTAGTCTCCCTATTACAAAAGAAATGAAGAATGATGGGATACATGCAGATATATGAAGGTCTGAACCTTGTATTGAAAAATAAGACAGCTCCACTCTGATAACCTAAATACTTTTCTATTACAAATGGGAGCTAAAATCATCTGCTGAGAGTGTGGGCAGAGGAGTGTTTAAAATATTTATTATGGGGAAAAGAGCCAGTTGACAAAAGAAAAAAAAACATAATACAGTTGCCATGGAATACCAAGGGCCATTTGGTGAGATTGGTGAACTTAAATTTATCAAGGAATAAATCTATATCTAGTGGGAATCACTCTAGGAGCATTAACTGCTCAGAAGTAGGCATGGAGAAAACAAATGATTGGGTTTATTGAGTTCACTCAGGGATGGTATTCCACCAGAGAACAGTGATAAAATACAGCACAGAGAGGAAATGTAGGTCATTACCAAAAGTGTTATTTCAATAATGACATCATGGGCTGAATGAGAAGAAAAATTCATAAAGGAAAGGTTTCATGGTTGAGTGAAGGCAGAACAGTCAGTGGAATCAAGGTCTTTCTGTAGTTGAAAATGGATACAAGGTGAGGAGGTGAGACTAGAAAAGATAAGCTTGTGGTGAAAAAGTGGGAATTTTGAATTAGTGAGAGTTGTTGTTAAGCAATTACAGGCAATAGCAAAGACCAAATTATCACCTTACCACCATGGGAGTGAATGTCTAAAGCAGAGTAAACTAACAGGTCACTGAAGATGAGAAGGTGAAGACAGGTCACCTGTACATATTAAGTCACTGGCAATGGTGTTGGCCTTGTGCCAAAGATGTGAAAATGAGGAAGTGACTATACTCTGGTTTATATCTATGAGAGGAACAGTTTTGCTTCTACTGAATTTTGCTACATTTGAAATATGACCCAAATAATGGTTTTAACACTGAAAAAAGTTGAGAATATAATTTTGAAATTTCTAACATTACATGTACATATACCCTGTGACAAAAATATATTTTTTAAAATCATTATTAATCTGTTTTAAAGAGGAGAAAACTGGAGGTTGGGTAACTTGCCCAAAGGACAAATATTCTAAATGGCAAAACTTATAGTCATGTACAAATCTGACTGTAAACTAGATGGCCTCTAGAAACAACGGTACATGTATAGCTCCTTTAGTTCAACATTAGACTTACCTTGAACAATTGATGAATATGGCCCCCACATTTTGTGTGATGCTTACAAAAAGCATACAGAGCAGGAATATCAAGTCCCTTCTAAATTTGATGCTCCATCATTTGAATGACATGTCTTTTGAGATAAATAAGTATAAAAAGCTTGACCAATCCCCATGGTCCTAGAAAGATCTAGGCACAGAAATTTTCTGAGGTCCTCAAAAATACAATTGATAATGCCTCAATGAAACATTCTCAGAAACAGAGTAAATGTCATAGAAGTTTGTATGCCACTTAATTTTCTGGTTATTATTTGTCATTATAGACTGCAGAGTTTAAGTCTTCATTGGACTATTTTCAAAACCGTAAGTTGAAAGAGAAGAAATTTGATCTTGGTCCATTGAAGAAAATGATTCTATACCCAGAATTAGATTCCCTACTTTGCATAAATCCTATTTTGTAGGAGTTAATTATCCATAAAAAGAAATGAGTAGCTTCAGTCCTGTTTTAAAGCTTGATATACCATCACCAGGACTGAAAACTGAAAAGATCAATCTTTCAACAAATGGGAAGTTGTCTTCAAGCCATAAAAGATGTTTTGTATCTCAGAGAAGCATAAGAGAAAATGGATAAAAAAAAAAAGTGAGTGGAAAGTCATAGCAAACTGTCACTTGCCCCATACTTTTCTGGGTCATGCTCTCATAGACAAAAAGAATTTTTGGTCTTTTCCATCAATCTTGAGATTCTAGAGGTTTGAAAGTTACCGTGGTTCATTTTCAATCAAGCTCTTTATAGTGAGAAAATATTGTAGATATTTGTTGTTTCTTGGTGACCAAGAATCCATTCAAACTGATTCATATTTGGGGATTCCATTTTCCATTATTAGACCACATGCTTCAGAAAGACTCTCCAGGATCCAGGATCAGATGATGAGGCCTAGTCTGTTATCCTGTACCCAGTCATTACCTGAGGGATAAACATGTGACTTGAGCCAAATGAATCAGGATAAATAGAGCTGATCCTGGGTATTCTACTTGAGTGACAGAGAAAAGGCATTCGTACTTTCCTTTTGAATTTCAAACTATGTAGGTTGGAGCTATCTTAAAAACATAATGGAGGGGCAGGAGTTAAGATGGTGGAGAAGTAGGATTTACCTTATCCCTCAAACACAGCTGTATTTAGGTCAGAACACTTAGAATACCCAGGAAATCAGTCTGCAGAGTGGCAGAAAAATCTCCACAGGTGGATAGAGATAGCTTGGAGGGACAGAGGTTCATGCATGAGAATTAAGAGAGATAAAATGGTTGCATAGCCTGGAGGGAAGGGAATTCCTTCTGTGGAGAGACAAAAGTGAGAGAAAAAGAGGCTGTTCAAGGGCAGTATTATGTTAGGACAAGAGAAAACACCCCTCCGGACCATGAACTGGGGAACAAGAAATACAGAGAGTACAGGTTTCTACTTTGCCAACAGCCTTAAGAGCTAGAGATCAGAGATTCCAGGGGAGAGTGACTTTCTTCAGACTGGAGCCACCACTGTATTCACACACTTCGGGGGGAGGGGAGTCAGCTCCAGGCACAGTAGCCATCTCGAGGTACTCTTAGAGAAAACAGTCCCTTACCTTGAGTACTGTGGGAAGAGGGTATATTGTGTCCCCAAGAAAAAAATACCCTATGGGCGCCAGTCAGAAACTCCTTCTGGGATGAGAAGAGTGATGCTACCACAGAACTGGATCTAGGCAGTGTGTGGGATCCTTTAAAACATTGGGTTTTGAATCCCAGACAAACGCCTAAGAGGCGTGGAGACTGTGGAGCAGGACAAGCTAACCACCCATGCTGCTCTGTAAGGGCTGCCTGAAGAGCGTGGTTTGGGACACCTGGTCCAGGGAGAAGACACTGGGGTGTCTTTCCTCCACATCACTAACAGGATGGGGCTTCAGGAACAGCTCAGCAGCCCTCATGGGAGGCAGGACCTGCTTACACCAAACCCCCACCCCTCTGTGCCTGGCAACCACTTATCTACTAAAGCGGGACTGACTGGCCTCACCTCCAGACCAGTATAGCCACTGGTCCCAGATACCAAAAGACAAGTGTCCTATAGTTTTGTATGTTAGTCTGTTACTTTTTTTTTCTCTTTTCTTTTCTTTTCTTTGCTTCTCTTTTTCCTTCTTTTCCTTTGTACCCTCTGTTTTTTCTTTCCCCCCCTTTGGAATTGGATATATATACATATATATACACACTCTTTTTTCCCTTTATTTCTCTGTTTTGTTTATTTGTTTAATCGGGCATTTTAATTCTATTCTTTTTATACCTTTTCTGTATCTTCGTATTTATTTTCTTCTCTTTCTGGATTAAGCCTTATAGTTTCTTTGATTCTCTGCTTGGTCTTTTTTTTTCTGACTCTTTCATTTTTCTCTTTGTATGGGATCAGGTCCCCTGCTCTTTCCATTTTTTCAAGGGTTACTTCAACAAACAAATCAAAGCACACCTGTTAGAAGGCCCAAACAATCTACCACTAACAGCAAGGAGGAGCTTTGTAGAGGATTGACCAATGGGATAAAGCAGCCAAATATGCAGCAATACAGTACACATAACACACTCCAAAAACACTTCCTAAAGTGCCAGACCCTTGACTGTGTACTACCTTGAATATGGTAGTAGTTGTAGGTGCAGGACATATAACAAGCTATTAAAAACATATAAAAGACAGAAACCTAGTCAAAATGATGAAACAGAAGAATTCCCCTCAAAAGAAATTCCAGGAAAAAATGACAGCCAGAGAATTGCTCAAAACAGATATAGATAATATATCTGAACAAGAATTTAGAATAACAGTCATAAGACTAATAACTGGGCTTGAAAAAAGCATACAAGACAACAGTGAATCTACTCTTAGATTCAAGACCTAAGAAATAGTCATGATGAATTAAGATCATGACTATTGATCATGATCTCAGAGATCAAAGACCTAAGAAACAGTCATGATGAATTAAGAAATGCTAAAAATGAGATGCAAAATAAAGTAGATAAGGTGACAGCAAAGAAGGAGGAAGCAGAGGAGAGAGTAGGTGAAATAGAAGATAAAAGTATGGAAAATGAAAAAGCTGAAAAAAAGAGGGAAAGGAAACTACTAGACCACTGGGGGAGAATTAGAGACCTAAGTGATTAAAAAATGAACTAATATCCATATCATAGGAGTTCCAGAAGAGTAAAAAACAAAGAAAGGGGCAGAAGGTTTATTTGAAAAAATTATAGCTGAGAACTTTCCTAATCGGGGGAAAGAAACAGGCATCCAAGTCCAAGAGGCACAGAGAACTCCTTTCAAAATCAACAAAAAGAGACATGTCAACACCATGACATATCATAGCAAAACTGGCAAAATACAAAGATAGAGAATTCTGCAAGCAGCTAGGGATAAATGGGCTTTAACCTACAAGCGTAAACACATAAGGGTACTGGTAGATCTGTCCACTGAAACTTGGCAGGCCAGAAGCAAGTAGAAGGAAATTTTCAATGCACTGAATAGAAAAATATGCAGCCAAGAACGCTTTATCCAGCAAGGCTGTCATTCAGAATAAAAGGAGAGATAAAGGCTTTCCTAGACAAACAAAAAATGAAGGAGTTCATGATCACTTAACCAGCCCTGCAAGAGATACTAATGGGGACTCTGAGTGGAATGCTACAAAGACTGAAAAGGACCAGAAACATCACTATAAGCATGAAACCTAGAGTAACACAATGACACTAAATCCCTATCTTTCAATAATCAGTCTGAATGTAAATGGACCAAATGCCCCAATCAAAAGACATAGGGTATAAGAAGTGATAAAAAAAACAAGTTCCATGTATATGTTGCCTATAAGAGAGACTTATTTTAGATGTGTGGACACCTGCAGATTGAAAGTAAGGAGATGGAAATGTTTATAGCAGCACTATCAACAATAGCCAAAGTATGGAAAGAGCCCAAATGTCCCTCGATGGATGAATGGATAAAGAAGATGTGGTATATACATACACGGGAGTATTACATGGCAATCAAAAAGAATGACATCTTGGAGATAGAAGGGAAGAGGGTGGCATAGGAGGACGCTGGGCTCACCGAGGGTCCTGATGATCACTTAGATTCCACCTACACCTGCCCAAATAACCCAGAAAACCACAAGAAGACTAGCAGAACAGAGTCTCCAGAGCCAAGCTCAGATGAGAAGCCCACGGGAGAGGGTAGGAAGGGCGGTGAGGCGGTGCGAGCTGCACAGACTGGGGGAGGGAGCCGTCGCGGAGGGGCAGCCTGCCAGCCAAGCAGAGCCCCCGAGTCTGGCTTGCAAAAGCGGAGGGGCTGACGGGGTGTGTTCCGACAGCAAGTGGGACTTGACATCTGGGAGGTCATAAGTTAAGAGCTCTGCTCGGAAAGCGGGAAGGCTGGAGGACAAAGGGAGGGAGAGTTGCTGAGCCCCAGGAGGACAGAGCTCAGTTTGTTGGGGAACAAAGGCGCTCACCAGCACCATCTCCCTTGCCCATCCCCCAGCCAAAATCCCAAAGGGAACAAGTTCCTGCCAGGGAACTTGCTAGCTCCACGCAAACACCCAATGCTGTGCTTCTGCGGAGCCACCCCTCCAGCAGCGGGTCTGACTCCCTCCCGCTGCCACAGGGCCCCTCCTGAAGTGGATCACCTAAGGAGAAGCCTGCCCCTCCTGCCCCCGTGCACCTTGCCTACCCACCCCAGCTAATATGCCAGATCCCCAGCACCACAAGCCTGGCAGTGTGCAAGTAGCCCAGACGGGCCACACCACCCCACAGTGAATCCCACCCCTAGGAGAGGGGAAGAGAAGGCACACACCAGTCTGACTGTGGCCCCAGCGGTGGGCTGGGGGCAGACATCAGGGCGGACTATGGCCCCGCCCACCAACTCCAGTTATACACCACAGCACAGGGGAAGTGCCCTGCAGGTCCGCGCCACTCCAGGGACTATCCAAAATGACCAAACGGAAGAATTCCCCTCAAAAGAATCTCCAGGAAATAATAACAGCCAATGAACTGATCAAAAAGGATTTAAATAATATAACAGAAAGTGAATTTAGAATAATACTCATAAAATTAATTGCTAGGCTTGAAAACAGTATGGAGGACAGCAGAGAATCTCTTGCTACAAGATCAAGGGACTCAGGAACAGCCAGGAGGAGCTGAAAAATGCTTTAAACGAAATGCAAAATAAAATGGAAATGACAACGGCTCAGATTAAAGAGGCAGAGGAGAAAATAGGTGAACTAGAAGATAAAGTTATGGAAAAAGAGGAAGCTGAGAAAAAGAGAGATAAAAAAATCCAGGAGTATGAGGGGAAAATTAGAGAACTAAGAGATACACTAAAAAGAAATAATATACGCATAATTGGTATCCCAGAGGAGGAAGAGAGAGGGAAAGGTGCTGAAGGGGTACTTGAAGAAATTATAGCTGAGAACTTCCCTGAACTGGGGAAGGAAAAAGGCATTGAAATCCAAGAGGCACAGAGAACTCCCTTCAGACGTAACTTGAATCGATCTTCTGCACGACATATCATAGTGAAACTGGAAATATACAAGGATAAAGAGAAAATTCTGAAAGCAGCAAGGGATAAACGTGCCCTAACATATAAGGGAGACCTATAAGACTCGTGACTGATCTCTCTTTTGAAACTTGGCAGGCCAGAAAGGATTGGCACGAGCTCTACAATGTGCTGAACAGAAAAAACATGCAGCCGAGAATCCTTTATCCAGCAAGTCTGCCATTTAGAATAGAAGGAGAGATAAAGGTCTTCCCAAACAAACAAAAACTGAAGGAATTTGTCACCACTAAACCAGCCCTACAAGAGATCCTAAGGGGGACCCTGTGAGACAAAGTACCAGAGACATCGCTACAAGCATAAAACATACAGACATCACAATGACTCTAAACCCGTATCTTTCTATAATAACACTGAATGCAAATGGATTAAATGCGCCAACCAAAAGACATAGGATATCAGAATGGATAAAAAAACAAGACCCATCTATTTGCTGTCTACAAGAGACTCATTTTAGACCTGAGGACACCTTTAGATTCAGAGTGAGGGGATGGAGAAGTATTTATCAAACTACTAGAAGCCAAAAGAAAGCTGGAGTAGCCATACTTATATCAGACAGACTTTAAATTAAAGGCTGTAACAAGAGATGAAGAAGGGCATTATATAATAATTACAGGGTCTATCCATCAGGAAGAGCTAACAATTATAAACATCTATGCGCCGAATACCGGAGCCCCCAAATATATAAAACAATTACTCACAAACATAAGCAACTTCATTGATAAGAATGTGGTAATTGCAGGGGACTTTAACACTCCATTTACCGAAATGGATAGATCATCTAGACACACGGTCAATAAAGAAACAAGGGCCCTGAATGACACATTGGATCAGATGGACTTGACAGATATATTTAGAACTCTGCATCCCAAAGCAACAGAATATACTTTCTTCTCGAGTGCACATGGAACATTCTCCAAGATAGATCATATACTGGGTCACAAAACAGCCATTCATAAGTTTACAAGAATTGAAATTATACCATGCATACTTTCAGACCACAATGCTATGAAGCTTGAAATCAACCACAGGAAAAAGTCTGGAAAACCTCCAAAAGCATGGAGGTTAAAGAACACCCTACTAAAGAATGAATGGGTCAACCAGGCAATTAGAGAAGAAATCAAAAAATATATGGAAACAAACGAAAATGAAAATACAACAATTCAAACGCTTTGGGATGCAGCGAAGGCAGTCCTGAGAGGAAAATACATTGCAATCCAGGCCTATCTCAAGAAACAAGAAAAATCCCAAATGCAAAATCTAACAGCACACCTAAAGGAAACAGAAGCAGAACAGCAAAGGCAGCCTAAACCTAGCAGAAGAAGAGAAATAATAAAGAGCAGAGCAGAAATAAACAATATAGAATCTAAAAAAACTGTAGAGCAGATCAACGAAACCAAGAGTTGGTTTTTTGAAAAAATAAACAAAACTGACAAACCTCTAGCCAGGCTTCTCAAAAAGAAAAGGGAGATGACCCAAATAGATAATATCATGAATGAAAATGGAATTATGACAACCAATCCCTCAGAGATACAAACAATTATCAGGGAATACTATGAAAAATTATATGCCAACAAACTGGACAACCTGGAAGAAATGGACAAATTCCTAAACACCCACACTCTTCCAAAACTCAATCAGGAGGAAATAGAAAGCTTGAACAGACCCATAACCAGCGAAGATATTGAATCAGTCAACAAAAATCTCCCAACAAATAAGAGTCCAGGACCAGATGGCTTCCTAGGGGAGTTCTACCAGACGTTTAAAGCAGAGATAATACCTATCCTTCTCAAGCTATTCCAAGAAATGGAAAGGAAAGGAATACTTCCAGACTCATTCTATGAAGCCAGTATTACTTTGATTCCTAAATCAGACAGAGACCCAGTAAAAAAAGAACTCCAGGCCAATATCCCTGATGAATACGGATGCAAAAATTCTCAATAAGATACTAGCAAATCGAATTCAACAGCATATAAAAACAATTATTCACCATGATCAAGTGGGATTCATTCCTGGGATGCAGGGCTGGTTCAACATTCACAAATCAATCAACGTGATACATCACATTAATAAAAGAAAAGATAAGAACCATATGATCCTGTCAATCGATGCAGAAAAGGTCTTTGACAAAATCCAGCACCCTTTCTTGATAAAAAACCCTTGAGAAAGTCGGGAAAGAAGGAACATACTTAAAGATCATAAAAGCCATTTATGAAAAGCCCACAGCTAACATCATGCTCAATGGGGAAAAACTGAGAGCTTTCTCCCTGAGATCAGGAACACGACAGGGAGGCCCACTCTCACCGCTGTTGTTTAACATAGTGTTGGAAGTTCTAGCATCAGCAATCAGACAACAAAAGGAAATCAAAGGCATCAAAATTAGCAAAGATGAAGTCAAGCTTTCGCTTTTTGCAGATGACATGATATTATACATGGAAAAGCCAATAGACTCCACCAAAAGTCTGCTAGAACTGATACATGAATTCAGCAAAGTTGCAGGATACAAAATCAATGTACAGAAATCAGTTGCATTCTTATACACTAACAATGAAGCAACAGAAAGACAAATAAAGAAACTGATCCCATTCACAATTGCACCAAGAAGCATAAAATACCTAGGAATAAATCTAACCAAAGATGTAAAAGATCTGTATGCTGAAAACTATAGAAAGCTTATGAAGGAAATTGAAGAAGGTATAAAGAAATGGAAAGACTTTCCCTGCTCATGGATTGGAAGAATACATATTGTCAAAATGTCAATACTACCCAAAGCTATCTACACATTCAATGCAAGCCCGATCAAAATTGCACCACCATTCTTCTCGAAGCTAGAACAAGCAATTCTAAAATTCACCTGGAACCACACAAGGCCCCGAAGAGCCATAGTAATTTTGAAGAAGAAGACCAAAGCAGGAGGCATCACAATCCCAGACTTTAGCCTCTACTACAAAGCTGTCATCATCAAGACAGCATGGTATTGGCACAAAAACAGACACACAGACCAATGGAATAGAATAGAAACCCCAGAACTAGACCCACAAACGTATGGCCAACTCATCTTTGACAAAGCAGGAAAGAACATCCAATGGAAAAAAGACAGTCTCTTTAACAAATGGTGCTGGGAGAACTGGACAGCAACATGCAGAAGATTGAAACTAGACCACTTTCTCACACCATTCACAAAAATAAACTCAAAATGGATAAAGGACCTGAATGTGAGACAGGAAACCATCAAAACCCTAGAGGAGAAAGCAGGAAAAGACCTCTCTGACCTCAGCCATACCAATTTCTTACTCGACACATCCCCAAAGGCAAGGGAATTAAAAGCAAAAATGAACTACTGGACCTTATGAAGATAAAAAGCTTCTGCACAGCAAAGGAAACAACCAACAAAACTAAAAGGCAACCAACGGAATGGGAAAAGACATTTGCAAATGACATATAGGACAAAGGGTTAGTATCCAAAATCTATAAAGAGCTCACCAAACTCCACACCCGAAAAACAAATAACCCAGTGAAGAAATGGGCAGAAAACATGAATAGACATTTCTCTAAAGAAGACATCCGGATGGCCAACAGGCACATGAAAAGATGCTCAACGTCGCTCCTTATCAGGGAAATACAAATCAAAACCACACTCAGATATCACCTCACGCCAGTCAGAGTGGCCAAAATGAACAAATCAGGAGACTATAGATGCTGGCGAGGATTTGGAGAAACGGGAACCCTCTTGCACTGTTGGTGGGAAGGCCAACTGGTGCAGCCACTCTGGAAAACAATGTGGAGGTTCTTCAGAAAATTAAAAATAGACCTACCCTATGACCCAGCAATAGCACTGCTAGGAATTTACCCAAGGGATGAAGGAGTACTGATGCATAGGGGCACTTGTACCCCAATGTTTATAGCAGCACTCTCAACAATAGCCAAATTATGGAAAGAGCCTAAATGTCCATCAACTGATGAATGGATAAAGAAATTGTGGTTTATATACACAATGGAGTACTACATGGCAATGAGAAAAAACGAAATATGGCCCTTTGTAGCAACATGGATGGAACTGGAGAGTGTGATGCTAAGTGAAATAAGCCATACAGAGAAAGATGACATATGGTTTCACTCTTATATGGATCCTGAGAAACTTAACAGAAACCCATGGGGGAGGGGAAGAAAAAAAAAAGAGGTTAGAGTGGGAGAGAGCCAAAGCATAAGAGACTCTTAAAAACTGAGAACAAACTGAGGGTTGATGGGGGGTGGGAGGGAGGGGAGGGTGGGGGATGGGTATTGAGGAGGGCACCTTTTGGGATGAGCACTGGGTGTTGTATGGAAACCAATTTGACAATAAATTTCATATACTGAAAAAAAAATAAATAAAAAAAACCTAAAAATGAAATAAAAAAGAATGACATCTTGCCATTTGCAACTACGTAGATAGAACTAGAGGGTATTATGCTAAGCAAAATTAGTCGATCAGAGAAAGACAAATATCCTATGACTTCACTCATATGAGGACTTTAAGACACAGAACAGATGAACACAAGGGAAGGGAAGCAAAAATAATATAAAAACAGGGAAAGGACAAAATATAAGAGACTCTTAAGTATGGAGAACAAACAGAAGGTTACTGGATGGGTTGTGGGAGGGGGGATGGGCTAAATGGGTAAGGGGCATTAAGGAATCTACCTTTGAAATCATTGTTGCACTATATGCTAACTAACTTGGATGTACATTTAAAAAGAATAAAATAAATAAAATAAAAATTAAATCAAATTAAATTAAAATAAAATAGGAAGTGAGGGGATGGAGAACCATCTATCATTCTACTGGACATCAAAGAAAGCTGGAGTAGCCATACTTAGACAAACTAGGTTTTAAAACAAAGACTGTAAGAAGAGATGAAAAGGGCATTATATCATAATTAAGGGGTCCATCCATCAAGAAGAGCTAACAATTGTAAACGTTTAAGCACCAAAATATATAAATCAATCAATACCAAACAGAAATAAATGTATATAGATAATAATACCATGATTGTAGGGGACTTAAATACTCCACTTACACAATGGAAGGATCACCTAAGCAGAAAATCAATAAGGACACAATGGCTCTGAATTACACATTGGACCAGATGAACTTAACAGTATATTCAGAACTTTCAAAAGCAGCAGAATACACATTCTTCTCTACTCACATGGAACATTCTCCAAAATAGATCTCACACTGGCTCACAAAATAGCCCTCAAAAAATATAAAAGGATTGAGATCATACCATGCATATTTTCAGATCACAATACTTGAAATCACAAGAAACATTTGCAAAGCCCCCAAATACATGGAGGTTAAAGAATATCCTACTAAAGATGAATGGGTCAACCAGAAAATTAAAGAAGAAATTTAAAAATACATGGAAGCAAGTGAAAATGAAAACATGACAGTCCAAACCCTTTGGGATGCAGCAAAGACAGTCCTAAGAGGGAAGTAAATTGCAATTCAGGCCTATCTGAAGAAGCAAGAAAGGTCCCAAATATACAACCTAACCTCACACCTAAAGAAACTAGAAAGGCAGCAGCAAAGAAAGCCCAAAGCCAGCAGAAGAAGAGAAATAATGAAGATTAGAGCAGTAATAAACAATATGGAATCCAAAAAAACAAAAACAAAAAACAGTAGAACAGATCAATGAATCTAAGGGCTGGTTTTTTTAAAGAATAAACCACATTGTCAACCTCCTAGCCAGACTTCTCAAAAATAAAAGAGAGAGGACCCAAAAGACAAAATCATGAATGACAGAAGAGATATCACAACCAACACTACAGAAATACAATCATTAGAGAATACTATGAAAAATTATATGCCAACACACTGAACAATCTGGAAGAAATGGACAAATTCCTAGGCACCCAGACACTATCAAAACTCAAATGGGAAGAAACAGAAAATTTGAACAGGCTAGATAGCTAGTTAGGAAATTGAATCAGTTATCAAATATCTCCAAACAAAAAAGAGTCCTGGGCCAGATGGCTTCCCAGGGGAATTCTACCAGACATCAAAGCAAAATTAATACCTATCCTCTCAAGATGTTCCAAAAAATAGAAATGGAAGGAAAGCTTCCAGACTCATTCTATGAAACCAGCATTACCTTGATTCTCAAACCAGACCAAGACCCCACTAAAAGGGGAATTACAGGCCAATACCCTTGATGAACATGGATGCAAAAATTCTCAACAAGATACTAGCAAATCAAATTCAACAGTATGTTAAAAGAATTATTCACCATGATCAATGGGATTCATTTCGGGGCTACAGGAAATCAATCAATGTGATACATCACATTAACATAAAAAAAGGATAAGAACCATATGATCCTGTCAATAGATGCAGAAAAAGCATTTGACAAAGTACAGCATCCTTTCTCAATAAAAACCCTCAATAAAGTTGGGATAGAAGAAACATACATTAACATCATAAAAGCTGTATTTGAAAGGCCCACAGCTGATATCATCCACAATGGGGAAAAAGCGAGAGCTTTCCCCCGAGATCAGGAACATGACAGGGATGTCCATTCTTGCCACTGTTGTTTAACATAGCGTTTGAACTTCTAGCCTCAGCAATCAGACAACAAAATGAAATAAAAGGCAACCAAATTGGCAAAGAAGTCAAACTTTCACTTTTCACAGATGACATGATACTCTACATGGAAAACCTGAAAGACTCCACCAAAAAGCTGCGAAAACTGATACATGAATTCAGCAAAGTTGCAGGATATAAAATCAATGTACAGAAATTGGTTGCATTTCTACACACCAATAATGAAGCAACAGAAAGAGATATCAAAGACTCAATCTCATTTACGACTTCACCAAAGAGTTAAAAGATCTACATGCTGAAAACAATAGAAAACTTATTAAAGAAATTGAAGAAGACACAAAGAAATGGAAACACATTCCATGTTCATGGATTGGAAGGACAAATATTGTTAAAATGTCAATACTATCCAAAGCAGTCTACACATTCAATGCAATCCCAATCAAACTAGCACCAACATTGTTCAGAGCTAGGACAAACAATCCTAAAATTTGTATGGAACCACAAAAGACCCCAAATAGCCAAAGTAATGTTGAAAAAAGAAAAACAGGGCGTAGGAGGACGCTGGGCTCACCGCGCGTCCTGCTGATCACTTAGATTCCACCTACACCTGCCTAAATAACCCAGAAAACCGCCAGAGGATTAGCAGAACGGAGTCACCGGACCCAAGTGCAGACGAGAGGCCCACGGAAGAGGGTAGGAAGGGCGGCGAGGCGGTGCGCACTCCACGGACTGGCGGGAGGGAGCCGGGGCGGAGGGGCGGCTCGCCAGCCAAGCAGAGCCCTCGAGTCCGGCTTGCAAAAGCGGAGGGGCCTGACGGACTGTGTTCCAACAGCAAGCGCGACTTAGCGTCTGGGAGGTCATAAGTTAACAGCTCTGCTCGGAAAGCGGGAAGGCTGGAGGACAAAGGGAGGGTGAGCTGCAGAGCCCCCGGACGACAGAGCTCAGTTTGGCGGGGAACAAAGGCGCTCGCCAGCGCCATCTCCCCCGCCCATCCCCCAGCCAAAATCCCAAAGGGAACCGGTTCCGGCCAGGGAAATTGCTCACTCCGCACAAACACCCAACTCTGTGCTTCTGCGGAGCCAAACCTCCGGCAGCGGATCTGACTCCCTCCGGCTGCCACAGGGCCCCCCCTGAAGTGGATCACCTAAGGAGAAGCGAGCTAAGCCTGCCCCCCCTCCCGCCGTGCACCTTGCCTTCCCACCCCAGCTAATACGCCAGATCCCCAGCATCACAAGCCTGGCAGTGTGCAAGTAGCCCAGACGGGCCACGCCACCCCACAGTGAATCCCACCCCTAGGAGAGGGGAAGAGAAGGCACACACCAGTCTGACTGTGGCCCCAGCGGTGGGCTGGGGGCAGACATCAGGACTGACTGCGGCCCCGCCCACCAACTCCAGTTATACACCACACCACAGGGGAAGTGCCCTGCAGGTCCTCACCACACCAGGGACTATCCAAAATGACCAAGCGGAAGAATTCCCCTCAGAAGAATCTCCAGGAAATAACAACAGCTAATGAGCTGATCAAAAAGGATTTAAATAATATAACAGAAAGTGAATTTAGAATAATGGTCATAAAATTAATCGCTGGGCTGGAAAACAGTATACAGGACAGCAGAGAATCTCTTGCTACAGAGATCAAGGGACTAAGGAACAGTCACGAGGAGCTGAAAAACGCTTTAAAGGAAATGCAAAACAAAATGCAAACCACCACAGCTCGGATGGAAGAGGCAGAGGAGAGAATAGGTGAACTAGAAGATAAAGTTATGGAAAAAGAGGAAGCTGAGAAAAAGAGAGATAAAAAAATCCAGGAGTATGAGGGGAAAATTAGAGAACTAAGTGATACACTAAAAAGAAATAATATACGCATAATTGGTATTCCAGAGGAGGAAGAGAGAGGGAAAGGTGCTGAAGGGGTACTTGAAGAAATTATAGCTGAGAACTTCCCTGAACTGGGGAAGGAAAAAGGCATTGAAATCCAAGAGGCACAGAGAACTCCCTTCAGACGTAACTTGAATCGATCTTCTGCACGACATATCATAGTGAAACTGGCAAAATACAAGGATAAAGAGAAAATTCTGAAAGCAGCAAGGGGTAAACGTGCCCTCACATATAAAGGGAGACCTATAAGACTTGTGACTGATCTCTCTTTTGAAACTTGGCAGGCCAGAAAGGATTGGCACGAGATTTTCAGGGTGCTAGACAGCAAAAATATGCAGCCGAGAATCCTTTATCCAGCAAGTCTGTCATTTAGAATAGAAGGAGAGATAAAGGTCTTCCCAAACAAACAAAAACTGAAGGAATTTGTCACCACTAAACCAGCCCTACAAGAGATCCTAAGGGGGACCCTGTGAGACAAAGTACCAGAGACATCACTACAAGCATAAAACATACAGACGTCACAATGACTCTAAACCCGTATCTTTCTATAATAACACTGAATGTAAACGGATTAAATGCGCCAACCAAAAGACATAGGGTATCAGAATGGATAAAAAAACAAGACCCATCTATTTGCTGTCTACAAGAGACTCATTTTAGACCTGAGGACACCTTTAGATTCAGAGTGAGGGGATGGAGAACTATTTATCATGCTACTGGAAGCCAAAAGAAAGCTGGAGTAGCCATACTTATATCAGACAAACTAGACTTTAAATTAAAGGCTGTAACAAGAGATGAAGAAGGACATTATATAATAGTTACAGGGTCTATCCATCAGGAAGAGCTAACAATTATAAATGTCTATGCGCCGAATACCGGAGCCCCCAAGTATATAAAACAATTACTCATAAACAGAAGCAACCTTATTGATAAGAATGTGGTAATTGCAGGGGACTTTAACACCCCACTTACAGAAATGGATAGATCATCTAGACACACAGTCAATAAAGAAACAAGGGCCCTGAATGAGACATTGGATCAGATGGACTTGACAGATATATTTAGAACTCTGCATCCCAAAGCAACAGAATATACTTTCTTCTCGAGTGCACATGGAACATTCTCCAAGATAGATCATATATTGGGTCACAAAACAGCCCTTCATAAGTTTACAAGAATTGAAATTATACCATGCATACTTTCAGACCACAATGCTATGAAGCTTGAAATCAACCACAGGAAAAAGTCTGGAAAACCTCCAAAAGCGTGGAGGTTAAAGAACACCCTACTAATGAATGAGTGGGTCAACCAGGCAATTAGAGAAGAAATCAAAAAATATATGGAAACAAACGAAAATGAAAATACAACAATCCAAACGCTTTGGGACGCAGCGAAGGCAGTCCTGAGAGGAAAATACATTGCAATCCAGGCCTATCTCAAGAAACAAGAAAAATCCCAAATACAAAATCTAACAGCACACCTAAAGGAAATAGAAGCAGAACAGCAAAGGCAGCCTAAACCCAGCAGAAGAAGAGAAATAATAAAGAGCAGAGCAGAAATAAACAATATAGAATCTAAAAAAACTGTAGAGCAGATCAACGAAACCAAGAGTTGGTTTTTTGAAAAAATAAACAAAATTGACAAACCTCTAGCCAGGCTTCTCAAAAAGAAAAGGGAGATGACCCAAATAGATAAAATCATGAATGAAAATGGAATTATTACAACCAATCCCTCAGAGATACAAACAATTATCAGGGAATATTATGAAAAATTATATGCCAACAAATTGGACAACCTGGAAGAAATGGACACATTCCTGAACACCCACACTCTTCCAAAACTCAATCAGGAGGAAATAGAAAGCTTGAACAGACCCATAACCAGCGAAGAAATTGAATCGGTTATCAAAAATCTCCCAACAAATAAGAGTCCAGGACCAGATGGCTTCCCAGGGGAGTTCTACCAGACATTTAAAGCAGAGATAATACCTATCCTTCTCAAGCTATTCCAAGAAATAGAAAGGGAAGGAAAACTTCCAGACTCATTCTATGAAGCCAGTATTACTTTGATTCCTAAATCAGACAGAGACCCAGTAAAAAAAGAGAACTACAGGCCAATATCCCTGATGAATATGGATGCAAAAATTCTCAATAAGATACTAGCAAATCGAATTCAACAGCATATAAAAAGAATTATTCACCATGATCAAGTGGGATTCATTCCTGGGATGCAGGGCTGGTTCAACATTCACAAATCAATCAACGTGATACATCACATTAACAAGAAAAAAGAGAAGAACCATATGATCCTGTCAATCGATGCAGAAAAGGCCTTTGACAAAATCCAGCACCCTTTCTTAATAAAAACCCTTGAGAAAGTCGGGATAGAAGGAACATACTTAAAGATCATAAAAGCCATTTATGAAAAGCCCACAGCTAACATCATCCTCAACGGGGAAAAACTGAGAGCTTTTTCCCTGAGATCAGGAACACGACAGGGATGCCCACTCTCACCGCTGTTGTTTAACATAGTGCTGGAAGTTCTAGCATCAGCAATCAGACAACAAAAGGAAATCAAAGGCATCAAAATTGGCAAAGATGAAGTCAAGCTTTCACTTTTTGCAGATGACATGATATTATACATGGAAAATCCGATAGACTCCACCAAAAGTCTGCTAGAACTGATACATGAATTCAGCAAAGTTGCAGGATACAAAATCAATGTCCAGAAATCAGTTGCATTCTTATACACTAACAATGAAGCAACAGAAAGACAAATAAAGAAACTGATCCCATTCACAATTGCACCAAGAAGCATAAAATACCTAGGAATAAATCTAACCAAAGATGTAAAGGATCTGTATGCTGAAAACTATAGAAAGCTTATGAAGGTAATTGAAGAAGACTTAAAGAAATGGAAAGACATTCCCTGCTCATGGATTGGAAAAATAAATATTGTCAAAATGTCAATACTACCCAAAGCTATCTACACATTCAATGCAATCCCAATCAAAATTGCACCAGCATTCTTCTCGAAACTAGAACAAGCAATCCTAAAATTCATCTGGAACCACAAAAGGCCCCGAATAGCCAAAGGAATTTTGAAGAAGAAGACCAAAGCAGGAGGCATCACAATCCCAGACTTTAGCCTCTACTACAAAGCTGTCATCATCAAGACAGCATGGTATTGGCACAAAAACAGACACACAGACCAATGGAATAGAATAGAAACCCCAGAACTAGACCCACAAACGTATGGCCAACTCATCTTTGACAAAGCAGGAAAGAACATCCAATGGAAAAAAGACAGCCTCTTTAACAAATGGTGCTGGGAGAACTGGACAGCAACATGCAGAAGGTTGAAACTAGACCACTTTCTCACACCATTTACAAAAATAAACTCAAAATGGATAAAGGACCTAAATGTGAGACAGGAAACCATCAAAACCTTAGAGGAGAAAGCAGGAAAAGATCTCTCTGACCTCAGCCGTAGCAATCTCTTACTCGACACATCCCCAAAGGCAAGGGAATTAAAAGCAAAAGTGAATTACTGGGACCTTATGAAGATAAAAAGCTTCTGCACAGCAAAGGAAACAACCAACAAAACTAAAAGGCAACCAACGGAATGGGAAAAGATATTTGCAAATGACATATCGGACAAAGGGCTGGTATCTAAAATCTATAAAGAGCTCACCAAACTCCACACCCGAAAAACAAATAACCCAGTGAAGAAATGGGCAGAAAACATGAATAGACACTTCTCTAAAGAAGACATCCAGATGGTCAACAGGCACATGAAAAGATGTTCAGCGTCGCTCCTTATCAGGGAAATACAAATCAAAACCACACTCAGGTATCACCTCACGCCAGTCAGAGTGGCCAAAATGAACAAATCAGGAGACTATAGATGCTGGAGAGGATGTGGAGAAACGGGAACCCTCTTGCACTGTTGGTGGGAATGCAAATTGGTGCAGCCGCTCTGGAAAGCAGTGTGGAGGTTCCTCAGAAAATTAAAAATAGACCTACCCTATGACCCAGCAATAGCACTGCTAGGAATTTATCCAAGGGATACAGGAGTACTGATGCATAGGGGCACTTGTACCCCAATGTTCATAGCAGCACTCTCAACAATAGCCAAATTATGGAAAGAGCCTAAATGTCCATCAACTGATGAATGGATAAAGAAATTGTGGTTTATATACACAATGGAGTACTATGTGGCAATGAGAAAAAATGAAATATGGCCCTTTGTAGCAACGTGGATGGAACTGGAGAGTGTAATGCTAAGTGAAATAAGCCATACAGAGAAAGACAGATACCATATGGTTTCACTCTTATGTGGATCCTGAGAAACTTAACAGGAACCCATGGGGGAGGGGAAGGAAAAAAAAAAAAAAAGAGGTTAGAGTGGGAGAGAGCCAAAGCATAAGAGACTGTTAAAAACTGAGAACAAACTGAGGGTTGATGGGGGGTGGGAGGGAGGGGAGGGTGGGTGATGGGTATTGAGGAGGGCACCTTTTGGGATGAGCACTGGGTGTTGTATGGAAACCAATTTGTCAATAAATTTCATAAAAAAAAAAAAAAGAAAAAAGAAAAACAAAGCTGGAGTCATCACAATCCCAGACTTTAGCCTTTGTTACAAAGCTGTAATCATCAAGAAAGTATGGTATTGGCACAAAAGCAGACACATAGACCAAAGGAATAGAACAGAGAACCCAGAAATGGACCCACAATTATATGACCAAACATCTTTGACAAAGCAGGAAAGAGTATCCAATGTAAAAAAAAGACAGTCTCTTTAGCAAATGATGCTGGGAGAAGTGGACAGCAACATGCCCAAGAGTGAAACTGGACCACTTTCTTACACCATGAACCAAAAAAAATTCAAAATTGAAGAAAGAACTAAATGTGAGATAGGAAACCAGCAAAATTCTCCATGAGAAAACAAGCAACAACCTCTTTGACATCAGGTGCAGCAACTTCTTACTCCACATGTCTCCAAAGGCAAGGGAAATGAAAGCAAAAATGAACTTTTGGGACCTCATCAAGATAAAAAGCTTCTGCACAGTGAAGGAAACAATCAGTAAAACTATAAGGCAACCAACGGAATGGGAGAAGATATTTGCAAATAACATATCAAATAAAGGTTAGAATCAAAAACTATCAAGAACTTACCAAACTCAACATCCAAAAAACAAATAATCTAGTGAAGAAATGAGCAAAAAATATGAATAGTCACTTTTCCCAAGAAGACATCCAGATGGCAAACAGACACATGAAAAGATGCTCAACATCATTCATCATCAGAAAAATACAAATCAAAACCACACTGAAATACCACCTCATACCAGTCAGTGTGTCTAAATTAACAACTCAGGAAACAACAGATGTTGGCAAGGATGTGGAGAAGGGAGAACCCTCTTATACTATTGATGGGAATGCAAACTGGTGCAGCCACTCTGGAAAACAGTACGGAGGTTCCTCAAAAAATTAAAAATAGAATTACCCTATGACCCAGCAGTAGCACTACTAGGAATTCATCCAAAGGATACAAGAGTGCTGATTCAAAAAAGCACATGCACCCCAATGTTTATAGCAACGCTACAAACAACAGTCAAAGTATGGAAAGAGCCCAAATGTCCATCAACTGATGAATGGATAAAGATGTGGTGGGAGGGAGGGGGGGTGGGTGATGGGTATTGAAGAGGGCACTTTTTGGGATGAGCACTGGGTGTTGTATGGAAACCAATTTGATAATAAATTTCATATATTGGAAAAAAAAGAAGATGTGGTATATACATACAATGGAATACTACTTGGAGATGAAAAATAATGAAATCTTGCCTTTTACAGCAACGTGGATGGAACTAGAGGATATTGTGCTAAGTGAAATAAGTCAAAGAAAGACAAGTATCATGTGATTTCATTCATATGTGGAATTTGAGAAACTTAACAGAAGATCATAAGGGAAGGGAAGAAAAATAAAGTACAAACACAGAGGGAGGCAGACTTTTAAAAGACTTTAAAAGATTTTCAGTGTCACTCCTCATCAGGGAAATACAAATCAAAACCACACTGAGATACCACCTCACGCCAGTCAGAGTGGCTAAAGTGAACGAATCAGGGGACTACAGATGCTGGCGAGAATGTGGAGAAATGGGAACCCTCTTGCACTGTTGGTGGGAATGCAAATTGGTGCAGCTGCTCTGGAAAACAGTGTGGAGGTTCCTCAAAAAACTAAAAATAGATCTACCCTATGACCCAGCAATAGCACTGCTAGGAATTTACCCAAGGGATACAGGAGTGCTGATGCATAGGGGCACTTGTACCCCAGTGTTTATAGCAGCACTTTCAACAATAGCCAAATTATGAAAAGAGCCTAAATGTCCATCAACTGATGAATGGATAAAGAAATTGTGGTTTATATACACAACGGAATACTACTTAGCAATGAGAAAGAATGAAATATGGCCTTTTGTAGCAACATGGATGGAACTGGAGAGTGTTATGCTAAGTGAAATAAGTCATACAGAGAAAGATACCATATGTTTGTTTTCACTCTTATGTGGATCCTGAGAAACTTAACAGAAGACCATTGGGGAGGGGAAGGAAAAAAAAAGTTAGAGAGAGAGGGAGCCAAATCATAAAACACTCTTAAAAACTGAGAATAAACTGAGGGTTGATGGGGGGTGGGAGGGAGGGGAAAGTGGGTGATGGGCATTGAGGAAGGCACCTGTTGGGATGAGCACTGGCTGTTGTATGGAAACCAATTTGACAATACATTTCATTAAAATAAATAAACAAACAAACATACATTTAAAAAATAAATAAAATAAAAGACTCTTAAATACAGAGAACAAACTAAGGGTTGATGGGAGTGGGGAGTTGTGGGGTGGGGAAAATGGATTATTGAGCACTGAAGAAGGCACTTGTTGGGATGAGTGCTGGGTGTCATACGTAAGTGATTCTCCCAATCACGAGAATCTACTCCTAAAGTCAATACTTTATGCTAACCTACTTGACAATAAATATAAATACATACATACATACTTACATGAAATAAAAACTAAAAAAAAACATACTGGGAGACTGAAAATACAGTCAACATAATAGAAGTCAGAGTCAAAGTATGAAAAGAGAAACAAAGAAGAAAAAAATAAAACAAGTCATGGTAGCAACTTTTGTGTACTGAACACAGACACACCCAAACACTTCTGGAATTTTATATTATGCAAGCCAATAAATAGATTTATTGCATATGCCAATTAAGATTTTTCTGTCACATCCAATGAACCCTACCTGACACAGTGACTCATCATCTACTGCCTAACTAAGCATCAGAATTCTGGAGACTCATACTAGAATAGGGAGACCCAAGAGTGTGATTCCTGAGGCTACAATATTCTAGAATTGGGCTTCAAGTAGCAAACTATTCTCAACCTTTAAGCAGATGTCTGATGTGATTTTGAAAGCCAGTTCCTGTATAATATAATTGAATAGGTAATTCAACCTCAGCTTCATTATCTGCAAAAGGAGAATAATAACAGTAGTATTTAATGGAAATATTTAAAAGCATAAGGCATATTAAAAGCATAATTATTTAGAACATAAAGTTGGATAGTGTATGTTCAATTTCTAATATAGTACCCAGAATATATACATATTCAATAACTGATAGCTATTATTCTTACCTGGTTTGTATATCTCCTCACTGTTGTGAGCTACTTAAAGTTAGCTTTGCACTGAGTAGGTAGTCATTAATTGAATGAATGAACAAGTTAGTGAATAGTCCATACTGATGGTGACAATATTGTCCAAATGGGCCCCAAACAGTCTCTATTTACTCTTGTAGTTTAAGTTCTTTTACTCTCAAAAGTGTCCCTGTTTCGATGGTAAATTACATGTTAACTCTGTCTGTCTGTCTGTCTGTCTATCTATCTATCTATCATCTATCTATCTATTTTGAGAGAGAGAACATGAGTGGGGAAGAGGGCAGGAGGAGAAACAGAGATAAAGAAAATCCCAAGCAGGCTCCATGCTCAGCATGGAGCCCAATACTGGGCTCAATCCCACGACCCTGGGATCATGACTTGAGCTGAAATCAAGAGTCTGACAGGCAACCAACTGAGCCACCCAGGCGCCCCTGTTAAATCTATTTATAATATTCTTTGTTTCTGAGGCAATATCTCGGACTATAATCTAAGCAGACTTGCTCTTACTTAGCGTTCAAAGGATATAAAGAAAACTTAATTAGGATTAACCCACAAATGTTTTTGTCAAATACAAGCTAGCTTTAATTATTTATTGACAGAGGAAGACTTGGTGATAGAGGACAGAGCACAGAATTTAGACTCTAAAAGAGTAAAAAAAGCCTAATCCTATAGTTTACCTCCGAGGAGACTTTGGGTAACTTCATTTTCATTTGTAGCAAAACAAGATTAATAATCCCTGCCCCATAATAATTTTGGGATGATTAAATGAAATAATACAAGTGAAGGAGTACTTTAAAAACTCTTAACATTTTGTTAGTAATTATGATTGATGCTTTGAATTAATGAGGAAATTACTCATCCTCCTCTTCTTTCTACTTTGGATACAACTGATCAAATTTCTAATTTCTTTTCAAAAATTGACAAAGAGAATGGCTGACCTTTAGATATTACTATTAATAAGAATGTTTTATTATGAAGGAGGAGAAATGGAAGGAAAAAGAGGAATGAATTTTACAATACCATTCCATTAGCCTAGATTTTCCTTCTCTCAAACCCACCAACCCCATCCAACTCCCTAGGCCCATCTGATGATTTCCTACAGTTAAGACTAAGATCCCCTATCATCCACTAGAGAAACCCTCATTCCCGGATAGAACAAGCCTTCAATTCTACTAAGTCCCCATTGTATGTTGTACTCCATCCCTATTTTTGTACTTCTCACAGAGAATGGCATATATCTACTTATATGCTTGTCTCCCCCACTAAGCTATGATCTGCTTGAAATAGGGGCCTACATACTACTTACCTTTATATCACCAGCTATTAGCATAGACATTGACACAGACAAAAAATAGTCTAGGATATATGTTTATTGAATTGAATGGAAGTGAGCATTTATTAATCATGTATTATAGATCAGAAAATAAACTAGGTGCTTTAAATATGTTGTCTCATTTAATCCTCAAAACAACACAATTTAATAGGCATTATGTTTATCATTTTAAAATTGAAAAAACTGGGGCTTGAAACTACCCCAAGTTTGGGGTGCCTGGGTGGCTCAGTTAGTTAAGGGTCTGACTCTTTATTTTGGCTCAGGTCATTATCTCAGTGCATGGAATCGAGTCTGGCATTGGGATCTATACTGGTGGTGCAGAGCCTGCTTGAGATTGTCTCTCTCCCTCTCTCTCTGCCACTCCTTTGCTTGCTCTCTCTCAAAATAAACAAATAAACATTAAAAAAAATGATGTTTAAAAAAAAAAGCTACCCAAGGTCATTCCATAATCCTGTAGATGAGCCAAATTTAAAAACATATTCACTAATAAGAATATAAGTTACAGAAATGTAATAGATATACATTTCTCCTTCTTATCACTATGACCTGCAAACAACCACTGAGATTGATAAAGACCGTTCTCAATTCTGTGAGCGTGCCTAGACCTGTTGATTAGTCAGAAAAGAGAACTATCATTTATCAGATTTGTGACACTGAAAGTCTGATCATTCCAAACTGCACTAGAGGAGCTGTTCCTGAGACATTAGAGGGAAAAAATGTAAGTATATAAGCTGTATCTGAAAAATCTAAAAGCTAGTCATGTTCTTTATCTATGGGAGAAGAGCAGTAGTTAATCAATTTGAGCTAGAAGCTACAGGACCCAGTCTTGCCAATAAAATAATGGTATCCATGGTAATCGAGCCAGGAATGAAGCATGAGGTAGTAAAAGATAAGGAAGACATATCCATATAACAGGACTGTAATTATAAATGACTTTTAGCCTCAGCAAAATTAATTGAGAAGCCCTTGATAGATGGTTAAGACTGAGCCCTAAATGACATTGACTGTGAATTATAGCTTTCTGGTACAAACTCAAAGAATTTCCCTGAAGTGAGTCAAAGCTAGATCTATTCCAATGACAGTGCATGAGATGGATAGGAAATGTGTCAAATGATTGATCAGATGCTTGACCATAGGGTTGCTGACTATAATTTTTAGAAATTGAAAAACAGTTTTTACAAGAAATTGGGCTCTAAACTATATCATCTAGGGAGGAAAAGGAAGGTCACAGAGAATAGATGGCTTCAGCAGGAAGTAATAGATTAGTCTCTGCATTCATTTTTAAATTCCTCCATGAAGGCCCATCATTACCACATTCTGATCATCCAACCCAACCTCCACATTGCCACCATCATGGTCATTTTCAAATGCAGAGCTGCTAAAAATATTTTAGATCTCTCAGTTTCCCACAGGATAAAGCCCAACCTTCCTTGTCTGTCCTGTATTATCCTTCACAATATGGACCAGACTGAAATTAGCAGTGCTAGTTCACTCATTCCTAAAACATTCTATACTCTTTCAAAAATATATCACCTTTGCATGCTATTCCTATACCTGAGATGCTCTTTCCTTTTCCTGCTTTTTTAGTGAATCGTGTGTATCCCTCAATATCTAGCTCAGGTGTTGCAACCTCTCAGAATTCCTCTTCAATTCTCCCAGGTAGAACAGTGATGCCATCTAAACATTCATTCTGTCACTTTATAATTATCCATCCCTCCAAATGGTGATCAGAGATCATGACCTATTAACTTTTGCATATACTCCAGAGAATGCTATCTGATATGGTGAATACCATTATGTTCTCTAGGCTCTGAAACACAATACTAAGTAAAATATGTCGTTGCTTAATTTCATGGAGGTGAATAAGAAAGAAAAGTACAAAATAAGCAAACACATGCCAGATAATGACAACTGCTATGAAGAAAACTAAAAAAGAATAAGAGGGTAAAAGTGAGAAGAGGTAGTATTACTTTAACTTACATAGTCAGGAAAGATCTTCTTTTTTTTTTTCAACATATGAAATTTATTGTCAAATTGGTTTGCATACAACACCCAGTGCTCATCCCAAAAGGTGCCCTCCTCAATACCCATCACCCACCCTCCCCTCCCTCCCACTCCCCATCAACCCTCAGTTTGTTCTCAGTTTTTAAGAGTCTCTTATGCTTTGACTCTCTCCCACTCTAACCTCTTTTTTTTTTTCCTTCCCCTCCCCCATGGGTTTCTGTTAAGTTTCTCAGGATCCACATAGGAGTGAAAACATATGGTATCTGTCTTTCTCTGTATGGCTTATTTCACTTAGCATAACACTCTCCGGTTCCATCCACGTTGCTACAAAGGGCCATATTTCATTCTTTCTCATTGCCACGTAGTACTCCATTGTGTATATAAACCACAATTTCTTTATCCATTCATCAGTTGATGGACATTTAGGCTCTCTCCATAATTTGGCTATTGTTGAGAGTGCTGCTATAAACATTGGGGTACAAGTGTCCCTATGCATCAGTACTCCTGTATCCCTTGGGTAAAAGGAAAGATCTTCTGAAAAGGTGATATTTGGTATTTTTGCACAGATATTTCAGCAGAGACACTGAGAAAGTAAGCAAGAGCATGCCAGCATCTAGATGGTGCCAAAACAGGAGAGTATCTTAGGAGAGTTATCCAGTATTCAGAAGCAAGAAAAGCTGGATGGAGAAAATAAGCCAGGAAGGGCTGAATAAATCCTAGGAAGGGTTGAAGGTCAAAGCCTGGGAATTAGTATAGTATAAAGATACTTGACTCAAGTGGCCAAGCAACTCAAGTTAGTATCCTAGCAACACTGTCAGCTCTTGTGTTTTCGTGTTGAGGTAAATTGCAGATACTCCTAGAATTCTGAACTTCTAGGACTCAAACTCAAAATTCAAATAGATCTGTATAACAATGGACACTTGAATTTTATTTTCCTGTGTCCAGTGCCACAGTCAACTCCACATGGAGAGCTCAGGGCTAGGAATAAGCTAGAGGATCAGAATCCCTGTAGTCAAGGCTTGCTTAATAGTGGCACTATTGATATTTTTAACCAATAATTCTTTTTTGTTGGGGGTATGTCCTGTGCATTGTGAGATATTTAGTGACATCTCTGGCCTCTACCCAGTCTTCCAACATTGCCAAGTATCCCCTGGGGGGACAGGACAAAGTTTCCCCCAGTTAAGAAATATTCCAATAGACAAAGGGAAAAGAGTGTAGAGAGAGGCACTGGTAACCAGAAAGACATAACCACAGACAACTAAAGCAAATAGGCCTGTGCAATGTAAAACAAATTTTTGAGATTTCATTTATGACATAGCTACAAATAACCAGGAATGTCTTCATAACTCTTTTCCTGAACCCTTAAAAATCTTTATTACCTAAGAGTCAGTCATGTCTATTTCACCAAATCAAACAAATAAAAATGATTTATTTATCTTAGAAGGATTTTGAACAGTTCTGAAAAGATAACAGACATTCATCAAATCCTCCTTTATGACATACTACAATTAATCATATTGTGGTGACCTGTAACAAATGTCAACTTGGTTTTTGTATTCCCTAAGGACTGGACTTTTTTTGAAGGTGTTATTTTCACTCATTCAATGGACAATCTATATCGAATGATTACAGTATGTTCATACATGGGTGCTCAACAGGAAGAAGATATATTCTCTGGACCTCAGGATACATAATGAAAAAGACAGCTATGTATTTGGAGGCATTCTACTTCTAGAAACATGGGCCACTGACTCCCTCTCCTGAATCCTCAAACAGAGATACCATAAAAATAATAGGGAAGTTGGTGTGTCCGAGATACTAACCTAAGTTCTAAAAAAAATTCCTGGGTAGACAGAGTGGCTGGGTTGTTATGGTGCGTGCGTGCGTGCGTGTGTGTGTGTGTGTGTGTGTGTGTGTGTGTGTGTTTGGGGGAGGAAAGAAAGAGAGAAATGACAGTTTAATACAAAAGCAGGTTATGTACAATAATTTCATTCCTCTTTGCAGATACACATTGCCTACCAAAGGAGCTTTTATCTTCAGTGAAATAGTCACTCACAAAAAGAGATCATGAAACATTAACAAAATACAAACACTATAAAAAGAAAAACAACAAACTTAACAACCTACATTATTTACATAGTACTAATGAACTAATCAAAGTAAGTATAAAAATATGCTCAAATATAAAGGAAGATTTCCCCCAAAGATATTGGGGAAAATGAGAAGGACCAAGAAAAATGGGCATTAGCAAAAATGTAGTAGTTGAAGAGTTCAATAGTTTGGTTAAATGACAGAATGGATATACACAAAGAATTAATTAGTGAGCTTGAACAGTAGAATCAAGAACTCTCCCAAAGGGCATCAGGAATAACAGAGACAAATCTCTTTTTTTAATTAGTCCCAAAAGGAAAAGAAAAAAAAATTATGAAGGGATAAAGTAATAAAAAATGACAATTTCACAGAATGACAAAAAAAGTAAAGATTTTATATTAACTACAATAATATAAATGAGTTAAACTTACATCAAGAGGTAGAGACTCTCAGATTGGCTAAGATCCAGATATATATTAACCATGTAAGATAATTTTAAAACAAAATAATATGAAAAACTGAAAAGAAAAAGAAACAAAATATAATCCAAACAAAAAGTCATAGTAGCAATTTCATATCTGTCAAAATATAATTTAAGATAGAAAACATAATAAAGAGAAGTCACATACTGGTAAAATGAGCAATAAATTGTTAGCAATCATATTTTTATATAAATTTAATATTACTGTTTCAATCTACATAAAGAAACACCTGACAGAAATAGGTAGAGAAAAGATAAAATAAAATTGCAGTTGCAGATTTTAACCACACATCCACTAAGAATATGATAGAAGAGTTAGGCCAAAAAAGGTATTTTGAGAATCTAAAAGTAACCACAGATTAGTGTCTTGAATATAGAAGGAATTATAGCATAGTGAGAATAAGGCAGAAAATTCAATGGGAAATGACAAAGGACTAAATAGTTAATATTCACAGAAGAGAAAACCTAAATGGCTTTAAGTATGTGAAGAGATGCCAAAACACACTAATAATAAGGAAATGCTAACATTTTATCTATTTCCATATTTCTTTCTAAAGGAATGAATTAAGTGCATATAAAATACAGATAGATATTAAAACCTAATTGTACACTGAAAATGTAGGAAAATGAATCTTAGTATGCTACAATATGGAAATCTAAATACACGTTACATATACTTATTATATATAAAATATTATAAACTATTGTATGTAAAACACTATATAACCTTCATGAATTTGTGCACAGCTAAGGACATAAATTCACTACAGTAACCATCCATGTTGGGTAAGGATTAGAAATAAAGAGCTGGGATGGAGAGTAAAATAGTAAAGTTAAATAAAAGGAGAGAGTTCTTGCATAGACCAAGGATGATTTTAACTCCATGAATGAATGAATATGACTCAATCAATCCTTTGAGTCTGATAAAAAATAAATTACATGGTTTAAGGACAGATTAAGGAGAAACTATGAGAATCAATGGTAAATACTTCACAGAGGCAAGGACAACTAAAATGAGTCTTCAAGGAGAATTAGGATTATACTAGGCAGAGAAAGCAGGAAGGAAATTGTCCCAAGGTTATGAAACCTCATACTCAAGGACACAGGCAAAAAAGAGATCATCATGTTCAAAGAATAGCAAGTAGACTGGTGGGTATAGATTATAAGATTCAATGAATTGGGGAAAATAAATGGAAGGATAGGAGATACATGCCCGGTGTCAAGGCCACAGTGATAGAATGGATCCAGACTGTGAAGCCTCTTGTGTGTCCTACTATGAAGCCACTAGAAACCTACAGAAGTGGGAATAAGGGATAGATTGACCCTTATGAAAGCCACATGAAAAATTTCCAAGCTGTCACAAACTAGCCAAGCTGTCAAGATTCCAGAGCTGGAGTGGAGTAAAGTAGTTAGCTAAAATGAGGCTCCCATGAAGAATGTCCCTGTCATTCTGTCTGGGGTGGCATCTGCTGTAACTAGAGACTAGCAAGTCAACAGACACTTTGATCGTCAAATGATTTATGTCAGCCATCATGTGTCGGAGTGGCAGCCACACATCTGTCATCAGGACAATGTTGTATAAAAGCGATTTTAATTGCCTCTGGATTATAAATAAAACGAGCAGAGCATCACAGAGATAAACTATGGGATCACTGCTAATTTGCAGATTGTGTTATGAAGGACAAATAAACCCCAATGGGCCAGAGGGGGAAAAAAAGTTATTTCACCGATAGGAGGTGTAGGCAGGAGTGTTTTAATAACAAATAGCAACATTCGTCCTATGACAAGAGCCTCGATTCAGAAAAATGTCAAGCTGATGTAGTCTGTTTTCTGTCCTGTATTTAATCAGCTGTAGAAGGTATTCATGGAAGAAGCAGACTATAAGAAAATGACTTGTGAATGTCAAATGTTAAAAGAAATATTTGTATTTTAGGTAATCTTTTCCAATTCATTATGCATATTAGCTACAATTTAATGTCTCCATACCTGTTTTTCACCTGCCTCTCTCTGACGTTTCCTCCCCTCCATTCTCTACTGCTTCTGCCCTCAGGAAGCAGAAGAACCCTTGTCCTCTTCCTCATTTGTGTCTCTCTACAGCCACAGCAGAATGACTCCTCCTAAATCACTACTCAGGTTATCCAAGAAAACCTTCTAAGCTAACCACTGCCTGCAGAATCCAGTTCCTATCCCTCTTCAAGAAGATGTTAAGACCTTGCATGATACCCATTTATACATTCAATTCATTCAGCAAATATTTGCTGAATTCCTACTTCATGCCAGACATTGTTCTGGACATGTGGGGCATATCAGTGAACAAAATTACCCCCGTTCTCATAGAGCGCAGCAGTGGAGGTCTCCCGTGGCAGTGTAGGTTAACATCTTGCACAAGAGTAGCCACAGAGGCCATGGTTGACCTGCCAGTGCAGATCTCAGGCTCTAAGGAGGGAGTAGGGAGCAGAGAGGGACTCAGGCAGCTGGAATGTGCAAACATGACAACCTACAAGGAGAAAAATGAGCAGCTAAATCTGTTGGGGATCTGTAGTGGTTGTGTTGGATTTTGGCTTCGTCAGTGGTGAAAGCTGCTGGGATCCACTTCAGAGCAGTCAGCTGGGGTCCATGAGGAGGTACTCAGTGATGAAAGCTGGGTGGATAGGGGTGGTGCATTCTGAAACTTCTTCAAAGGTTGTTGAGATCCTCTGTGGAAAAGACTACTAAGGTCCTCTGCAGAGCAGCCATTGGAAACCCCAGCCATTCTGGCTGCATGGCTGATATCAGTAGCTCCTGCCCTTCTTGCTTATTCCTAGGCATTTCTAGACAATCTGTTTTGCCAGTCTCTGGGTTGGATAAAACTGAAGACAGTCCTTTGTGCAGTACCCTAAAAGGCTGGAGAACTGGCTGCTAACCTTGCTCCTTCTCTCTCAGGAGTGGGGGAGAACTCTTTTGGGCTAGAGGACTTTCTCTTGTTGATGAGTAGTGCTAGTTCCAGGAGATGAGATGATGCAGGCAAAATAAAGCTCTTTTTCTTGCCCTTTTTGTATAGTTATTCTCAAGTTTTTATTCCACTGTGTTGCTGAACTTTGTTTAGTGGACTCCTTATCTCTCCCAGAACTATTTTTATTCATGGATAGCTAATGTTGATCTTTGTGGGAGGACAGAGGCTGAAGTCTCCTTTTCCACCACCTTGGTGACATTCTGAGTACATAGATTTTTGAATGCTAAAACAAGATTCTATTTCTAAAATAAGGTGAACTTTATTCTGATGTATTACCTTTTTCTATACTACCGGATTTAGTTTATTATCTATTTAGGTTTAGGAACCTATGTTTTCTTTCTCACAATTCTCCTACAGGAGGCTTTCGTGTCAAAGTTATATTGGCTTTACGCAGTGGGCTGGAAAGTCTTCTCTCTTTTTCTTAAAAAAAAAAGTCTTCTCTCTTTTTCTATCTTGGAAAATATGTTCAAATATTATTATTACTTAGTCCTTAAATATTTTATTTTCTTCATGGGTAAAGTCACCCGGGTATAGTATCTTTTCTGGGAAGGTTTAGTAATATAATCAATGTCTTCACTAATTCTAGAACTCTGTCAGATTTTCTATTCTTTTGTCAGTTTTGGTAGATTACATTTTCCTAGGAATTTCTCCACTTTATATAAATTTACTGGCATAAAAATTTCAAATTTCTTGGTAGTCTATAGGAATGGTCATGATACTCCTTTCATCCCTGATATTATTGATGTCTTCTTTCATTATTATCAATATCACCAATATTTTATCAATTTTATAGATCAATTTGAAAGACTGATTTTAGTTTTATTAGTCCTCTCTAGTGCACATTTGTTTTATTTCTTTTTCTTTAATTCTTGCTCATATTTTTATAATTTATCACACTCTACCTTTGGGGTGTAACTTGTTATCATTTCTCTAGTATTTGAAATGATTACCTATTTCATTGATTTTTTAAATCTTTGCCTTGTCTTATATAAAGCTATAAATTTCCCTCAAATCATAGCACTATTTGCATCCCATAGTTATTTTTAGTAAGACTTGCATTAAATTATGCATACATATAAAGACATGCACAAACATACATACTAAGTTCCATGCATTTACCAGGTTACAGACAGTTACATAGGCACTCCTCCCAAGAACTTCTAAAGTCATAGATGAATTTTGTGTGTATTTAATATTTCTATAAATGGAATCATATCATATGAACTCTTCTGTGTCCAACTTCTTTTACTCCACATTAAGTATATGAAATTCATGCATGTTGTGTGTAACAACAGTTTGTTTATTCTCATTGTTGTATAGTATATCACTGGGAAAATCTACTACAATTTATTTAGTCATTCTACTATTGATGGACATGAGTTATTTCCAGGCTTTTTTTTAATGTTTATTTATTTTTGAGAGAGTGAAAGTGGAGGAGGGCAGAGAGAGGGGGACAGAAGATCCAAAGCAGGCTCTGTGCTGACAGCAGTGAACTCTATGTGGGCTTGAACTCACGAACCATGAGATCATGACCTGAGCCAAAGTCGGACACTCAACTGACTGAGCCACCCAGGCACCCCTCTAGTTTTTTATTATCACAAAAACTGTTATAAACATTCCTGAGTCAGGTCTTTTGATGACTGTGTGTACAAGTTTTTGTTGAACATACATACAAGAATGAGATTTCCTTTTCTATCTTCTGGAAATGAATACTAAGATAATTTTCAACTTTCTTTTCTATTATGTGTATTTAAAGCCATTAATATCTCTCAAAGTCATGCTTTAGTTGTAGTCTACAAGTTTTGCTATCTCATGTTTTTATCATTGTTCAATTCACATTTTTTTCCTTTCCATTCATCTTTGATTGCAGTTTATTCTGAAAAATATTCCTTGATTTCCACAACATATTATTTTCTAGATATCCTTTTATTACTGATTTCTAGCTTTCTCTACTGTGGAGAAAAAACATGTTCTATGTAATTTAAATCTACAAAAATATTTTTTAAGTGGTTTTACAGTCCAGTAAAAGGTCAATACTGGTAAAGTTCTATGGGTACTTCAAATATATACATATTCTTCAGTGTGCTATATATGTCAACTAAGTCATATTTATTCAATTGTGGTTAAAATCTTTCCTATCAGGGGGCACCTGGGTGGGTCAGTCGAATGAACATCTGACTTCAGCTCGGGTCATGACCTCACAGTTTGTGAGTTTGAGCCCTGCATTGGACTCTCTGCTGTCAGCACAGAGCCTGCCTCAGATCCTCTGTCCCCCTGTCTCTCTGCACCTTCCCCGCTCATGCTCTCTCTCACTCTCACAAATAAATAAACATATAAAAAAAATCTTTCCTATCTGATTAATCATTTTAATCTGTCTGCTCTATCAGTTACAGAGGAAGAATTTGGAAATATCCCCATATGAGTATAGACTTTTCATTTAGTTTTGTTACATTTTACTTTAAATAATCTCAAGTTATTTCATTGGATGCATGCAAGTTTAGAATTGCTATATCATCAGTTCATTATGATAAATTCTCATTATAGAACATCCCTACTTATCTCTTATAATATTTGTTTAAGGTCTTCTTGAATATTAATATGGCTACAAAAAACACTTTCACTTAGTATTTGCAAATTACACACTTTTCCATAATTTTATTTCCAAATTTTTTTCCTCTTATGTTTCTTTTAAAGACTGCTAAAACTGAATATGTTAAATCTGTTTTTTAAATTCAGCCTAAAAATCTTTTCATTGAAATACATAGACCATTTATATTGAAAATAATTACTGATATATGTGGGCCTGATTGCTGAGTAATTTATATTTGTTCTTCTGATTCCATGTTTACACTTATCTCTTTTTCTTTCTTCTGTTGTATTTGTTATCTCATTATTTAATTTCACCTCAGAGGTTTGCAATTTTGAATTATTTTAGTGGCTATATAAAATAAAGCATATATAATTTGTGATATGAGTTAATGTACTATCTTTAAAAGGAAATGTCAATGTGGGTAAGTCATTCTGATGACCCTTACTCTGTATTCAGTTATAGTTAGAATTGATTAACTTGCATTTTTCCTATGTTTCTTTGTATAATTTAATTGAAAAGGAGAAAAATGAATTTAATATATTAGGTACCAGACCAAAAATTTTCACAAATACTGAATCATTTAAAAGGTCCCAATCATCTGTGCTGTATATCCTGTTATTCTGATTTTAAAGATGAAGAAACTAAAACAAAAGAAAGTAATTGTGTATAAGAGAGTTTGGACTTTAGTCTCGATTTTTCAAGGGCAATATTGTTTTCCTTCCATTGCTCTATTGTTATTGCCCAGAAATAAGAGTATGGAACCTACAGGACCCTAAAAAGTGCTTAGTGAAGAACAACAATAAAGCTGGAGGACTGATGCTACTCGACTTCAAAACTTACCATAAAGCTACACTAATCAAGATAGTTTGCTGTTGGGAAAATTAATAGACAAATACATCAGTGGAACATAAAAGAGAGCCCAGAAATAGACCCCCATAAACATAGTCAACTGACCTTTAATAAAGGAGCAAAGGCAATGCAGTGGAGCAAAGATAGTCTCTTCAACAAATGGTATTGGAACAACTAGACAGCCACGTGCAAAAAAAAAAAAAAATCTAGACACAGATCTTACAGATCTTCACAAAAATTATGTCAAGATGAATCAGATACCTAAATGCAAAAGGCAAAGCTATAAAAAACATCTAAGAGATAACAAAGGAGGAAACCTGGATGACCTTGGATATGGTGATGCCATTTAGATACAACATCAAAAACACAATCCATGAAAGAAAAAATTGATAGGCTGGACTTCATTATAATTTAAAAATTCTGCTCTATAAAAGATAATAGAAGGAGAATCAGAAGATAAGCCACAGACTAGAAGAAAATATTTCCAAAAGACACAGCTGGTAAAAGACTATTATCCAAAATATACAAAGAGCTCTTAAAATTCAGCATAAGAAAATGAGTGACTCAACTTAAAGATGGCCAAAGACTGTAACAGATACCTCATCAAATAAGATGTACCGAGGGCAAGTAAGCAAACACTCAACAGTATGCGTCATCAGGGAAAGGCAAATTGAAACAATGAGATACCAGGGCACAAACATTAGCATGCCTGTAATCCAGAACACTGACGACCTTAAATACTACCAAGGAGCAAAACAATAGTAACTCTCATTCATTGCTGGGAGGAATGAAAAATGGTACAGCTTCTTTTTTAAGACAGTTTGGTGGTTTCTTATAAAGCTAAGTATACTATTACATATGATACAGCTATAGCACTCCTGGATGTTTACCTAAAGTAGTCAAAAACTTATGTCCACACAAAAACCTGCACATGAATGTTTATAGAAACTATATTCACAATTGCCAAAACTAGGAGGCAATCATGCAACAATAAAGATGTCCTTCATTAGGTGAATGGATAAACAAACTGTGGTACATCCAATGAAATATTATCCAGTGCTGAGAAGAAACGAGCCATCAAGCCATGAAAGACATGGAAAATTCTTAGATACATATTACTAATGAAAGAAGCCAGTCTGAAAAGGTTACATACTGTATGATTCCCACCACATGGCACTCTAGAAAAGGTAAAACTAGAGAGACAATAAAAAGATCAATTGTTGTCACTGGGCAGGGTATGGGTGAGGGAATATATACATACAAAAAGCACAGAGGATTTTTAGGGTAGTAAAAAATGTTTATGTATTATAATAATGGGTATATGTCATTATACATTTTTCCAAACCTACAGAATATATAACACCAAGAGTGAAACCTAAGGTAATATATGGACTTTGAGGGATTATGATGTGCCAATGTAGGTTCATCCTTCATAATAAAAAAAAAAAAAGTATCATCTAGTGAGTGATATTCTTAATGGGAGAGACTATGCATGCGTTGGGGGACAGGGGATATATGGAAAGTCTCTCAGTTTTGTTGTTAACCTAAAACTTGTTTAAAAAAATAAAGCCATTGTTTAAAAAAAAAAAGTGGCTGGCTGTTCTAGGTCTTAACAGCTTCCTGGAAAAAAGTAAATTCCCTTAAGGAAAGTGGTCCCAGATCATAGGCTCAACTTTCTGGGCTTCATTTCTTTGCAGTTTCTGGCTGTTAATTTTCCACTGCCCTTTAGCTATACTTTAAACAGATTTATTTTTATGGTTTATCTAGATCTTCTGTGTGTCCTCAACAGAAGTGCTAGTCTAAATTATGCATTCTACCACTACTGGGAACTGGAGTCATAAACTACTTTTTGTCACCCAACATTTTCTCTCAAAAATATTCTTATATCAGTAACACACACTTTATTTAAATAATACCCCTTGGTTGCACATTTGGGCTGATGAACTTTTATTATTATAAGTCCTCCAAAATCATAGTAACATTAATAAGAACAATAATAATGACAAATATGTTAGTGATTTAAAGGAGCCATGCATTATGCTAAATGATTTATATCTGCTGTTTTATTATCTCAAAATAATCTTATTCTACAGATGAAATATGGAGGCTCAGAGAGGTTAACTGACTTGCCAAAGATCACACAATGAATCTATAAATATAGCTGGAGATAGTGATAGATGATATAAATAGAGATATATAAACTAATTGCCTTTCAGGAAAGTTGCTCCAAATTTTCTCCCCACTAAGAGCATATACAGTGGCTATTTCAACATCTTCTTTCATTCACTGAATTATTTCCCCCTTACCCACCTCCTTTTAGTAGGAGTCTTAGTGCTTTCACATATCCTCACATATACAGTAACTTCTTTGAAGTAATAAAAACTGCTTTTTCACATAAATTGGCCTTTAAAAGAGAGCCCACTGGCAAAAGTGATAATGGAAATGAAGTCTAAGAAGTGAATGGATCTTAACCAGAAAAACAGAAATTTAATAAGATAAATCAAATAGCAGATTGCCTAATCTGATGGTGAATAAAAGTGTGTGGGTTGGGGGAGGGGAGATCATCCATCACTAAGGGAGCTATATCCCTCAAAAAAAAAAGTGATGGAACAAGTGGAGAGGTGCTACCAAGTCATCCAAAAATGGAGAAAGAAAATGGGTCTATGAGGAGTAGATCTAATCTCAGTGCCATTTTAAAGATTAGGAAGAATTGCCCTCTTTTTCACCTTCCAGTCACAATAGGCTTAAATACCCAGAAATAGAGTAAGAAGATGGAGACATTGCCTGGAAGACAACAGGATGGGGAGTTTCTATCTTCCTATTCAAAGGGAATTAGAGGTCAAGAAACTTAGGTAAGAGAGGCATTATAGTCATCAAAATGTGTATTTAAAATGATTTGTGTTACATGTAAAGTATTTCTCAATAAAGCTGGGTTTTTTTATTTTTAAAAAAAATTGGGGTGCTTAGGTAGATCAGTCAGGTGGGTATCAGACTCTTGATTTCTGCTCAGGAGATAATCTCACCATTCATGAATTTAAGCCCCACATTCTGCTCTGCACTGACAATGCAGAGCCTGCTTGGGATTCTCTCTCTGACCCTCCTGTGCATTTTTTCTCTCTCCCTCTAAATAAATAAATAAATAAACTAACAAACAAATAAAAACTTTAAAAACTTCTTTTAATTCTTTTGAAACTTAAATGGGTTTCCATTTTATCCAGAGCAAAATCCAAAAAATCTTAAATTGTCTACAAGGTTCTAGAAGATTCCATGCCAGCCCTTGCGTTTTACCACCCTGATACTGTGTCCTTCAGCTCTCCCCCCAGTCCATTCCTATCATGCCAGCTTTTGTGCTAGTTCTTGAACACATGAGATACCTTCCTACCCAGGACTTTTTCACTTCAGCCTGGTATTTTCTTCCTACACCATTCAGAGAACTCACTTTCTCACCTACTCAGACCTTTACTTAATTGCCACCAGCTCAGTAAGGCCTCCCCTAGTCACTATATAAAATTGTCTTCTCCCTGTCCCATTCCCTAAAACAATTTTTCCCTTTTTATATTTTAATAACCTTGTCATTAACATACTATGTATATTTTTATTATTTATCTTGCTTTTTATCTCTATTTCCCTCTAGAATGTAGATTTTTGAGTATAGGTTTGTTTTATTTTATTTTTTCTGTTTTATTCAGGGCTGTGTCCCCAGTGCCTGGACTAATATCTGGCTCAAGGTAGGTGACAAATAAATATTTGCTAAACAAATGAAGTTAACATTCCTCTTTATTTTTTTCTCTTGGATTTTCCATCAATTCAAATGTTCCTAAAACATTCAAGATGCACTATCAACTCTATTAAAGTGTCAAGATTCTTCCTACAAATCCTCTGACTGCCTTCCTTGGAACAATTAAGGGTCACAAGCCACCCTGAGTAGATCTTCAAAGAGCAGAAAAAAAGATCTTAATCCTAAAATCAAAACACATTTTGATTGTCTCCTATTCTCAGCTTTAGTTCTTATTAATTCTGCCTGAGCTCTCAGACTCAGTGGTACTGAGCCTTTGAATAAGCCTAAAGTGGGTTTACATTCTTCTCAGCAGCAACCATCTTCCCTCAGCCCACAAAATACCTCCCTTCTGAACCTTTGTAATCCTTCTGGGGTGCTTCTCCTTTACCATCTGACCAATAGGAGCAGCATCTCAACAGACTGCTCTAGATAAAATACCTGCTTCAAGCCCTTATTATCCCTCATAAAGATATTAAGGAATTCCTTTAAGACAATTCACTGCTCCAGAAAGATACAACTCTTTATTTGCAGATGGATAGATAGAGAGACATACAGAAAGCCAAAACTGAACTACATTAGTGGCTTCCTAGGGCAGGAGTTTTTGTGTACTGGGGGGATGGGGCATAAGGAGTGACTGCTAATAATTATGGAGTTTTATGAGGGAGTGATTCTAAACTTAGGTTGTAGTAATGGCTGCATGACTCTGTGAACATACCCAAAATCATTGAATTATATACTTTAAATGGATGACTTTTATGTATGTCAACAATAAAGATATTTTTTAACTCATTTGTGTGCACTGTATTTTTTCCTCCTTGAGTATTGATCTACTGTTGTTCTGATCTTTAGATGCCAAGATCTTTCGTTCATCCAGTAAATATTTACTGAATGCTAGCTACTTGTCAAATACAATGCTAGGTACTAGGGATATAAAATAACAAGGAGGGGGCACCTGGTTCTCTCAAGTTGGTGGAACATGCGAGTCTCGAACTCAGGGTTGTGGGTTTAAGCTCCATGTTGGGTGTAGAGATCACTTAAGATGCACTATCTTAAGAGGCACCTGGATGGTTCAGTCAGTGGAGTGTCTGACTCTTGATTTCAGCCTAGATCCTGATCCCATGATCGTGAAATTAAGCCCCACATCGGGCTCAGCACTGAGCATGGAACCTGCTTGAGATTCTCTCTCTCTCCCTCTGCCTTTCTCCCCTGCTCTCTTGCATGCTCTCTCTCTCTCTAAAGTAAAAAAAGAACAAGGAAACCATGGCCCCCACTTTTACAGCTCACAATCTCATAAAAAATAGATCGAACACATGATAATTAAGATAATAAAATAGTTGTTCTGAGAGGTAGTATATACAGTGTTATGCTTAACCTAATAGTCACTGTAGTAGTTACCAAGGTAGTTACCATAATAGTTATTAAATGCTGAAAATGTTGTCACTCATATCGAAAATTCTGCCTCTGTTTTTTCTTTATCCTCTCTGGTCTTGGCAACCTCCATACAGACACCTGAACATCTTTGCCAATGCCAATGATCTGATGTGGCTCTGTGTGTCCAGAAAGGACCCTCAGGCATAGTATTTTCTACGGCTGATATGTAACTCCTGGCATTCTACAAACTCTTAGGTTTTTCCATGCAAATCACCATTATTTGAGATAATTCCTTTTTAAAATTACCCCAAAAATCAAGTTTCATATATCTCATATTATTGTACAATAAAATCCCAATGGTTTGGCATGAGCTATTTTCTCCTGGCACTCTGTTCCAAACATAGCATTGACTTCTTGTTTAAGTGCTGAAAATATATGTTCTCAACACAATCACCATGAAACAGAATATTTCACTTCAAAGAGGATTGAGAGACCAGAGGATTCAGAAAAAAAGAGTATTCCAAAACAAATGCTACACTTATGAGACTTAAAGCAGTTTTCAAACACTGGCATCAAGGTGCCCCTAAGACATTTCATTCCACTCCAATTTGTGAGGAAAACCATAATGAAGTCTCGTGTTGCCTCTCTAGTTGTGTTAAGCTATCTGCCCGTATTTGTGAGCCTTTATAGCTGCAGTTTGGGGCAATATTTTTTATTTCCTCTTTATTGGCTTCTTCTCAGCTGAAGGAAATCAATAAAGAGATGCTTAACAAAATCCTCAAGAAATTAATCACAATCCATCAAACTACACATGTAGTCTGGTTTACCCAACAAGAGTATATGATTGTTTAGACATTAAAACACGTTGCAAGAGGCAACTATATTATAGCATAAAAACACCTGGAATTGGGGTCAAAAGACCCATGGTTGAGCCCAACCTTGGTAAAATACTGCTCTCTCTTTCTGAACCTCAGTGAAATGGTATAGCAATCTCTAAAGCACTGTGAAAATCTAAGGCTTTATCCTGAAAATATTTTACTATTTTGTCATTATATTTTTTCAATATTTTCCACTGATTTTTCAGACACAATATCATATACATAGAACTCTCTGTAATTATTCACATTTTACAACTATGCTACTGGATCACAAAGCAAAGACTGGCCCCTTTGTGACCCTAAAACATGACCCTGATCATCCTTTACTCCCATCAGGCCAGTTTGTTGCCTGCCACTCCCTTGGGGCTCCCTACTTCCACACCTCCAGTCTTCTTACCTGTACTTACTCTGTCCTTCCAGCCAGCTATGCCTTCCCTCCTCCTTGTCACCTACCTTTCCTCCCATTTATACCTCTAAGTCTAAAATGGACACTGCCTTATCCACAATACCTTTTTAGCTTCTCAAATAAGCACTGTTCTTTTCTAATTTTCTGACAAAAAATAGTGTGCATACACACACACACACACAAACACATTTTCTCAAGTTGCCTCAGTTTGTGTCTGGTCCTCCAAGTATAACAGATTAGTCTGCTGCTTAGAGTAAGGGGTGGAGAATAAGCCCAGAGAGGTCACCTTTGATAAGATTAGAGAAAGTCCTGAATTCCAGGTTTCTCTAAACACCTTGGAGATACCAAAAGCTTATAAAAGTAGCCCATCAGGGTTGTATTCAGGGACATCAGAGTTTAGAAACCAGCACAGAGGCTGCTGCAGTAACCTAGGCAAGAAGTGATGAGGACAATAACTAGAACCCTGGCAGTGGAAGTAGGGATAGTCTAACGGTGAAAAGGCCAGACATGGGGCTTGTGATAATGTCCAGTGTGGTCCTCATCTTCCCTGAAATCTGCCCCTACTGAGTATTCTCTATCTCAGGAACTGAGACCATCATCCTCTCTATCACAGAGGACAAAAATCTAGGAAGCCTCTTGGATATCTCCTTGTCTCCCACTCCACGTCCCACCACATCACCAAGTTATTCTAATTCAACCTCCTAGAATGATTGTGTCCTCCATTTCTCTCCAACCACTTGCCACCACCTGAAACCAGGTCTTCCGTATTTCCAACCTAGGTTACTCCTACCTAGTATCCCTCCTCCAGATCTGTCCCTCCAATCTATTCACCAACTCTCTGTCACATGGATCCATCTGAATTGCTACTCTCATTCTTTCATTTTATGTTTAAAATGTGTCAGTGATGCCTTCTTGCCCCCAACATTAATTCTAGTTAACTTACTATGACTGATAATATCCATCCACTGTGAGCTGGCCCTTTGCCAGTCCCCCCAGACCCCTCCCTCACCTATGTTCTAGCCTTACCCCCACATTTTTCACTATTGTGAATAGAAGCTAATGTTAAATCTCTCTATGCCTTTTCACATGCATTCTTTTCCCCCCTTCCCTTTTTTCCATCCCCAAATTACTTCACTCTTCAAATATTCAGGGAAATGCTCATCTTTCATTAGAAACTTTCCATGGCCCTTCCCTGTGCTCACAGAGGACCATTATAATGCTGCTGACTTCACAAAACACAATAAATTATAATTATCTTTATTTTATTCTATTTGACTCAGTTTCTTAAGGACAACCTGGATTTTTATCCTATTATCCTTAGCACCTATCACAATTCAAGGGACATAGATGACATGTCATAAATATTGAACAAACTAACAAATCAGTGATTGTGTGAGATGGCACTCTCAAAATGGAAAGACAGAAAACAAGCCAAATGTTTAAAGCCCCAGATGTTCATATCCTGACCTAGGTCCAGGTTCATGCCTGTGTTGGGGCTGGGCCTTAATCAAAGATAAAGAGACCTGCTAGGATCAGTGACTTGGAAACACATTATAACTGGCATTTGTCAAGCTAAATTTATTAACTCAGCAATGCTGTTGATTTTGAAAAAACAGCCAAAGTGCTGGAGTGAGCTTGACCCACCTGTCACTCTTGTATAGCCGAAAAATCACTGGGCTTATTATCAGAAACCCTCAGTTCATTCCTGATCTTGCTTCTTCCTAGTCTGTAAATGAAGCTTGTCATTTCTGTAACTAAGTTTCATCATCTTTGAATGGAGAGGATAATTATCCCCACCTTACAGAACTGACATGAATTTTAAAGAAAATAAGGTAAACAAAGCACCTTATAATAGCTAGCTCTGAGTAATAAATAGAAATTATAATAATTATTACTATCATGTGAGAATTTCAGGCACAGTAAATATTTTGCATGTGTTTGTTTTTAAGCAATGTGGGCAGCTCCAGGAGCATTAAATTCTAATAAACCTAATTCTGCAGAAGTTACTCAGGCTTAACCCATATTAGAGACTCATCCTGATTGGTTGGTGATCAGTCTACAAGATATGACACATGTAGACAGGATGGAGTGCAAAAACTGGATGCTCTCACTCCTACTAGCTACCACTTACAGAGGCAATGACTATGCAAGATTCCATAAATGCATTACTGCCTTTAATCTTCCCCACAATTAGAGGTAGGTGTTACTATCCCCATGTTACAGATGAGGAAAGTAATGTTCTAAGATGTTAACTAATGTGCTCAAGATCACATAAGAGTGGCAAAATTCAAAATGTGAAACTGGCCTGTTGGCTCCAAACCCATGAGCTTTCCATTCGTGTCGTTTTTTCACTGAATTTTGTCCTGCAGTTTGTGGGACTTCATATACATGATGTCCTCGGATGTGGCCCAATTCCCTATGGAACAACAAAACACAGAAACTAGGACTAAGGACGTTTAAGTTGCTTTTGCAAGATCACAAAACCTGTAAACAGCAGCTGAAGAACTCACACTCGTTTCTTCAGACTCATCCACTCTACTTGCATACAGTGGAGTAACTGCCATATGGCCAGACTAACTAGTATAGAAATAATAAAGAGAGACTGCTTCTTTTTAAACTTTGTGTTATAAATTACATAAAACTTCCTCCTGGTAGAGTAGTTATACAAGCTATACTTACATGAGAAAAAGATTATAATGCATTACATATAAATTTATTCCCAACTTTCTCTTTGTATTAGAAGAAATTAGATAATACATGCAAAACCATGCATTTGCCAAGGAGCACACCTGGGATTGAAGGAATCTGCTCATAGATCATGAAGCTATAATAATTTTAAATGGGATTTTATTTATCCAGAAGATGAGACTTTATTAAAAACTACAGAGATTTGGATGAAAATGTAAACATGTGTTAAATGCAATTTTAGTGATCTATGTTGTATTAGGTGAATTGAAAAATCTAATATTCAAAAACAGCATCTATTCCATTAGTTTTAAAAGTTTATCATGCATTTATTGAACTGCCTATTGTCCTAGGCAATGAGATACAGAGATGAATAAGGCATGGCTACACCCTCAGGAATTTCTGGTCCAGTAAAAGAAACTGACCCAAGAACAAATGAGGATAATAAATTATGTTTCTTTTGCTTTCATTGTCATGCTAGAGAGAGGTACACAGTGCAAGAAATAGTCAGTTTTACGCAAAGATACAAAAAGACTTCAGAAAATTAGTGACACACTAAATCCTGGAAAGGGATAGGTATTACCAGGGGGACAAGGGACTACAGGTGGCTGTATGTGGATCAAAAGGCATTAGAGGCTCTTTTGTCCTGGGAATCTCAAATAGTACTATGGAAGTAAAGTTTAGGGGACAAGAGAAGCAGACATGATAAAACTAGATATGAATTCATATCAAGAGCCTGAACTATGATAGTAGCAATGAAGATGGATAGATGATATCTCATAGATGTCAAGAATACAGGGGTTTAAGCTTGTCTATATGGGAAGGGTAAAAAAATAGAAAGTCTTCTGCTTTGACGGCTTTGATATCACTGAGATAGAGAATAAATGAGGAGCATATTATGGGAAAGGACATCAAATTCTGTCTTTGATGATGGGCTTGAGAGTTGATGTAACATCCATATGTAGAAGGGAAGTAGGCAGCCAGATAAATAAGACAATATCTCAGAAGAAGTGGCCAACTGAGAGATAGAGAATAAGGATCAATCATATTTGGATGGTTGATGGAATGGTATTAATGAATAGCTTTGTTCAAAGAGGGTAGATATAGTGATAAGAGAAAAAGAGCTAAGGACAGAGTACTAAAAAATAATAAGATACACCAGAATGGTCAGAAAAAGAAAAGACCCCAGAAGATAAAAGTCAAAGGTGATATAGGTAAAAGGAAACCAAGATAAAGTGATTTCTTAAGAATCAAGAGAAAAGAGGGGCACCTGGGTGGCTCAGTCAGTTGAGCGCCTGGCTTCGGCTCAGGTCATGATCTCATGGTTCATGAGTTCGAGCCTCGCGTTGGGCTCTGTGCTGACAGCCTGGAGCCTGGAGCCTAATTTGGATTCTGTGTCTCCCTCTCTCTCTGCTCCTCCCCAGCTTGTACTCTGTCTCTTTCTCTCTCAAAAATAAATAATAAACATTTTAAAAAATTAAAAAAAAGAAGCAAAAGAGTTTAAAGAATAAGGAGGGGTACAGAGGCTCCAAATGCCACAGCAATCTCAAGGAAGAAAAGAGCCAAGAAATAAAGCTAGGTTTCTATAAAAAAGCATTTAAAATAGCATTTAACAGGGGTGCCTGGATGTCTCAGTCAGTTGAGTATCCAATTCTTGAACTGAGTTCAGGTCTTGACCTCAGAGTTCAAGCCCTATGTTGGGCTCTACACTGGACATGGAGATTACTTAAAAAACAATACCATTTAATAGACAGACAAAAGGTGATGACAATCAACATTAAAATAAGAATAAGGGGGGTGGCACCTGGGTGGCTCAGTCAGTTAAGCATCCAACTTTGACTCAGGTCATGATCTCACTGTTCATGAATTTGAGCCCCACATCAGGCTCCAGGCTGACAGCTTAGAGCCTGGAGTCTGCTTCGGATTCTATGTCTCACTCTGTCTCCGTCCCTCCCCCATTCATAGTCTATCTCTCTCTGTCTCTCAAAAATAAATAAATGTTAAAAATAATGAGGGAATGATGAAAATCCAAGGAATGTAAGAGGCACTGTCTTCATACTTATTGGATAGGAAAGCTATGAAAATAAAGAGATCACCTCACCAAAGTTTCTAGCTTATGTGATGCAGCTCACCAAAAGGAAGGAACACAGAAGGAAGGAGTTTGATGACAAAAAACGAGTTAAGTTTCAGAGGTTTCTGTTTTAAGTGCCTATGGTATATCCAGGGTACATTCCATAGAAATAAAAAAGGAAAAAGCATAAATCATGTTGCAAAGAGAGTCAGTGGCTGGAGAGATGCACTAGTGGTCTGAGTTGAATAAAGAAAGAAGTGAAGTCATGAAAGGGAGAATAGTGAAAGAAAAGGCAAAGGAAAGAAACTGCTACATCAAAGAAGGTTTGAAGAGCTGTTGGGATCAGAGAATATTATTGCAGTTTAACATTTCAGGAGTTAAAATGGTAATTGCAGTAACTACTATATGAATTTGGTAGTGAAATTGCTGGAATAAAGGAGAAAATTACTGGAGCCCATGAGATCAGGAAGATGTGAGGCTAATACGGATCATTCACTTGGGTACTGAAATTTTACAGAACAACAAGAGTTGAAAGAAAAATGAAAATAATGGCCAGGAACAAAAGTCTTTGATGAATAAGAGGAAGTAACCAAGAGTTTAGGAAAAGGGAGCCATCCAGAGCTATATATAGGATGTAACCAAATACCAAGAGCCTCCTAGGTAGAGCTGTTTTATAAAAGGTGGAAGGATAGAGCAATGGTTTGTATGTGACAATGGGAAAAGAAAATAATGTTGACAGAACCTCCAGGACCTTTCAGGCACATGATAGAAGAGAACAGCCTGCCTCTGCCTAAGAAGATTAGAGAAGAAAATGGTATCCAGGTAGAAGGACCAGAGTTATGCTAAGAGGTTAAGAGTAAATATCCCATGTAAAGAATGGAGGGATAGAACCAGAAGACAGTAAGCACTATGCACAATGAGGATGGTAATATTTTTTAAAGTAAGCTAAAGATACTCACATGTCTACAATTCTAGGATGAAGTTCACCTGAGAAATTACAGCATCAAGCTTCAGAATGGGATGTCAGACAACTTATGAGGTTGTTGTCTTCATCTTACACAAATTAGTTGTTGAGGCTCCATTTAAGTACTCTTAAAAGGAGTCTATGGTAACAAAGAGTACACACTCTCTGATCCCTGTCTCTGAGGAGCCCACAGAGAAGGAGGAAAAAAGACAGTCTGAGAAGCAAATACTTACATGGTAGAATGATGTAATTGCTCTGATGGATTTCAGGAATCCTGCCCTCACCTGGTTTCTGCTATCCTTCCTCACCAATTGGAAGTGTTCTCTATTGCATCTTTTATAGCTTTCTCTTTTCTTAAAGAGAGTTGTTCATGTGCATGCTAACTTGTTTGAACAATGAGGTAGGAAGCAGGGAGGAAAGAGTAGGAAGTGACTGGTCATAAAACACAATTGCTAACACACTGACAGACACCCACCATCTTGGGCGTGAAGTTATCAGAATGACAGCAGGAACTGGGACAGAAATGAAAATTATGACCAGGTGCAAAAGTCCTCAAGAACATGAAGTTCAAGAGACTGCAGTTTACCTCCCTTCCTTGGAAAAGAGAAATGGCATTTTTGAGAGTTACTTTCATGGTAGTGGAGAGGGAGAATGGCAGCAGCTTGGACTGATTTAGAGGCTCACTTTCCTTACTGGTAAAATAAAATTATAAAATGTACATTGTAAAGCTGTTTTGAGGATTAGATGAGATAATATGTATAAAAATTCTTAGCATGATGCTGAACACGATTCTTGAATTTGATAGTTATAACATATATTTTTATATATAGCTGTTCTCTATATACTTCATTTCAGTCCTACAGATGGCCAATACTTGAAATAACTTTTGTGGAGTCAAATATTCCACAAATCATTTAGTTGTCTTTTTAACAATTCCCAATTAATCCTTGTCTCTCTATATATCAATTCTAAATCTTCAGTTCTCTCTAGCTAACAACTGCATCATTCTTTCCAAAAATTAGCATATAAATGCTAGCATATATAAACACATCCCATATGTATATATTAAAATATGCATATGCATTATGGTAGGAAATTAATTTTCCCTCTATTACCCTAAACTCATTTTGTTGCTTATTTTCAATTTGCCTTGTTCATTGGATTTTTAAACCAACTTACTGATGTGTCACCATCATTCTACAAAGTAAACGCTTAAAAGGAAACATTTTCTAAAATTAAAATAAAACTTGCATCAAAAGAGGTTTTGTAGAGATTCAAAGGAATCATGTATCTGCCTAATTCAATGCTGATCACATGGTTGGAGCTCAATATATTATACAAGTAATTTTTTTCTCTTGACATGGAGGCAACATAAGGCAGAAGGTAGAGTATGAGTTTTATCTCTAACAAACATGAGTTAAAATCATGGTTCTGCCCTTTACCAGTCATATGACCCTGGTAAAGTCACTCCACGTATCTAAGCCTTATTCCTCTATCCATAACAAAGGGATAATTCTGACTTTACAGAGTCACTGGGGAAATAAAATGAGACAATATCAGGAAAGAGTCTGGAACAGTGCATAACATATTACAGTTGCTCAAAAAAGGTTTTTTTATGACTACACAGTTTCCTAACTGCATATTTTTTCAAATGTTTTGAAGATTTTTATTTTCCACTTGAACCCCATACAACAGCAAGTCAAGGTCTTATGATTAGGAGAAACTTACATTTCTGAATAGTCCTTTCCCCAGTATGAGAGAAAAGACAACCTTGTCAAGGTTTGGGGACTTAAATCATCTCTCAAAAGCATCCTGCTTTATTATTTCTCCTGCTTTCCTCCTTTTAATCAATACTGATACCTTACATCAGTATGGTAATTTTCACTTCTACAAAATGCTTTCAAAAATTCATCTTACAATATTCACATAATACTCCCTCAGTTTGATGAACACATACATTACCATCTCCACTCTAGAAATGAGGGATTGTGGGGAAGAAATAAATCATCAAGGTCAAACAGCTTGTAAGTGTCAGAGCTGGGATCTGAAACTGGTCTTGCCAACTCCAAGGCCCATATTCTTTTCATGCAGGCAGTTAGAATGACACAGTTCAAACTAAAATTATAACTCAAAATTTTAATTTCATGAATTATTCCAGATCATGGCTGCCTCTCACATTACTTAATACTATTTTCAGAGTGCCAACTTTCCCTATATGACACCACTAAAATCAACAGTCAATTTAATGCATTTCTTTAACATAGTCATAAAGTCACAGAATGTCAAAAACGGAAGAGCCCATAAAAAGCATCTAGTTCAATCTTAAGGCAAGAAATCAAACCAAGAAATGTTAGGAAACACATCCAAGATTATATTTATTAATGTCAAATCAGAGCCAACCATGGGTCTCTGATTTCTGGTCCAATGTCCCTTTCAACCATTCTATACTGATCTCCCAGACAAGGACAAGAATAGCATTGAATTTCTTTTGTTTCCTTATTGCAATACTTATTTGTTCTGAATCTCTGAGGTAATTTTGTCTTCTGGTAACTTACAACGAAATAGTCGGGAAACCAGAAACTTTTATTTAAATTTGTTTAGCATTCTCTTTAAGCATTGTTCAATATGTAAAAAAGAAATATTATTCATTTAAAATATCACTTTTCGTCCGTAAGTCCAGATTTAAGTAAATACCCTATTTTAATTACAAAGAGAAAAATGAGAACAATACCCTGTGTCATTCCTGGGATTTAAAATTATTTGCTTGAAGCAAATTTCACTTTAGAAGTGAATTCTGGAGCACTCTGTCTTGATTTCACAAGTAATGTAAAATTTTCCCAATTATCCTGCCATCACACATGTAGTAATTAGACACATTTGACACTGTCATGATATATGATTATAATTAGAATTATTAATGTATCAGAATCTGTTGCAACATTCCCAACAGTCATTTTCCTTCCTTTTCACTTTCCTTATCAGAGCAACAGAACATAACCCAGACAAAAATTCATCTGTTTTACATACATGTTTGTAATACTATTTCATAGAATTGTCCTTGCTCATAACAGTTATTTCCTTGCACTTGGACATACACCATCTCTCTTCCTTTTGTAAAATTTAAACTTTAGGATTGGCTTTAACACAAAACTAAAAGTTACAACTGATAAGTGTAATAATTGCCTATGAGGCAGGGTACGCAAAGAAAAGTACTTGATTTCAAGTCAGACACAGGGGGATTTAAGCCTCAATTCCTCTACATATAAACTTTGTGACCAGCTTTGGGTCCATACACATTTTAGGATTATTTGTTCTAGTTCTTGGAAAAATATTGTTTGTATTTTGATAGGGATTGCATTAAATCTGTAGATTGATATGGATCATATGGACATTTTAACAATATTTTTTTCCCAATCCAAGTGCATGGAATATTTTTTTTGTATTATCCTCATTTTTTCTCATCACTTTTTTATAATTCTCAGGGTACAGATTATTCACCTCCTTGGTTAAGTTTATTCCTGGGCATTTTATTATTTTTGGTGCAATTGTAAATGGGATTGTTTTCTCAATCCCTCTTTCTGCTCCTTCCTTTAGTTCATTTTATGCATAGTGTAACTTAGACGTTTGCAGAATATTCCATAGACCTTAAAAAATTTTTAATGTAATTCATTATGTGAGACTGGGTAAGAGTACCAAAACCCTTTTTTAAAAAGGCAATAACAATGCCATTGCTATGTAAGATTTTAAAGCATTTTAGAAAATGACAAAACTGTATGATACAGAGTTGAAAATTCGATAAATTCAGACAGACATTTAAATTACTTTAGTAGATGTTTAAGAATATTTTTAAAGAAAGACTAAATATATTTCAGCCTGAAGATTTAACCAAAGTATTATAATAATGAAAAAATAAATGATAATTGAAGGTACTGGTGGGTAATTGAATGCCAGTTACAAAATACGTTAACCTGAATTCATTCCTTATCCTGTACACTAAGCTAATTTTCAGAGGGATGAAAGAGTTAAATATTTTTTTCAGAGCTTGCAAAAATCTAGAAGGTAGTGGAATAGTAAATTTATGCTACCTTTGGACGGAAGATGTATTTTTGTAAGTCAAAACATAATAGAAGAAATAGTGAAAAGAAACAAAAAGAAAACTAGAAAAATAAAAACTTAGTAACTGAATATATAGTAGCAACTAACTTTTACATATTGCTTAACAGAAAAAACTGTGTATTACTTCTGCAGATCTTCTGGGTACAGTAAACAGATGTAGTCACCATTTTGGGGGGGGAAGCAGAAAATACAGAAGTAAATAAATAAACCACATAATTTTAGAAACTGTTGACTGCTGTGAAGACAATGACAAATCTCCAGAGAGTGACAATGTATGAGGAGGGGCTATTTTTAAAAAAAAAATTTAATGTTTATTTATTTTTGAGAGACAGAGAGAGACAGAACATGAGTAGGGAGGAACAGAGAGAGAGGGAGACACAGAATCTGAAGCAGGCTCCAGGCTCTGAGCTGTCCTCCCAGAGCCTGATGCAGGGCTTGAACTCAAGAGCTGTGAGATCATGATCTAAGCTGAAGTCAGATGCTTAACTGACTGAGCCACCCAGGCGCGAGGAGGGGCTATTTTAGACAAAGAGGGGTCAGTGAGGAGGTGACATTTGAACTGAGACACGAATTACAAAACGTATTAAGACTTAAACTGTGCTGTGGATATTCTGGATGTGAGCTACAACAGTCCCTTCCCAGTTTCTAACATTTTTTTTTGTTTGTTTTATTAAAAAACTTTTTTTAAAGTTTATTCATTTTTGAGAGAAAGAGACAGAGTGTGAGTGAGGGAGGGGCAGAGAGAAAGGGAGAGACACAGAATCAGAAGCATTCTCCAGGCTCTGAGCTGTCATTACAGAGCCAGATGCAGGCCTCAAACTCATGAACCGTAAGATCATGACCTGAGCTGAAATTGGATGCTTAACCAACTGAGCCACCCAGAAGCCCCCTTTTTTTGTTTGTTTTATATGCAACTCCAAGGTGGATAATAGGCCCTCTTAGGGGTCATGGGTTTGGAAAGGTTGGCTGAGACACTTTGGAAGGTAGGCTCTTGAGGGAGGAAGACTTATTTGTTGCTTTGATCCTTGGTTCCTTCCTCTATTTTCCATCCTCATATGTTGCTTCTCTCTCTGACTGCCAGGGTTTCGGTACTTTCGCCCTCCTTTGTATTGAATTTCCAGGATCTGACTTCAAACCTACTTTTTGCCTCAAAGGCTGGGCTTGGGACTAGGGACCAAATTTCAGCCCATGATTGTAAGCATCCCCACCATCAATCATTCATTTGATTTTGTCCTCTGTGTGGCACCTGATAGCCCTGAACAGGGGATCTGGGATCTCAAGCAATTGACATCTTGAATTACCATCTATCAACATAACCCTTTCATTTAAACTTTCTTACAAGAAGAGAGTTAAACATAATGACCCTCCTTTCATAGGGATGAGGAATCTAAGACTCAGAGAAGTTGTTACATACCTTCTGTCTTCTTCATACCTTCATAGTCTTCTGTCTACAGACCCAAGTTGTTCCCTGGCCACTCATTTGTACAAGACACATCAGTGAGGTTGATGTGCTGACCAAGGCAAAAAGTTTATTTTCAATAAAAGCAATTCCATTGATCCCTGACAAAGCCACTCTAATTCAGCATGTCTGTTTTTAATGATCATAAACAAACAAAAAGCTTAGATTATCTTTTAAGTTTAAATAAAACAGGTTTTTAACACCCTTGAACTAAAACATAAAAAACAGAATTTCACTCAAATATTTACATCTATACTAGTTCCAGAAAGCCTATTTATGAGCCAAATCAGAGCAGCAGGGCTCAGTGACAGAAGCAGCATAACTGGCCTCCTGTTCCCTTTTTATGGGTTTCCACTTCCCGATCATCCAGCCAGAGTCCATTTCTCCTCCTCCCAGGAGAAGAAGTGAATGATGAGCATTTCAACAAACTCTTTCACATTTCTGCTGCTTCTCTAGGCATTTCCTGCCACTGTTATAGATTATGCACCATTGGAATCTGTAGCCCTATAGAAATATGGTCAAGGGAATGTGATGTTTGCTCAAAAGTGGATGTGATTTACCAGGCTAATAGATACATAATTCTGGGAGTGTCCTTAGGTACAATCTGAATGGCTTTAAAAAGCAGTATCATTTTCACTTTCAGTCCTGTCCTAAGCCGCTCTCTTTCAAGACCCAGATCCCTGACATTTGCTTTGTAAAGATCCTGCTGACCACCTGCTCAAAGGGACCACCCTCCTTCTGGTAGAGTCTTCCTGCTTCCTTGTCTTATCTGGGGCCAGACTTCTTGTAAGTTACCTGACCATAGTAAATGCCCAATAAATATATATTGAAAATATATATACAAGAACAAACACAATGGAGGGAATATCAGATTTGTGTGTATCTACCAAATTTGCTAAAATGCCAAGACTGGATACCTGGGGTTCAAGTTCTAACTCTGTACTCACTGAGGTCTCAGAACTTTCTAAGTTTTTGTAACATTTTGAGAGTCCATTTTTTTTCTACACAAAGGACAAAAAGCTGGTGTCTCTTCATACAATTTACTCATTTACCATGATGAGCGAGGATGACCATCCTCTCCTTGACATGGGGACAGTGGATGAGACCAGGCTCACTCACAGGCAGAGCAATAGCTCACCTGCATGACCCCTCAGCACATGTGATTAAATTCATGCCTCAGCAACATGAAACATAACCATATCATTGGACTTGCTTGTGGAATGTTAAAACTGAATTTTAAACCTATGAATATTAAAATTTGCCATATTATTCTAAATTTAAAAAAATAGTGAAGAATTAAGATCTTGTATTTTGGAGTTAGTCAGACATGGGTTTGAATCCCTGACTGTGCCATTTAGCGTTTGTGTGAACTTGGTCAATTTTCTTAAATTCTAACCGTGGATTTCTAATTTGTGAAATGAGAATAGTAACAGGATCTACTATTTAATGTTATATTATTATGATGTTATTAGTTAATGTATTAGATGTTGTTTATAAAAATGTAAAATAACTAGAGCTTTTAGCATCTAGTTAGCATTTAATAATGATTAGCTAGTATTATCATCTTAATTATACTCATTTAATTTTCTGGGTGCTGGCAGTGGCTACCAAGAATTGATATGAGTGATTAACCCCTGGTGCAAGCAATAAAAGCATGCATTGTAAGAAAATTCAAACAATAATAAAACTGACTAAAGTTGTCTGCTTTTTATTATTGTTAAGGGCCAGCAATTCTAATCAATGTCAGTGACCTATTTATTTCCTCCAGGGCTGATCACTTCTGTCCCTATTTCTTCCTTGGTACCTACTGGGAATAGATGCCTTCATAGTCTGGGTAATCTTCAGGTTCTTGTGCTTTAGCCATACATAATGCAATATATATCTTTTACATTAATCTGGAGAGGTGGCCACCTCACTGTGATATGAATCTGCCATTTTGTATTCACCCCCTTTTTAAAATCAGTCTTGATATAGGCAGTTATAGAGTTTCCATAAGAAATGGGAGCTATTGCTTCAGTTTCTCAGTGACCAAAACAATTCTTTTGGCTTTTAGTTCTATGATTATTTTTTAATCCTGAAACTCTGACTCTTCTCTCATTAGAAAGATCTGTTGGCTCTACTATATGAAGTATATCCCAAATATGTTCCCCTCTCACCATTTCCACTGATACTAAAAACTCCTCCTTCTGAAATATTGTGTTAACCTGTTAGTCTCCCTCCGTACACTCTTACTTCCGCCTGTAGTCTAATTTCCAATTAGAAGCCAGAATTTAAATTTAAACTGTAAGTTAATTTACATCATTTTTTTGCTCGTCACCCCTCCAGGGGATTTTTGTCTCATCTAGAGTAAAATGCAAACTCCACCATGTCTTACAAGGCTCTGTATGACTGGCTCTTGGCAGATCATCTTTGACCTCTACATGCTAGCACTCTTTTCTCATTCATTTTACTCCAACCACCCATGCTTTCTTGAACATGTCAAAGTTGCTTCTGCCTTAGGGTCTTTTAATTTATTTTCTCTTTGCTTGTAATACTCTATACCTAGATCTTTGCATGGCTTACCTCCTTTATTTGTGTATGATCACATTTCTGCTTCTCAGAAAGGACCCTGTATACCACTCTATCTTCAAGGCAACTCACTTATAGAAAATGCTATTGGACCCCACCCACATCTTCTCAGCCTACTTGAGAAATCTGCGTCTTTGGGGGCATCTGGGTTGCTCAGTTGGTTAAGCGTCTGACTTGGGCTCAGGTCATGATCATGTGGTTCATGAGTTCGAGCCCCGTGTCCTGCTCTGTGCTGACAGCTCAGAACCTGGAGCCTGCTTCAAAATCTGTGACTCCCTCTCTCTCTGCCCATCCCCCACTCATGCTCTGTCTCTGTTTCTCAAAAAATAAATAAACGTTAAAAAATTTAAAAAAATATTGCATTATTTATAAACTTTATCTCCTTTAATAATTGCAGCTTCACTGTCAGGTAGGTTTTATTATCTATAGTATAAAAATGTGGAAATTAAAGCTGTCTTTGTCTCTCTCAAAAATAAATAAACATTAAAAAAAATTTAAGGGGCGCCTGGGTGGCGCAGTCGGTTAAGCGTCCGACTTCAGCCAGGTCACGATCTCGCGGTCCGTGAGTTCGAGCCCCGCGTCGGGCTCTGTGCTGACGGCTCAGAGCCTGGAGCCTGTTTCCGATTCTGTGTCTCCCTCTCTCTCTGCCCCTCCCCCGTTCATGCTCTGTCTCTCTCTGTCCCAAAAATAAATAAACGTTGAAAAAAAAATTAAAAAAAAAAAATTTAAGTTTATAATTTTTTTTGAAAAATGGGCAGAACACATAAACAGACATTTCTCCAAAGAAGACATACAGATGAGCAACAGACACATGAAAAGATGCTCAACATCACTCACCATCAGGGTAATGCAAATCAATACAATGAGATATCATCTTACACCTGCTGGAATGGCTAAAATCAAAAACACAAGAAACAACAAGTGTTGGCAAGGATGTGAAGAAGGAACCCTCATGCATTGCTGGTGAGAATTCAAAATGGGGCAGCCACTGTGGAAAAGAGCATGCAGGTTCTTCAAAAATTAATAATATAATTACCATATGATCCAGTAATTCCACCTCTGGGTACTTACCCAAAGAAAACAAAACCATGAAGCTGAAAAGATATATCCACCCCTATGTTTATTGCAGCATTATTTATAATAGCAAAGTTATAGAAACAACCCAAGTGTCCATGGATAGAAGAATGGATAAAGAAGTGATATACACACACACACTAGAATATTACTTAGCCATAAAAAGAATGAAATCTTGCCATTTGCAACAACACGGATGAATCTGGAGAGTATGGTATACTCCAAAGTGAAATAACTCAGTCAGAGAAAGACAAACACTACATGATTTCACTCATATGTAGAATTTAAGAAGCAAAGAAAACAAAGAAAAAAGAGACACACAAAAAAAGAGACTCTTAACTATGGAGAACATACTGATGGTTGCCACAAGGGAGGTGGGTGGTGGGATACATACATTTCTCCTGGTGAACTGAGCTGAACTGTATAGAACCATGAGGAATCCTTCCATCAGCTGAGGCAGATCAAATGTCTTTTCCAGGAACAGGTGAAGAGGGCTTCTAGCTTGACCTTTTTGGCTATTGAGATTTTGTATAAATTAAAAAAAATTACTCCAAGGAAAGGAGGGGAGAATGAGGTCTCCCCTAAGATCTGGAGCAAAGCCATTATAGTAAAAAACTAATATTTGTGAGCACCCACTCTGTGTCAGGCTTTGTGTGAAATGTAATCTCATTTAATCTTCACAGAGATCCTGTAAGGTAGTTGTTATCATGTCCACTTTATAACTAAGGAATAAGACTTGGCAAGCCTAGTAGTTAGTTGTCTGTCCAAAGTCTTACAGGTAACGGGTGACAGGGCCCAGATTTGAAGTCAGTCACTGAAGTCTAGAACTCAAGTATGTAACCAGTCTATCTACTACTTCAGACTGTACAGAAAGGGTCCCATTGTGCCATCACTTTTGTGTTTCCATATGTTTGCTCTGGGAAAAACACCTCCAACCTTGTTAAAATCAAAGGATGAATAAAAGCATCCAGCATTGTCCTTAAGACCTCCTAAAGCCAATAAAGCTGTGTTATTAAAGTGACAGGGAACCTTTTTATCCAGTAGAGGAAAATATCACCATGTGAGCATTGGAGCAGAGGGAAGCCTAATCCCTCTTGTTGCCTCTGTGATGACAGGCATTATATTCCAGGTGCACGAGAAATAACACGGTTGCCTCACCATGTAATTATCATTGTTTCTGTTGGTTTTATCATAAGCAGTAATTATCACTAAGTAACATATGGCATTTGGTAGTAACTTGGAAAACAGCCTGTCACTTTGGCTTTATAATTTGGGGTGGATGTTGATAGTATTATGTCATGAATCCTGCACTGCCAGTTGTTCCTTCTCCTCTGAGGCTCCCAAGGGGGCTATATACACAGGGGACAATAGCAGATTGAGAAGCAAAGTACCACTTTGTCATTAGCTGTGTAAGTACCTGCTTCCCTAATATAAACCTCTTCTAAAGGTTAGGTAAGGAGGCTTGGTTCAGGCAGGAGGCCTGAGCAAGGCTCTTATCACCCCTCTGGCTTAGCTGCATGGCCTTGTGAGTGGTGTAGACTCTGGCTAAACTTAGCTAATGTACTGGTGAAGGGAACAGGTGAAGTGGATTAATAATACACTTGGGGCACCTGGGTGGCTCAGTTGGTTGAGTGACTATTGGTTTCAGCTCAGATCATGATCTTATGGTTTCATGGGTTTGAGCCCCACATCCGGCTCTGTACTGGCAGCTTGGAGCCTGCTTGGGATTCTCTTCCCACTCTCTGCCCCTCCCCCATTCACCACATCTCTGTCTCTCTCAAACTAAATAAATAAACTTTAAAAAAATTTTAGAAAGAATACACTTATCTTGATGAGTGCTGAGTAATGTACAGAATTGTTGAATCACCATACTATAGGCCTGATACTCATATAACATTATGTTAATTATACTTTAATTTAAAAAATAATTTTTTATTTTATTTAAATTAGAAAATAAAAAATAAATTTTTATTTATTTTATTTAAATTTAAAAAATAAAAAATAGGAGAGCCTGGGTGGCTCAATTGATTAAGCATCCGACTTCAGCTCAGGTCATGATCTCACAATTCGTGAGTTCAAGCCCCATGTCAACACACAACACATCCTAAAGCTAACAGCACAGAGCCTGGAGCCTGCTTCAGATTCTGTGTCTCCCTCTCTCTCTGGCCCTCCCCTGCTTGTGCCTGTGCTCTGTCTCTCTCTCTCTCAAAAATAAATAAAACATTTTTTAAAAGTTAAATAAATAAATGAACGAGGGAATATTAACATCTTTAAAATAATAAAATATTTCTGAGCTCTATATTTAATAGAATGTAAGTCGAAATGCAATAGACTGTTGTACATTTGTTGCGTATATCTCCTGTCTTACTGCTATCAAGAATTCTAGTTGAATGTTTAGGGGTATAACCAAGATATCCGCAAAAATGACTCATTCATTTCCTATTGTCATTTCTTTCAATCACTGAAAATGCTTTGATGAGTGCCAAGTGTGTGCTGCACACATTGGACACGTGCTATTCTCTGCTACACACAAAAGAATCAGAAACAAATAACAACAACAACAAAAAGCAACCCTTTGAATTGTTCAGACCCTGAAAAGAGAAATACACAAGCAAGCCAGTGACTGAAAGCAGAGGACAGTAAGGAGAGCTCATTGCTAAGTATAGTATATATTTCATGCAGGAAAGACACTACCAGCATCTCAGACAAGCATCTGCAGGAAAAAGAGTACCAGCTGTTCTAATACCAGTTAACGTATTATGCAAAGTAAGTGGACTCTGAGGGGAACTCAGGTCACTGCAGCAGTAACCTGCATTGGATCCCCTGGTGGGCCACCCAGATACCCTTTCAAGTCCAAGGCACTCATCTTCCCAGTTGCTGGGTGTGTTGGCTACTGAGATCTCACTGGTGAGTCCCTCCACTAAATGAGCTGGTTATACACAATCAATGTGCCCACATCAATGACTGGCTAGTACGGGGCAGAAAAGCTGCAAAGTGACTCAATCCTGCTTTCTCACTCCCTTCCCTGTAGGTGGTGATACAAGCAAATCTCCACCACAGAGTCTTTCTCAAGAATCTGACCTTAGTTGTGCATTTCTTGTTCCTTTTTTTTCTTTTTTCATTTGGCGGGGGGGGGGGGGGGGGGGGGGGGCGGAGGGGAGGTTGAGAGTGGTTTTGGGATTGGTTTTGGTTTCACCCCTCTGGTACAAAAGAAGGCTCTTGCTATACTCCTGTATCTCCAACACCTAAAACAGTACTTGGCATATAGTTGTGCTCAGTGAACATTTCCTGAGTAAACAAATAGAATTGAGACCCTCCCTTCCTCCTTCCAGTTATACCAAAGGCTGGACCCCTGCCTCCAAACCTCAGAGGCAGACAAGAGCTACTACCTAACAGACCTCCTAGAATCTGCCTGCCTACCTCTCTGTGCAGGTCTCTGAACATTGCCTGTTCCTGGATTCCCACTGCTTGTGACATCCCCTTGCTTGTGGAATCTTCATTGTTTCCTGTTTTATCTCCCCACTACTGACACGTGCCTCAAGCTGAAGTTGGTACCCTTCTCTCCAATTACCTTCTTTTCCGTGTTGCTTGTACTCCACTTCGTCACCCAGAGTTGATTTCCTCCCAAACTTAAACCCACCTCCAGTGCATGGCTGAGGCAAAGTTCAGACCCCAAAACATGTGATTTCAAAATAATATCACTTACCCAGGCTGCCATTCAAACTATATCAATTATACCTATACTCATAACCAGCATTTGCGTGCCACTTTACAGTTTATAAAGCACTGGTATCTCACTAAGCTATGTCAATGCTTAGTAACATTAATTACCTAGCATATGACCTTTGTTGGCAGTGTAGCTACGTCTACCTCTCCTGGAAATAGCTGACCTGTCAGAAATCTCTTCTAACCACAAATTTACTTCAATACAAATATAATTAAGTTCAGAAATCATTAACAATAATAATAAAGTTGGTAGTATCTCAGAGAGCCCCAAATTCCCCATGCTGCCTGAACCTCCATCCAGAGCTGCCCATCACGTCACTCTGAGGGCTGAGGAGACAGGAGCCTCTTGACGCATTCTCCCAGATCCTCAGTTTTAAGCATCATGTAGATTCCTCCCCCGACACATATCTGCTTGCTTACTGTCTGTGACATGGCCTCAGCTGTACATACGGCTCCCTGGGTCATTTTGGAATCTGCTGCTTTCCCTTAACATCCTCCTTGTAAAAGAAACAGGAAGCAGTTGTAGTCCTTTTTCCTTCTGGTGCCTTCCTGTTGTTCTTTACTCATTACCATCTTCTTCTTCCACAGCTGTTCCTCTTTTCTAGACAGTCACCTCAGGCTTTCTTTGGTAGGCTGTTTCCTAATAAGGTTTTCAGCCTTTCCATCCACAATTCTGAGCTACAGCCATGTTAGATTACATCCAATGCTCAGTAAAATCCTCCAAAGTGGCTGGTGCAGGGATTATTACCATGCTGATCAGCATGTGATCAAAGAGCAAACTAAGTTAGTGATTCACATTTTCCTTAAGTGATGGCACAAGGACCTGATCCTAGATTTTCTAGCTCCAGATTTTTTGGCCCAACCACTGCACCATCTCGACATATAATAGCAACACCATCGACAGCCATAAAAACTGCTTACTGTGTTCTAAACACTGACCTAAGCTGTTACCATACACTAGCTCACTTAGTCCTCAAGACAATCCTGTTTTCATGGAATACGTAAATGATTTCATCCACATTTTATCTGAGGAAACTAAGGCTCAGAGAGGTTGTACGCAATATGCAGTCTTATCACACAGGAAATGTTGGAGATGAGATCTGACCCAATCCTAGGTGATTCCTCTGCCATCGTGTAAAATTCAGCTGTTATCCTAACAGAAGTCATTCCCAGTCATTGGTTTTATTTCTAACATTATGTCCACAGGATGCACTGTCCAGGCCCATCATCACTCATGTGGTACTTGTCTCCTATTCTCACCTGCCATTTTATAAAACTTTAATTGCTTTATAAAACCACAGTTACTTCTCTATTCATCAGTGTTTTCTCAAGTAATATTGAAACATTTATTTCTTACTTGAAAATTCTTTTACAGACACCATAAACATAGGTCATCTTCCATATCTTCAGTCCAGCAACATGTGAAAAAGAGGAACTGAACTAGTATTTATTGATTGTTCACCTTGTATCACCTAAATTATGTGGCTCATGTAGTATGAAAACTTCTATAAAATAGGTATCATAAACCCATTTTACAGATGAAGAAATAGATTCAAAAAAGATAACTCACTCAGAATCACACAATTTCCAAGTGGCAAAGAATTCATATTCAGATCTGCCTAACTCCTAAGCAGAATACTTTTCCCACTACACACATCCAAGCTAATACAACAATATACTGTGGAGAGAGCAGAGAATTACCTTTTAAGCAACAATACAAAATTTCCAGACTAAGCCTTTTGCATTTCATAAGTATTTGCATTTTCCCCCCAAGACCTCATAGGACCACTTGGACATTCTTGTCTGTGAAGCAGAGGCATTTTGAATATTAATAATAAAAAAATCAAAATACACATAACTCCAAAGAACCAGAAAGCAGACATCAGAATTCATCTAATTTGTTAGAAAGACTATTTGTTACCTTGTGCTGGGAAAATCATGTTTACTGTGTATATTGCTGGGGGCAAAGAGAGAAGATTTCAGAGTTAATTTCCCCTCATAAATAATACATGACCAAGCCAAAAACACACAGCTTTTGCCTCAGGACTTCATCTTTGGGCTACTGACGCCATCTATCGGGCCCTGTGCTGCCTGCAGCAATGTCTGCAATTGGGAACAATGTGCCTTGAGTCCTTGAGTGTCCCAGCACATGCCTAGACTGGTGTGTCTGTGGCAATCTGCACCACAAGAGAATGAAGCTTAACGTCACACCAGATGTCCTTTAAAAGGATTCATTTCAAAAGACTGCTCTTGTTTTTGTTCAAAAAGGATGGCTTGTTCCTAACAGAGTAGCCATAAAGTAGGGAGATTTCTCCCATTGAGGAAAAGTACAGTGGAGAAATGATAAAAATATGAGCCAGAAAGGAGCACTTTAGCTGAGACGGCCCCTGAAATTAGTAGGAGAGGAACAAGAATGAAATGTTCTGCAATGCAGCCAGTACAAACTAGGTAAATCCCGATGGAAAGCCTGTTATCCATCAGACAATAAATATGTGAGTTTTCACATCTTCAGGACTCTCAACCTGGTTCCTAGATGGGCTTCAAGGGCCCCACATACCCCCTGAAATTTTATGCAAAATGGCTTTCATGTGATTTTTTTCTCAGTGGCAGATTTATAGTGTTCACTAGTTTAATCCAAGTTCCCACACATTAAAGGGTTGAAAACCACTGCACAGTTATCTCAAAGGACAAAATCATGTATTTTGCAGTTATACATTGTAAGTGTGAATCTCTTCTGCCACTGTGTAGCTGCATGACCTTGAATATGCACACACAGATGCACTTAAATTCTCTGCCTCAGTTTCACCATTTTAGAGATGCAGATTAACTGCACCTGGGAGGAAGGAAATAACTTACCAGAGGTCAGATACCAGGGGATACTGGAGCCAGAACTCTAACCACTTGTGCCTTCCCAAGCCCAGAAACTGTTTCCCTTTTCTTCCTTGAAAACTCTATCCTGCCTAATCCACCATCAACACTGAAGGATAGCCAGTTTCATGAACTTGCAATTTGTGCAGCTATGCAGGGATCCATGTTCAGAAAGGTCCTTGCACTTGAGGTTTAATGCTCTGGAGTTATCATCTTGATATTCTTAATAATTTTGTCTTTGAATTTATGCTTTTTAAGTGAGGTCTGGTGGGACAAATTAGCATGAAGGAGAGGAGGGGCTCAGAGCTTTAGCTCACAGATAATCTTACCTCTTTTTTAAATATTTATTTATTTATTTTAGGAGAGAGAGAGAGCACAAGTGGGGGAGAGGCAGAAAGAGATGGGGAGACAGAGAATCCCAAGCAGGCTCTGTGCTGTCAGCAAAGAGCCCCATGCAAGGCTCGAACTCACAAACTGTGAAATCATGACCTGAACCAAAGTCAAGAGTTGGATGCTTAGCCAACAGAGCCACCCAGGTGCCCCATAAATGGGTCTTACCTCCTGCCACTTCCTCATCCCCCCACTGGACTCTCAGCCTCCTCTGCGAGTCCCCCCATTCCCAACCCAGCACCTTAGCCCTCCTCTCCCCACCCCCCCCCCAACTGTCTGCCAGCAGACAGCTACTCTGGGCAAAAATCATCAGGTCTCAAGGCCCTGTTTTTCTATCCCCTCCCCCCAGTTCCCTCAAAGGGCCTGGGAGCAGAGGAGGGGAGTGTACTAGTAGGGGATGATAGGGGTAGGACAAGGCAAGGCCCATCCCTGCCACAGAACAGTGGGCAATTCAAAGGGGGCCTCTCATCCACCTCCAATCCCAGAACAAGTCACATCCCTACACAGAAGATGCAAATCCCTGGGGGTTGCTCTTTGCCTCAGAGCATTAGGGCAGTGAACCCATGGCAAAAGGAGATTGACCATGCTGCCCTGCCAGGGCCTCACATTTTTATTTTGCATTGAGCCCCACAAATTAGATAGCTGGCCTTTCCCTTAAAGAAAAAAAATATATATATTAATATTGAGGAATAAGTGCTAATAAGCTGCTATTACTTAAAACTCATGCTTTAAACTTTTTCCTGTTAAATCCTCTGTCTGCTGGCATTAGCACTGTGGCCTCATATTTATACATCATCAATTATTTGGGGATGAGACTGCAAACAAATTGTATCAAAAAAGAGACTATATATAGCACTAAAGATGTCCTATCATATAGAACCATATGGCATTTCTATTTTAAAAACTGAGAGAAAAAAATGTGCCAGTTGGGATAATTCTAATATTTTTCCTTGTCCTTACTGACTCTTCCATGCTACAGCTCTGTTCTGGGAGTTAGCACTGACAGGAAGGCCTGCTGGGGATTAGTTCATTTTACATACTAAACAGCTAAAAAGCTTTCCTTCTTTCTTTCTCTATTTTTTCTTGAGGAAATAGGCTGCAAGCTCTATAATCTGGTCCCAACTAGAATGCTCAATCCATGGTGTTTAAGAAATAACACGCATCCATTCATATTTCAGAGGAAAGAATCACCCACTTTCTCTCATCTTTCTTCCTTTTTCCCAGTGCCCATCTGAGTGGCTTTTTCAGGCAAAATTAGAAGTAGAAGTTATTCTGATGGCCCTATATCCCTTTCCAAATCAATCTTTTCCACCTCAGATCTTCACCCACATTATCACCACTTTAAAGGCAATATAATCATCTCACTCCTGGGAGTCTCCAATGTTTAAAGAACCTGTTACCACTAAAAGAATCTATTCTGCCCCTGCATGCAGGGGTCCTGAAACAACTTACTGTAAAGCAAGCAGAATAGAGGAGATTTAATTAATTGCATTATCACACATACACACACACACACACACACACACACACACACACACACACAACATAGGAGCTAAGCAAGCTCACACTCCAAACCTAACTTAAAGAGAAAGTCTTTCCCAAAAAAACATTGCAAGGGCGGACCTACGCCAGCCAACTCCATCTTGTTCTGTGTCTTCCACTTGGACCACGCCTCCTCCCCTTCAGTAACCTTCCACTCACCTTTCAAACTTCCTGATCAAAACACGCCCAGCGACCTGCGTAACAGGACTCCGACCCTTCCCCAGCCAATCGGCCAAGGCCACGACCCTTCCCCAGCCAATCGGCTGAGGCCACAGCCATTACCTCACCAACTGCCCCTAGACCCCTATAAAACCTTTGTGCTTTTGAAACTCGCTTGCTCTCCCTGGCATCTCACCGCTGTGTCAGTGCAGGTAGGGGATTGAGCTCGAGCTAGCTCGAATAAAGACTCTTTGCTTTTGCATTGGACTCGGCTCCCTGGTCGTCTTTGGGGATCACGAATTCTGGGCATAACAACATCATAAACAATCTGCCAATTTTGAACTCCTCCCAAATCCATGGAAAAAAGGGGTCAAGAATAGAGATTTTCAACCCTATCCTTTCAACATCAGAGATATTTAACACCTTGGCTTTATTTCTGAAAAAGGAAATAAACTTAAAGGTGTACATCAGGGGAACCTAGTCCCTTGGTAGGAACACTAGAAATAACACAAGCTCATGAAAGCAGTTAACTGGGACAGGTTGCCGGCAAAGAGAAGCTTCTGTGCAGAAGTCTGGCCAGCTAGCCAGCCAGCCTGAAGGAGCACAAAGACAGGATACAATGGTGACAGGACAGCAAAGGAATCAGCAGCAACTCCAGCCTGGGAGGGGCAACCCAAGGGAAATCTCTTCAGTAGTTCTATTATAATGCTCATCATACTCGATTATACTCACATGCTTAATTGTCTATCACCCCTACCAGACTGTGAATTCCTCCAGGGCAAAGACTCTGTTTACTTCTTTCTGCCTCAATGCCCATGATAAGCAAAAAGTCTCTACCCCCAACTGTTGGTGGGGGTGCAAATGGCTTGAGAATACACATCTTTAATTGAAATCTGGGCCACTGCATTTTCTTAAGGCCAGTTCTTCCTGGAGAATCACGATCAGAATCATAGTATTCTCTTGCTTTCATACAGTTACTCAACTGCCAGTCCTAAGGACAGCAATGATTTGTTGAGCCTGGTCATGAGACTACTCTCCCTACTCAATACTGTATTGTCATTATGACTAGCCCCAAATTACCAAATTCCAGCACCATCCAACCAGGAAAGAGAAAGGCTAATTACCTCTAAATAGAACTTAGAAGTTTCAACCAATTCAACAGAGCCACCCAAGTGCATCCTCTGTCACATGGAGCCTCGTCAAACCTTGACTAACAAGCTGGCATATTTCATCATCCATCAGTCTCCACCAGCCTCACTCCACCTAAGACAGACTATTTGAAGAACAGGACGAATGAGCCTTCAGTGTGTAGCTCCCTCTTCCCCATGATTTCTGCCGGAAATGCCAATATAGACCAACTGTCCAATTTTCCATGATCCACACCACAATTGGGGAACATTCTACCTGCCATATGTCACTTTTTTTCTGTCAGATTTCTCACAAGGCAAAGGAAACTGATTGTGTTTTTACATATAAATTAAATTGATACCTGTAATAAAACACCTGACTGAGTTGTGTGACTTAATAAATGCAGCCTGTTCAGGATAACTATGTCTGCACAAGATGGAGTGGCAGTAATCCATCAGGAATGGCAGGCCCTGCTGCCTGCCTGCTCCCAACTTGAAGCTGATCTCAGTGGCCCATGGAGTGTCTATTTTTCTCTCTGTCCCACCCATCCATTTTCTTTGGAGTATGAATGTTCTGGGGCTGCCAGATCTTATAGAGAGACTGTTCTCAGCCAGGCAGTGAAGTGCAATGAGAAGAGCACCTACTTTGGGCCAGGCATACTTGGGTAAGGATCCCCTCGATTCTTAATAGTAGGGTGCACTTAGATAACTCATTAATCTTCTCCAAGCCTCAGCTTCCCCAATATGTAATATGGCAATACATGCCTTTGAAGGTTCTTGTGGCATTAGAAATAAGGTATGTAAAACACCCGGCTTGCCTGTTGGTTATCCATAAACAGCAAGTAGTCAGTAGCCAGACATAAGTAGTCATTTGTGTCATCCTCCACTAAAAACTATACCTGTGTTATTGTTGTTGTTGCTGTTATTTTTAATCATTTTTAGTAGATTGAGAGTATAGAAGATTTTCCCAGAATGAGATAAACAGGATTAGAAGGGTAATATCCTCTTGGTGGAATAAAATAAAACTAAGAATCATCACTCAATTATTACTCAAGCACCCTTTCTCCTATGTTGGCCAGGTCCCTTTAGTTCATTCCAATTACCTTATCTCCAAATAGAAATAAGGAAAATAGGAATTTCAACAGTAGAACCTCACATAGATAAGAACATTCCTAAAAGCCTGAAAGATCATTTAAGATTCAACAGAGCCCTAGCAACCAAGTTTTCCTGTCATTCCCTCAGCAACCACTTCCATTGTCTCCAGTGCTCTGCCATTAAGTGACCCAACACTCTCCTGATCCACTTCTCCTCTTGCTGTTCTAAGTGACACTATGTCCTCTTTTCTAGCTTTTTCAAGGTTTTTGCTTACATATAACTTCTACTTATTCATGGGTCCTAATTCTCATGACTTCTACTATTTCATGAAGCCTGTCAACATGCCTCATAATGTCCTTTTTGTGTTCTCTGCCTCCATGGACAACCGCTAATTCTACATCTCATATTCAAACTCCCCAGTGGAAAAGAACTTCACAGTTCAGTTTATCACTGTCAAAAATAATCACCAACACCTGAGTGGGGAATAGCTCTTACACCAGGCTACCACAACTCAGACATCTAATCCTAATCCTCGTCCAGTGAGTTATGGCCAGGACCTCAGAATCAAAATTCTGCCTAGACACAGGACCCCCCGAGAGCTGCTGCCTTCAATAGCAGACTGTGGGGCTTGGCAGGCAGTTAGCACAACAGATTCCTCTCCAAAACATCTCTTTCATTGGGCATTTTCATTCCAGAAAGGTTACATTAAACAGAGAATTGATTACTGCACCAGAGACAGTGCTTATTATACAGGATTGCTCAATTCACATATTTCAGAGTAATCAGAACAACCTAAAGCATGTCCTTTGGAAGAGGGAGCTTTTGAATCATGGAAGACTTTGTATTTATGCACAAATGCAACCAAGTTAATACAAAATCTATTTCCAGTATAACTGGGAAATTTTCAAGCTGCCCCCTAAAATAAGAGCTGTGTCACAGAAGCAGGTGTGATATCTAACTTCGATTCTTGATCCTGTATTTGGTAGCTCCTCCATTCAATAAGTATTTATGGACCATATACTAACAAAAAGCAACTGCCTGTTGATGTTTTAATACCTACGGGTGATGAGGGACAGTTTCAAAATAGCTTTGGTGAATGCCAGGTGGTGAGCCCTGTGAAAATTGGTAAAACAATTACATTTCATGCCTGAAATTCACACCTCTAATCGTGATGTTCCGCTGTTTTATTTCTTGGCAACACATCCTTAACTCATTCCCTTGCAGCATTAAAGACTAACAATTCAACAAAGCCAACTCTCTTTGCTTGTAATCTGGATGAGCTTCTGTTTTATTCTGTCAAGAAAGAGTTGGGGGTCAGGGAAGTCCTTGGCCAACCAGAAGCTTCTTTTTTTAATGTTTGGGAGCATCATACTGTAATTTGTGGTAATTTAAGGCAATTTGCATGACTTATTAAATGATGAAAAGTAAAGTAACGTTTTATGAATGATCACGAGGTCAGAGGACTCAAGGGTGATATACAGCAGCAGGAACAATCTCGCCTGTGAAATGCTGCAGAGGGCAGTTACCCAGATGTCATTCCTGCAAAAGCATCAGTCCAACAATTTCATGTCTCACACCGGCTGGACAGACCACATCTGAGCAGCCCCAGTGTGGTGCTTTTGTAATGTAGAATCCACTGAATGAAAGGCATGAAGAGGCTTAGTAGGTATCTTCATGATCCCCCAGGCAACAAAATCCTTTTGCTTAGAAGAATAAATTGAAATGATCTATTTAAGGGACTCTCTCCAGTTAGAAGGAGAGGTCCCTTCATCTCTATTGCCTCAGTATCTAGCATAGAACAGATAACCAATGAAAACTTGTTGGATTAAATAGGGTGGGGTTCACCCAGCTCAGATATCTCTTATGTGGGGTTGCTGATGACATTTAGAAACAAAAGAGGAGAATTAGCTAAAGATGACTTACTGGGATGACAGTGTATAGTTTCTTATTCATATATATATATATATGTCATATATCATGTATATATCATATGCATGCATGTATATGAGAAAGAACTTTACAGTGGGTTCTGGTATCACCAGAATGATTAAGGGTCTATTTTAAGGTCAGCCAAAACTGTCTCTGCTCATTCACTACAAATCTTCCCCTTATTAAAGACTGTTGTACACCAAAACTGCTCCAAATTTGCTTAAAATTTCCATCCTCAGCACTGCAAGGATTACCCCACCCTCACCCCAGTTCTCTCTGCAAAATGATACTTTTCAACCTAACTTGTTACCTCAAGAAGAACTGCCCTGGGCTGTGTCTGCTGGTTTCTCTCGTTTGGGAGGCTGTGTAATGGGGTTGGAAAGCACAGGCCTTGGAAAACATAGTCAAGGACTTATGTCTCACGTGTCCCCAGTTACTTAACTTCTTTAAAACTCAATACTTCTTCTCTAAAATAGGCATAATAATAGTAGCTATCTAGTAGGTATACTGTACAGATGAAATTAGATAATGTATGTAAGGTACTTAATACAGTGTTTGGCACATAATAAACTCTTTAAAAAGTGGTACATATTTTTATTTCACACCATTTTTTCACATTATTTTCTAATCTGAACATTTTGAGTTATAGACCATTGTACTGAATTTCTTTCTGCTCTTTGTTCTGATAGGATGAAGTAAGTAGCAAAGCCACTTTTTCATTCGCATATGAACCAAAAACAGAGTCACCCGCAGGCAGAGAACATCTGATATTTCTACTCTAATATTATTAAATATAGCCCCCATTCCCAACCACAGACGTACTTTAAACTCAACATGGGCTACACTTTGGCAGCCTCAGCAGATGGGATTATTAACTGTCATATAATCACTTAATTTACAGATGAAAAGAAAGTCTTGAATTCTAAGTGAATCTTAGGGACAATGAGTCAGATTCTCTCTTTGCTCCAAACTAAACTCCTAATTCCAAGGACTGTTATCCTCAAATATTTCATTTGGCATATATTAAAGGAATGTCCATTCAGTGTAAAATGCTATGCTAGATATGCTCTTTTGACCAATCTCTACTCAATCAACTCTCTAGATTAAGTATTCACCTCGGTAGCCTGATAACTGAGGACCACCGAAGCTACCTGCTTAGGACTGATTGCCCACTTGGAATGTGTTCACACATTTTCTGCACCCAACAGCTAGGTTGTGAGTTTCACAAGTGCCAGTGGTGTTTTATTCTCAAATTTTCTGCTTATTGTAGGTGATACTGTGATCATGTCATATAACTAACTATGATATAAACCATTAAATATGGGTGCAAAAAGAGAGCTGTTATGCCAATAAAATTTAATAGAATGTTTTGAAAAGATTCAATGAAGGTGAGTCATTTTTAAATGCTATTAAATCAGCCATGAGAGAAAAGGTTTCAAAAAACTGGGAGGAAAAACTATAAAAATTTTAAAAGATTTTGCATTTTGTTTACTTGGCAAATAACCACAGTTTCAGCTCCACTTTAAAGAAATGGAATCTGGAAATTATAAACCTTGCAATGTGGGCAAGGTTTATGCAAGTAAAATGGTCCTCCTATCAGCAAACTCAATCAAAGAGAAGACATGACCCTACATTAAAAGACTCATGATTAAATGTGCCTTTGACTGTTATAAGTTAAAATAAAATGTTTAAGATAAGCATACATCATTTTAATGGTAACTTAAGCAATTTTTTTCAATTAACCAAAAAGTAACTAATATAAATCACATGGCCTCATAATGTCTTGGTATACAATATACCCCAAGTCCATTATCGCAGTTGAAACATAGCAAGCCATTAGTAAAAGCTGGAAGGCACGAAGGAAAGCTTGGGGAGGGGGGGGGAAGAAAAGAAAAAAGAATGGATTGCATGAATGGCTTTGAGGATTTAAGTAAAATTTTGGTTCTTAAACTGAAAGGTGGTCCATCAGGAAGATGTACCACCTTAAAAGTACATCATAAGTTAAGAAGTTAGTTTGCCTCATCTGCCCCTGACCCCTATCAAAAAATGATTTCAAGTAAAAACTTTCCTACCAACCACACATTCACTAACTAAAGCAAACTCCCAAGAAATTTGAGAAGATTCTCCCAGACTACTACTTCTCCTGCATTTAATATGTATGCTCTTCCTCCTGTCCATTGAGCATGCAAGAGGAGTTGACTTTTACACAGGTTCCACAGCTAGCAGAGGATGAGACGGTAGTCTAAAAGTAGCAGGAGGCAGTAATTCTGACTTGACAATTTCCAGCTGCAGATGTGTCTAAGGGTAGGAAGTTTCTACTTCGTGCATAAATTGTTGTGATGACTGTCCTACAAGAGAATGGGAAACTAAGGGAAAATGACATTGATTGAGTCTTACCATGCCCCATGCCCCATGCCCCATGCCCCAAGCCCTGTGCCGGTCCTTTATTTATTTAATCCCACAGCAATCCTATGAGGAAGGCATTGATATCCTCATTTTACAGAGCAGCAAACAGACTCAAAAAAGTACAGCTATTTGCTGAGAATCACACAGCTAGTGACAAGAAGAAAGTCCCTGCACCTTCTCTGACCCCACCTTGCTCTCCAGTCTTACTTTTGGGATACCTGTGCCAGTTGAAATTGGTTTGTGCTGAGCCCACAAGAAAGTCCAGAGGTTTAAAGTTTCAACTAACTGAGAGCAGAAATCTAAAGACTATTAGGTACACCCACTGTCTCCATTCTCATCACAATGCAAGCAGCATAACCGTCTGGCACTCCAAATTATGTGAAGCGCCAAGAAGCACTTGAGTACACTGGAGGGTCCTTGTACACATTTGGGTAATTAGGACTGGAATCCTTCTAACCACTTATTGACCAAAGCAATTCCTCTCACAAAGGCTTCTCCTCACACATCTCTCTCTCTTTTTTTTAATCTGCATGAAAACTATCTCCCAGAGTAAGAGTTCCACCTGGAGGATGACAAAGAACCCCTGGACCACCTGCTATAAAATTATAAAGGAGAAAAACTATATAATGCTGAATGCAAAACAAATGCTCAATATGACCTTTATGACACAGTCTTATTTAATCCTCAATAACAACCCCTAGAGAGAGATACTATTATTATTCCCATTTTGTTGAAAAGGTAACTGAGGCTTCTCAAAGCCAATAATTTTTCTGAACTCACTCAGCGATCAAGTATTGACAAGCGAATTAAAAACTCAGGTTTTCATGAACAAATTTTGGACTCATAAGTGGTATTACTGCATCTTTAGCAACAAAAATACTGGAAGATTGAATAATGGGCTCAAAGGTTCAAAATATTATCCTTTGCTTCTAGGTCACGCCCCCCCGCCAAATTCCCTGGTGTAAATGCTTCCTTCGCCCTTTTGTGCTACTATGCTCTCGTTAGAAACTATTACATTACTGTCACAAGCAATCTGACTTAAGCCCACTCACACTCAAGCATAAATAAAACTTAATCAATAAGGCTTAAGCTTTAATTATTTATTTATTCAAATTGATTATTTAAGCTTAACAAATAAAGCTTAAGCAAAAATTCATTATTTCTTTACCATGCAATTAATTATTCACAACTAAATTAAGATAAACAAGGCTTAGTATGTCAGCCCTCAATAGACAACCCCAGTCAGGTCTGGGCTGGCTCCAATTCTCCTTCCTTCTCTCTGTCCCATGCCCCAACTACTCCAGTTTCTTCCTTCTCTCTAGGCTGCTACCACCCATCTCATCCCTCAAGAGTCTTCTCCCCCAAGCCCACCTCCAAAATAGGATACAACCCACTTAACAACCCCAGTACTTATAGATTTGAGACAAATTCATAAACCCTTTGTGTTATAAGGATTTCCCTATTGAGTACAATGGGTAAGTAAACAGAAGATAACATAGGGTAATAAGGCAGTTTTTGCTTTCCAAAATAGCCACCACAGTATCTCCCAGCCCACATGCACTTATTAAAATGTGACTCTGGCACTCTTTTCATTAAGTAGCAAGGTCCACATTCACTTCTTGGAACATGGATAGATCTTTGTAACTACCTGACAATAGAGAACAATGGAAATGATGCCATGTGACTTCCCATTACAAGAAATGTCAGAACCTTTCTCTTTGCTTTCTTAGGACAACCGTTTTAGAACTCAGACACCATGCTGTGAATAAATCTAAACTACCTCCTTGGAGAAAGACCAGATTGATGAAGTCATAGGTCAATGTTCTGCTCAAGAGAACAGCTTCATACTCTCGAAGTATTGCAGGATTTTTTTTACCACAATACCTGGGATTTGTTGTCTTGCCAATTTGAAGAATGAAGAGGGGGACACAAAATGAGCAGCAGGCAAAAGTTTATTAGAATATAAGATTAGAAAGGAAGAATAGTAGGAAAGCTCTCTTTACAGAGAGGGGACATTTGAAAGTGAATGCCCCAAGACTATAGGCAAGGGTCCTTGTTTTATAAGGTTCTGGTCAGGCCTCCCTCCCCCTCCCTTCCTCCTTGTTCCTTCTCAGTTTCCACCCTTATTGGCCTGATGGTGCTAGATGCTGGGTTCTCCATTCCTGATTGGATGAGGGGTGGTCTGTGGCCATATTTAGGTCTTTTCTAAAATCTCTGAGGGGAAACCTGAGGGAGAATAGGTGGGATCTGTTATATTCTTAAGAGGAACCTTACGCTTGAGGGGGTTTGCTATGGTCAGACATTGCCAGCATTGATCCAAGCTATGTTTTTTCCCCTCCAGGGACCTCAGGTTCTATCCTTTCCCTCTCTGCCTATTTCATCCTCTTTTCCTATCATAATAGGAATAATGCACCTGCATGAATTATTTTAACTTTAACTATTATAACAGCTTCCAGAGTAATATTACTGTCTTTCTGATCTCTAAACAGGATTAGATTACTGAAAGTAATCAGATTTGGATCCCAGCTCAATGGCTGGTATATAGTAGCACTACAAATATTTTTTTTAATTCAATAATTAAATGAAGCATTAACTGTTAGTTGTTGGTCAAGGAAGACTACCTGGAAAAGGTTACATTTGAACTGAGTATAGAATAATGGGTTGAACTGGAACATTCAAAGTGAGAATTCTGTTTGAGTAAAGACTCAGACAGCAAAGTGATGGCCATTTCTAGGGGCCAGCACACTATGTGGAAATATAGGAACATAGATCATATGAGAAGAAACAGTGAGAGAAGAGTTTGGTGAGGTAGGGTATGATGAGTCATGTTGTAATTTAAATTTTGACTTTATTTGCTAGCCATTGGGAGATAGTGAAAAATTTTAAGAAAGGGAGTGTTGGTATCATATTTTCCCTAAGCTACACTTCCAAATTTTAAATCATTTCTTCTTGACATAAGTGTCAATCAAATAAACCATGCCTTATGTAAATGTATGAACATGCCTTTTCTATATCTAATAGTCAATGATGTTAGGATTCCTGGTCAAAATAATGTTCCAAAATCAGCAGAACAAGCGCTAACTCCTTAACCTTCTCTGAGAACCTAAGGATGTGCCTAGAGATAACTGACACTTTATGACAAGTTCTTGATATCCCAATGGAATGGAACTCGGTACAGAATCACCAGCCAGGCTTCTTGTGTCTCCTGCATAAAAACTACTATGATAAAAGGATTATCATCCAGAGAGAAGCAGTATAATTATTAACTCCAGCAGCACCTGAGACACTACTTTGCAAAGAATCCTTTCCAAATAGCCTGAAGCTGATATTTCTTTCACAGTATACGCTGGGATGAGCTTCCTTTACCTGTGACTCTGAAGAAACATTTTCTGTAACTTTTAGCATGATTTCCAAATGATCTACCAGAATTATCATTAAAAACAGATTCCTCTACTAGGTCAATTCATATGTATTCAAATATGTAGTGAATGTCTACTATGTGCCAGTCATTTTATACACACTACTTCATTTAATCCAGCCTTAGAGTTCATGAGAAAACGGTCCATTATAATGCCTAATTTAGAAATGATGAAGCCCAAGTTCAAGGACATTAAGTAATTAGGCCAAGGTCACACAGTCAGTAAAGGCTAGTGTCAAACATTGGCTGGATATAGTTGTTTTTTTTTTTTTTTTTCTTCTCCAATTATCCAGTTCTGTCCCTCTAGGAAAGGAACCAGATTGGTATTGCAAGTACAAAACTGAGGAAGTGTCATCTCTGCTCTCAAGGGCCTCACAAACTATGTGGAAAATGACAGATAAACAAAGAAGAAATAATTAAGGGCCAAATTGAAATACCAATAAGATGCAGTAGAAGCATTAAAAAAAAACTGTAATTACTTCTAGTCACAAGAATCCGTAAGGCCTTACAAAGGAGAAAAATTTGACATGAATTTTCATGATTGAATAAGATTCTGATTGATAATGGACTAGAGAAGACCACTAAGTGACAACCACCACCGGAATTAGGAGCTGGGACTAGGTTGTCAGACACACCCGAATCCAACAGAAATCTCAAAATCAATTCTAGCTATTGGAGTCATCAGATAAACATCTAAAGAAACATATCTATTATATTTAAAATATATGGCAATATACTAAAAGTAAAACTAAGAGAAAGAAAACAGTTGCAAGTCAAAACCAAATGAGATGTCACCTCATACCAGTTAGAATGAGTATTACCAAAAGACAAGAGATAATAAGTGTTGGCAAAGATGTAGAGAAAAGGGAACCCTTGTGCACTGTTGATGGGAATGTAAATTGGTACAGCCACTATGGAAAACAGTATGGGAGTTCCCCCAAAAATTAAAAATAGAACTTCCAGATGATATAGCAATCCTACTTCTGCATATTTATACAAAGGAAATAAAAACACTAATTTGATGTTAATTGCAGCATTATTTACAGTAGTCAAAACACAGAAATAACCTGTGTCCATCAATAAAGAAAATGTGACATGTATATGTCTATGTGCATATATATATATATATATATATACATATCCATACAACAGAATATTATTCAGCCATTAAAAAGAATGAAATCTTGCTATTTGTGACAACATGAATGGATGGATCTTGAGGGTATTATGCTAAGTGAAATAAGTCAGACAGAGGAATACAAAGATCTCACTTATGTGTAGAATCTTAAAAAAAAAAAAAAAAAAAAGCCCATAGATACAGAGAACAGATTGGTAGTTGCCAGAGGGAGAGAATTAGGGGTGGGCAAATGGGTGAAGGGACCCAAAAGCTACAAGCTTACAGTTATAAAATAAATGAGTCCTAGGGATATAATGTACAGCCTTGTGACTGCAGTTAATAATACAATATTGCATATTTAAAAGTTACTGAAAGAGTGAATCTTAAAAGTTCTCATCAGAAGAAAAAAAATCTGTAACTGTATTTGGTGACAGATGTTAACTACACTTACTATGGTGAATATTTTGTAATATATATGAATGTTGAATCATTGTGTTGTACACCTGAAACAAATATAACATTATATGTCAATTATACCTCAATTTTTAAAAAAGAGAACATTAGAATGGAATAGGAAACAAACAAAAAAAGAATTAGAGAAAATTAGCAGACCTAATGCATCAATTTACAAAGTGGTCTAAAAATAACAGCATGCCTAAGTTTCCTTTGTTCCAGGAATGAAAAAAATCTCTTAATGTAATTCACCAAATACAATATTCCAGAAAGGAAAAACAAAAAACAAACAAACAAAAAAAACGTATGATCATTTTGATGAGGGAGCAAAAGGCAAGCAGAGAGCAAAGCACAAGCCAACAATCCCCCTCCCCAAATGGGATATCTGTGACATTCCTTGGGCACTCCTGGCTGCCCAAGAACAAAGGAAAGGGGAAAAACAAATGGTTAACTGATAGAGATCACAGTCATGCAGGACATGAGTCTCCATCAGTTTACAATGTCTTAGGAAAAAAAGGCAATCTTATCAATAGCCTAACCTCCAGAAACCCATAAACTCAGTTTCCTGGAGCCCTAACATCACCCTACCCCCAAAGTGATTTGGGGAACAAAGGCAGAAGGAAATGGTAGATAAAACTAAGTTTCCTTTTAACCTGCATCCCATTGACAAATACTTGAGGCAAATACAGAGTATAATATTGCAAACTCCCTAGCGTCTTAATGTTAATGCCCTTTTAAAGGGAAAAATAACTTTAGTTCAACAATAGGAAGGTCTCCAGTATCTTTTGACTGCTCTTTAGCAGATGAAAGTCTTTTTGGAAACCTCCCTTTTTCCTTACCCTCTCCCAGCTGCCAAGTATATAACCAGTCACTCCTCACAACCTCAGTACAGCTCTTTCTGCCCACTGGTCCTGTCCCAACACTTTAATAAAACCACTTTTTTGCACCAAGGAGATCTCAAGAATTCTTTTTTGGCCTTTGGCTCTGGACCCTCACCAGGTAAACTTCATCGATCTAAATATATACAGAACAAAATTTTAACTAAATTCAATATTCCTTTTTGACTAAAACTCTCAGCAAATTAAAAATTAAAGAAAATTTCCTTAAATTGATAAACAACCATGCAGCAGACATACTCAAAGGTAAAATTTTAAATGAGCCCTCCTTGGGGCGCCTGGGTGGCTCAGTCGGTTAAGCATCCAACTTCAGTCAGGTCATGATCTCGCGGTCCGTGGGTCCGAGCCCTGCGTCGGGCTCTGTGCTGACAGCTCAGAGCCTGGAGCCTGTTTCAGATTCTGTTTTTCCCTCTTTCTCTGACCTTCCCCTGTTCATGCTCTGTCTCAAAAATAAATAAATGTTAAAAAAAATTTAAAAATAAATAAATGAGCCCTCCTTTAAAATCAAGGACATAAGGATGCCCATTATTGCAGTTTCTCTCTAATATTGCACTTGAGCTAATATCCAGAATAGTGATATAAGGAGGGGGGAAAAATATATGTAAGCCTTGCATTAAAATGAAAGAAACGAAACTATCATACTTTGTAGTTGATACGAATATCTACTTAGAAAACCCAAAAGAATCTTCAGACCAATTTGCAGAATAAAGATCTACTAATTCTAGAGAAATGGAATTTAGCTAAACTTTTAATTAGATTCAGTACTGTAAAGTCAATTTTCTCCAAAATTAAAATGCCAAATTCTAATCGAATCTCAACAAGCTTTTCATCTAATTTGACAAGCTAATTCTAAAATATATGTGGAAGAACAAAAAGTAAGAATAATTATCCAAGTACACTATGTGGAAACATATATAATAAAGTTAATGTTACAAATCAGTGGGAAAAGTATAGTAAAGAATTCCTTGAGCCACAGAACTACAAAATCTTATAGAATAGTATTAATAAATTTGATTATATTATAATTTAAAACACCTTTCTATCAAAAGAAGACATGAAGAAAATGAAAAGATAAACCATAAACTGGAAGAAAATATATAAAACAAAACAGAATTCATGTGGTGCCTGGGTGGCTCAGTCATTAAGCACCCAACTTTGGCTCAGGTCATTATCTCACCGCTGGGCTTGTGAGTTTGAGCCCAGCCCCACGTTGGGCTCTGTGCTGACAGCTTAGAGCCTAGAGCCTGCTTCAGATTCTGTCTCTTTCTCTGTGACCTTCCTGTGCTTACACACCGTCTGTCTGTCTGTCTCTATCTCAAATATAAATAAACATTTGAAAAAAAATTTTTTAACAAAACAGAATTCTTTGTCCAGAATATATTAAGTTGAACCATATAAAACCATTATTATGTTAGTGGTGAAAAAATGGTCAAACATTGACAACTGATTTGGTTGAACTTAATATAGAGTTCCTATGAATCATTAAGAAAATACTAAGCAGAGAATGACATAGGCATCATGGCAGTATAGGGTCTCCCTCATTTTTGCCTCCCTAAATGTTTCCCATCCATCAACAAACAAAAGTACCTCTGTAGGAGGTGTGGGATTTAGCACCAAAGGCTACAGGATATGGGAGCAGTCCCGCCCACCTGTGCCCACCTGCCTGTGCCGCAGGTCATAGGAAAACAGACCTCAGTTGGGCTATTGACCATGAAGTGACCTGTGAACCACCTCTAGCCCCTCTCCATCCTGGTCCTGGAATCCCTAAGGAACACTAACTGAGACAATCACCAACACACAAGACAGCCTTTATGGAAGTCCAGGTTTCTGGAGAAGATTCAACACTTGCGGGGAGTAAAAAATACAAGTTTGGATGCACTGGAGTAAGAAAACCATTAGACTTTACCTATGTCACCCCTCCCCCTAGGCGGCACAGTTTAGGGCTCAGAGAGATTTCCCTCATGAGGTCCCCTAAGAGAAAGGGAGAAATGGTGAGTGAGTGTGCCTGGCTTCCCCCACTGTGCAGGTGTCACCAAAGAGGCTCATTTTTCTCTAGCTCCATGGAGAACTAAATCAAGGGCTCCATGACTGGAAGGCTGGACAAATCTGGAAAAGTACACAGAACTCTCAGAGAGCATGAGAGGGACTAAAAGGGCTCCATCAAGAAGCCCTCCCATGATCTGCTGGTAGAGCCCCACCTAAGGATCCTCCAACTAACCCAAAGATGCTTCCAGCCCCTCCAGTGCCTCAACCACACACACCCACTGTGTGGCTGTTTACCAGGGCGTCTTCCTGTAGGTGGGAGTGAGGGCAAGCTTTGGAAGATGGCAAGTGAGTCCCGGGAAAGCAAGCCCTAACCTGTGGTCCAGGGAGAGACCACACAATGGAGCTGTAGCGCTATCTATGGCAGAAAAAAAAGAGAGGCTGTCAGTACTGGGCTTGGTGCCTTTCAGGATCCAGAGAAGGCATATATAAAGTTTTAAAAATTCTGCCACAAGAGGGAGGAAGAAACCTAAAGCAGGTGTATCCACAGGAAGTCTGAGAAAACCTCAAAATCTCTAGCAGGGCAGATGGAGTCTATTTCTTCCCAGAAGTCAGTAAAAACTAGACTAGGTGACTACCGCTTCAAATGTGAGGGCAGCAACATGAAACTCAAAGGAACATGGAAAATCAAGAAAATATAACACCACCAAAGGACCACATAATCTTCTGGTAACTGAACCCAAAGACAAGGAAACCTACAATTTACCTGATAAAGAATTCTGGGGTGCCTGGTTAGCTCAGTCAGTTAAGTGACCAACATTGGCTCAGGTCATGATCTCATGGTTGATGAGTTCGAGCCCCGCTTCAGGCTCTGTACTGGCAGTACTGAGCTTGGTTGGGATTCTCTCCCTCTCTTCTCTCTGCCTCTCTCTCCCCCACTCATGGATTTTCTCTTTCAAAATAAATAAACTTTTAAAAAAAGAATTCAAAATAGCTGTTGTAAGAAAACTCAATGTACTGTAAGAATACACAGAAAGACATTTCAATGAAACCAGGTATTATATATGTGATATATACATATGCAATGTAATATTATTCAACCACTAGAGAAGGAAGGGAGTCCTCCAATTTGTGACAAGATGGATAGATCCTGAGGGTATTATGCTAAGTGAGATAAGTCAAAGACAAATAGTATATGTTTTGACTTATATGTGGAATCTAAAAAAGCCAAACTCCAAGAAACTGAGACTACTGTAGTGGTTATCAGGAGGTGGGTGAGTGAGAGAAATGGAGAGATATTGGTCAAAAGTTACAAACTCTTAGTTATAAAATGAAAAAGTTCTGGGATTCTAATGTAAGCATGGTGGCTATAGTCAATAATACTGTATTATATACTTCAAAGTTTCTCATAGAGATCTTAAATGTTCTCCCCACAAAAAGGAAATGGCAACGATATGGTATAACAAAGATGTTAGCTAACACTATGATGGTAATCATTTTGCAATATATAAAAACATCAAATCAACATACTGTACACCTTAAATTTACACACGGTTATATGTCAATTTTATCCCAATAAAGGTGGCAAAAAGAAAAAAACTAAGCCCTCTTATAGAAAAAAAAAATGACTAACAGACATAACCAGCATTTCATAAAAGTGCAAACTGGCCAATCTACAACTGAATAAGGAAAACATAAGCCCAGAAATATATGCAATCTCATCTGTATTATATTGGCAGAAATTAAAGACTGACAATGCCTAGAAAGCCAATTGTGGTCCAGGCATTGCTGAAGAAGTAGTACAAAAAGAATTTTCACTCAGTGCTGATTTTCCATCTTGGAATAAGCCACCATTATTGCTCCTTGCCCTCTCAATCCTATCTCTCTCCAGGACAAGAGGAAAAACAAAGAACATTATCGGGCATAAGACTAGTGAACTGAACTCTTATAACTTGTACAATGTTCAGATTTGTTCAGGTGTAACAAGAACGATGGAAACAAAATTGCTGGACTCCAGTTTACACAGGAAACCTATACTTCAGGGCAGTAGCTCTCAGACTTTACCATGTACCTGAATCACCTGGAGGAGTTCACAGATTTCTTGGCTCCACTTGCAAAATTTCTGATTCAGGAGTCTGTGATGGGGCCCATGAATTTGCATTTCTAACAGCCTTGAGCTAATGCTGCTGCTGCTGCTCTGGGGACCACACTTTCTGAACTCTCGCTCTGGAGAATGAATTTTATTTAGTATTGACTGAGAAGAAAGGAATGATACAATGGAAGGAAAGTTAGTATTTATTTGTGCCATGCACCACGTGCCAGGCAAAGTGCTTTTAAGTAAATTACTTTAACAGTCACAGCAAATTCATAAAGTAGATGGCATTAATGCCATTTCACAGGTAAGGAAACTAAGGCTCTCGAAGTTTAGGTATTTTTCCAGTATCCCACATGTAATACATGACAGAAGGGGAGATTAAAATATAGGTCTGACTATACCTCTGATACTCTTTGTACTCTTTGCCCTGTACCTCCATGATTGTCAATGAGACAAAACATCCTCTACCATTGCTATCGCTGCATAAGATGTGAGCAGACCACAGTTGCCTGGTATGGGCAAGTGCCTCACCAGTATAGAAGTGCAGAATCAATATAACGAAGGTAGAAGTGGCATATCAGGGGATAAAACAAACAAACAGACAAACAAAAAAACAACTCAGTCCTAAGGACCCTCCTAATACTATAATCAATAGTGAGGAAGAACATTGTAGGTACTCCTTTATATTTACATTTTCTAGTTTTAGAGAACTATGAACACACAATTACATTTATTTAGCAACAAATACATTGAGTATAATTCATTTCAGTGTATGTTAAACTCTTAGAAGATAAATTCTTTGTTTAGGGCCCCAAAATAAAGGATTCCAACAGAGGTCATTAAGAAAACATCGTCTAATGGAGTAACCCCAACATCTTTATCCAGCCCCTCTCTGGTTGGAGCATTGATCAGGTCAGAAAAGTAAAGCAGGCAAGCAAACAAAACCACTCTTACTCTTAATGTCTAATGTTTCCATGACCATAAGTGTTATAGAATACAATACGGAGTGGCTGTTTATGCCATATTCCTCAGACTCTTCTTAAAGTTTAGGTAGAAAACCCTCCTCAGGGATTGCGAAGCTAGAACTGACAGCCAGAGCTCCTTAAAGTGCCTGTGGTTTCTGAATAGGATTACACCAGGGACTGTATGCGTGACTAGCATTTCAGGAGAGGGAAGGCATCAAACAATGTGAACATTTATTACTATTTATGTTTTATGTTAACATCTTACATGTCTGCAACTCTACAAAAACTCAAAAAGATCAAGAAGCTCACTTGAATTTGTAGTGCTAGCTAGCATGAATAACTCTCCACTTCTGTTACCTCTTTAAAGCAGCAAAAACAAACAAACAAAATAAAACAAAACAAAAAACACCAAGACTTCCTATGTGGACAAAACCCAGGTTTACAAGAAAGTAAAAAATAGCAAATTGTTGTGCAGCAAAATTAGTCTAGCCTGCTACAGAGGTCCAGGTACAAATGCTAAAGTAATCAGCTACTTACCCTGTAAATGGGTGTTCTGATCACCAATTCCAGTGTGGCGGGTAGAGAGAGAAGGTCCCCAAACCAACAAGCAATTGTCAGGATACCAGCTGGATGTCCTATAATTCAGCTCAATTCTTACACTGTCTACCTTGAGAAAGCATTAGAGTCTAAAGGTTGAGAGCTTAGTCCCACAAGAACTGCCCTCTCCCCACATTAAATGCCAGTCCCAAACCCAGGCTGTTAACTGTACTTCTGACCAACCAGCTATAGATGGGAGGTTCCAACAACTCAGGATGCCAATTACAAGCCTATGTGGTTCCCACAATACCCTCCTTGGGTCCAATTAACTTGCTAGAGCAGCTCACAGAACTCAGAAAACCTGTTTGTATATTAGATCACCTGTTTGTTATAAAAGGATGTAACTCAGGAACAGGGCAAGTTACGGGAAAAGGGTACGGAGCTTTCATGTGGACTATTCCCCCTAAATCTCCATGTGTTCACCAACCCAGAAGCTCTCCAAACACTGTTCTATGGGTTTTTTATGGAGGCATCACTACATAGGTATGACTGATTAAAGTATTGGCCAGTGGTGACTGATTCAACCACCAGCCACTCTCCGCTCTCCTGAGGTGAGGGGGATAGGACTAAAGGTTCCAAACCTTTAATCACAAGATTTGTTCCTCTGGTAACCAGCCCCCATCCTTACGTGTTCAAGGGGCTTTCCAAAAGTCACCTCATCAACATAACAAATGACACCTTTATCATTCTCATCACTCAAGAAATTTCAGGGGTTTTTGGAGACCTGTGCCAGAAAGGAGAGTAAGATCAAATATATATTTCTTATAAATCACAATATTACATACTGTCACACCACACTAAGTTCTAATATGCTATCTGCTGTAAGCCACACCAATTTATTACAGCTTTGGTATAGGTGGAAAGAACCATATAAATATTCACATTTATATATTTAACAATAATCTATATTTATCCATACTTTTTCTTCAGTGTCCTAATCAAGTTTGGAACATAAGTTTGGGATTTGCATAAACTATGCTCATGATAGTGGCCTTTTCATACCTTTAGGATTAACAGTGCTATTTTCAGGCATACAGAAGAATATCGGCGTTTCGTTGGTATGCCCTTGGAGCTTTATCCTTTTTCTTAACTGAAGGAATGTCCTGAAAGTTAGCCAGTCTCTTTTGAAAGTCAGCCAACTGCTTTTGAGAAAGAAAGCTGTTTAGCACTAAATGACAGTAGTTCAGACACATAAATTGATCACCCCAACTTCCCACTGTAACATTTTTGTGATCTTTTCTGAGAAATTTGGCAATTTCTATTTCTTTTCATTCCATTGCCTGGCATGTGTCAGTCATTCTTGTAGAAACATAATAAAATTTTTTCATCTTAATGCTGCATTACAATGCAATATTTTTAAGAGATCCAAATTTAAGCTAAAATGCAACACCCCAAGTTGTGACACTGATGCAAATAATTCAACTGAGTTAACAATTATGTGATCAAATAACCTCCACCTATGGAAAAGTTCATACATCTAAGGCAATGTAACCATCCAGTAACAAACTCTTCTACCTAGCAACTGACCATTTTTTATCATAATTTTGAGATGCAGCTCAACCACAGAAACATTCATCACATATAAGGGGAAGTGCCTCACTATCAAAAGAATAATATAATAATAATAATAATAATAATAATAATAATGGCTGTCGTTTATTGAGCACTCACTATATGAAAGAACTTGTAACCCTGTAGTAGAAGTATTTAACCTTTACTAAAGATGACAAAATTGCGGTCCAGAAAGGTTAAGGAATTTTCCTGAGATCAACAAATAACAGGAAGCCCAATGTGACCAAAAATGTCTATAATTCTCTTTCCACTACAACTGTGTTTGCCTGAAATGCACATGAGAATCACCTGTGCATGTGGGTTTAGTCCAGGTGGGCAGGCCTGGTAATCCTTCCTATCAGCCAGCAAACAGCACATCAGGCTTTAGGATCCACCAACTTGTACTTACCAGTAATAGTTTGCCTATCCCTTCTCACACATTTGCAATAATCCACATGACTCATTCTGCCAACTTTGAAAGGTTGGTTATTTAAAACATAGGGTAATAGAGAAAATGTCACAATCTTAAATATCTGATATCTGATCTATCTGAATTTACAATAACCTTAACCTATCCAGTGCTATAACATTAAAATTACCTTTCAGAATTGAGTACTTAATCACTGTTAAGTATGTCTCTTGAGTGCTACTTTCAAAATACACAACCAAATACAAATACAATAACAGATTTTTAAAAGGCTACGTAATTTGTTAAAGTTTATAAAGTTTTGAAGTTGGTGATCCAAAACCAGATCTGCCTGACAAGGGAAACATGAGCTTTCAGAAACAGGATACCCTGGTGATATGTCTGCTTAAACAAATCATATTTATAAATACGGATATATTTATAAATATAAAAATATATAAAAATTTTAGATATAAAAATTCTAAATAAAACTGTGGCAAATGGAATTCAGAATACATTATAACAGAGTATAAACTATATCAGGAATACAAGGATGGTTTAAAACCAAGACATTTATTAGTGTAATTAATTATACTATCTGGTTAAAAGAGATAAGCCAATGCAAGAAATGCTAAAGTTTTAATGAAATTTAATACCATTCACAGCAACAACCTAAATCTTCTACAGTAGGAAAGAGGTTATAAATTACACTCTATCCACCCAATAAATATAGCACCCATTAATGTCACCATTTTGGAAACTATATAATAACCTAGGAAATGCTTCAGATATTTTCATTGGAAAAAAACAATGAATGAAACTGTATATAAGATTACAATTATATAAGAAAACAAGCAGACAGGAAAAGATTGGAACCACACAAACCAAAATTCTAAAAGTGATACATTGTGCAAGTATTATGAGTGTTTTTTCTTCTTTTTAAGATTTTGGTTCTAACATTTTAAATGAAAAATATAGGGGCACCTGGGTGGCTCAGTCACCCAGGTTTGGCTCAGGTTATGATCTCATGACCATGAGATCGAGCCCAGAGTTGGGGTACATGCTAAACATGGAACCTGCTTGGGGTTCTCTCTCTTTCTTTCCCTCTCTCTCTCTCTCTCTCTCTCTTCCTCTGCCCCTCCCCCACTCATGTACCCATGCTCTCTCACTCTCTCTCAAAATAAATAAATTTTAAATAACAAAATGAAAAATATGAACTAATGTAAATAAAAGGCTTTTTGTCACAACTATTAAAAATGTGTTGAAGCCACTCTCATCTTTATTCTGACTATTGATTTTCTCCCTCATCCACAGGGCAATTTGGTATATCAAGGATCCATGTTTTCCAAGAATGGCAACTATTTCATTCTGTACAATGCCTATTTTATACCTCATCAAACGACTGCATGAGGTACAGGTACTGTTTATGCATACTGGCTTATAACAGTGATCACATGGGGAAAAGCATTCTGTCTGCTGTCATACTTAATACATTCTGGAAATAGGGGTGCCTGGGTGGCTCAGTCAGTTAAGCATCCAACTTCAGCTCAGGTCATAATCTCACGGTCTGTGAGTTCAAGCCCTGCATCGGGCTCTGTGCTGACAGCTCAGAGCCTGGAGCCTGCTTCAGATTCTGTGTCTCCCTCTCTCTCTCACCCTCCCCCGTTCATGCTCTCTGTCTCAAAAATAAATAAACGTTTTAAAAAAAAATTTTCAAATACATTCTGGAAATAAAATCACATTCTGAATGTAAGATTTGCCAACTTTCTTTTGAATAGGACAACAAGCTTTTTTGTTAGAAGAGATTAAATTGATTTTCTTCTCTTATTCCAAAGTTCAAAACTACCATGGCCTCATGATCTGTAAGAATAGAAGCCAATGTATTAAATTTTTTCCCCTGTACCACTCAGCCTGTCTTTTCTCATGCAGAAACTATAGATAAGATTTTTTTTTAAGTTTTATAAATCTACTTTAGGCCTGAAACAAAGGATCATACATTCATGCCATCATTCTAAAGCATCCCACTGACATATTTGTTCTGGCTAGGAGGGAATCCAAAGTCCTGAAGCCACCACTTTCTCAACTGCATCATGCCAGCCTTCTCCTATCTAGCTCCATCTATTTCCTCTCCTGTCTCCCAAATATTTATCCATAATTCTGATAGACCTCAGAAAGCAATCATAAGGGGGAGTACCATATCTTGGAAAGTGTGTGTGATTCTCTAATCAGAGAGAAAGCAGTTATCTACTTACTAGTTGTGTGACGCTGGACAAGTTGTGTCTTCTCTCACAATATCACCAAGGGTAATAACGTCTACTCATAAGATCATTGTAAAAATTATAGAAGATTGTCTCCATGCTGCCAGGACATAGTGGCAACTTAAATTATATATTCTGAATAGTAAAATATTGCTTTACTGCACAGCAGAAAGAGAACTAAAATGAAAGAAGTAACAAGTAGAAGGGTGTGATGGAAAAATTACTTGCCCATTTGTCTAGATTTGGGTTCTAAACTTTTCTCTGACACTAACTAGCTAGGTGACTTTGGGGCAAAACCTTTTCCTCTGTGGGCACCAGTTTCTTTGTCTGTAACGTGTGTAATCAGATTGCATGATCTTAGACTCCCTTCTGCCTTAACGTGCTCTATTCTTGTTTTCTTTCTTTTTTAATCATAGCAAGTGCACAGCTTTCAAACTCTGCTCACTTCCTTGAGAGAAATCCTCTGCTCTTTTCCCTGATGGTTTTCAGGCAGCTGTCACTTCCTACACAGAGCTACAGAAAGGGCTTGTCATAGCCCCGAGCAAGCATGGGTGTTTGGCAGCCAAGGTGCAGAGCTGAGTGAACAGGGCAAATTGTCTAACCTTCCTGCCTTGAACAGGGTGGCAACACACACTGTTTGATCAGACAAAGCTTTCTCCAGTCCTTCCGCCTGGAACTCCCTGTGTTCAACCAGTCACTCACATTCTCGTTACAATTTCCCCACGAGCCAGAAGCAAATTGGAGCCAAAGGGTCTGAGTGCTTTGTGCACGTGGGAGCCTTCGCTGCCTGGCAATCCCCAGCTGGCCTGCCACAGTTCATCTACAGCAATAAATGTGCCTGGTCAATGCTCACTTGCAAAACTGCAGCAGGCATTTAATCTGGGAATGAGGGAAGGGAGATCCCTGCTCACTGAAGCAAATGCTATTTCCACAAATGGCTCAAAGAGGCCCTTCCTCAAGGGACCTACCAGAGAGAGACCGGAAGCACAACCCTGGAGGCAGGGCAAGAGTGGGCAGTGGAACCATATAATGGACAAGGGATGGATCCTGGAATTTTATAGTAAAGAAATATTCAGCTGCATAGAAAGCTGGACTCCAACTCCAGTTTGAACTGATCAGTCTGGACCACCCTCATATATCATAAAATAAAAAGTTACCTAGCATTTATTACTTGCAGAAGGTCTCACGAGGTGCTTAAAAATAACTGTTACCATTTACTGAATACCTACTGTGATTCAATAACATATGTTTGGTAGATGTTACCATTTTCCTTTTCCAGATGAAGAAAGTAAAGTTCCTTTAATCAGTCACTTTCCCTAAGGTTAGACATTACTAAGTTGTCCTAGATGAATTTCCTTCATCTTGAGATGAGCATTATGTGCAAGTAATCTGTGAAGGAGGAACTCCCAAGAGAAGCCAGTAGTTGTGTGAGAGAAATAGGAGAGGGAAGAGGAAGGAAACAAGCAAGGGGGGAGGGAGATTTTGAGACAAAGTCCTGATCCAAGAAGGGAGCACTACAGGGTTGATTTGGTCTCAGGGTCACACCAGCAGAGCAAGGGAGCTGGGCTGACATACCAGTCATTGGTAAAGGGCCTCCAAAGGTGGGTTAAGGACAGTGCCAGCACTCAGCAAAGTGGCAATCCACGGAGAGAAAAGTTGTAGGTGCAGGCCATTAGCAGCAGAAGCAGACCAAAACCAGGAGAGAAGCACGGATATGATAGAAAGGATCCACCCACAGAGGGCCTGGACAGGGCTCTGACAGGACATACCATACATAGGGATGGAGAGTTCAAACCGGCTCTGCCTTCATTTGCTCCTGATAGCCACTTTTGGGGAAAGGACAGCATGTATTACTGGCATTATTTACCAGACAGGAAAAATGACTCTCAGATTAACAATCAATCCAAGGTCCTATAGCTGATATGTGGCTAAATAGGACACGTACCCTGATTCTCTGACTCCACGTCTCCTTCTCTTTCCTCCACACTGGGCTGTTTTCTGGAGCAAAACAGAGGAATGACTGGGTGGCATCACATGAAGGGTACTTAAACGCATCCTTGCCTCCCAATATTTCTCCCTGAAGTGTTCATAAATCCACAGTTAGGAATAGGTTCCTTTGGGTAACCTGCAGGGCCTCTGTTGAAATGCCATAGCTGTACCACAGACATTTCCCGCATACATGCGTTGTGCCCAGGAAGACTGCAGCAGAAATGAGATGGGTGCTGGAGGAACTCAAGACCCTCAGGGGACACTGTATGTGTGCAGAGCACATGGGGGTTCCCTGAGATCTGTACAGAAGCCATAGTAGTAGTTGGGCGAGGAGCTTTCCCCTCACTTTACAGTTAAGAATACCAAGTCTGAAAACAGTGACTTCTCAAAGTTACACAGTATAGACCAGAAAAGCTGGGAAGGGAAGCCCTGTATTGCCTTACCTTTCTCGAAGACTGTCTTATCCATGAAATTCCTAACGGTCTGGTTGATCTCTCTGTTTTTCCTGTTTTTCTTCATTTCCTATCTCTTGGCAACAGCACCTAGTTTCTCTTTGAGGAACAACACTCTCTCATCCCACACAGTCTTGGTGAGAGTGGAAGTTAGTGGGGTAGGGACTTCCACCACCACAACATTGGACCTCTGATCCCAGTTGCCAAATTGGGGTACCCTATCCAAACTAGACTTTCCCACAGAAGGGCACATGACCCAAGAAGGATCAATCAATGTTTTTGGAGAATATTGATACAGACACTAAACGAGAGGGTTTCTTTATTGCTGAGATTGTAAACACTAAGAGCTATCTAAACTTCTACTTCCAAAATGACCTTTACAACCAGAGAGAAAGAGAGAGACTTTGCCTGCAAATGAAGCCAGCACAGGGGTGAGAGATGGAAGGAGAAAGGAATGAAAGGAAGGCAGGACAGGGGAGAAGAGGGAGTGAGCAGGAGAGGGAGAATTGATGCAATGCCCTGGATCGACCCACGGCTGAAGGGAGCACTGACCACCTTAGACTGCCTGGTTATGTGAAACATTTCATTCTCTTCCTGTCACTTCCAACCAAAAGACTTTTTACAAATACCATACCACATAACTTTCAGACATATATAGATGTGTCTACATATCTGTCTATGGATATAATATCAATATAGCGATAGATTCCAGTCAATATAAAGAAACGTTTTAGAAGAACCATTTCTTTGAGCTACATGGTGAATAACAGACTAAGAAATTATACTGACACAATGCAATACAAAATGGCCTCCAAAGATAGGATTCCAACTTGGGCTCCATAGAACAGAACTTGGTGCAAGAACCAGCTCGATCACTTAGCAGCTCAACCACACTGAACAAATCTTTTAGCACCTCTGAGGGTCCATCTCATCTGTAATATAGAACATTTTCCTGCCTCTCTCACACACTAGTTGTGAGAATTATTAGGGAAACAATGTGAAGGTGTTACATGAACTAAAAAATACTGTATAGGGGCACCTGGGTGGTTCAGTCGGTTAAGCATCCAACGCTTGGTTTCAGCTCAGGTCATGATCTCATGATTCCTGGGATCCAGCCCTGAGTTGAGCCCTATGCTGACAGTGTGGAACCTGCTTGGGATTCTCTCTTTCTCTCTCCCTCCCCTGCTCGCAAGCTCTCCCTCTTTCTCTATATCTCTTTCATAAACAAACAGACAAACAAACAAACACTGTATAGATACAGGGGATTCATTACTGCAGCTACAGACCCTCCTGGAGTACTTACCTTTTGCTAAAGTGTGAGTATGTGTATACACAGATGAGAGTTGTGCGGGTGTAAATACAGAATGAAATAGCATTTCAATGATTGTTCCCTCTTGTCACTCTAGCTTAGATGGAGTAAGTTCTTTGGTTTGCAGGGATGATTCCTGGGTGATTTCCCCACCAAGCATCATAGCGGAAAACCAATAATGGACTATGACAGACTCAGAGTTAAAGCTGTCTGGACTATTCAATACAAAACTCAGTTCTATATATACTATTTCATCCCCCAATGCAAATGCTCCTGATAGCATGTCTAGTGCCTTTTTAAGGTCCTGCAAAATGCATGAGGTCTGTTAGATTTTGTTTCTTTGAAATCCCAAGTTACTGAAGTCAGTAACCTGGGCATCATCCTCTCTCCCTTGACCCTTTATCTCGTCAAACTGTCAGCCTTGCCAATCCCATCTCACCCCTCCTATCCCATCAGCACTGATAATTCCTGAATTCAGTCTTCATGGCACCAATACAAGAATGATTCGTTTCTAAAACAAGTATCTGACCATGATATTCCCCAGCTAAAAAACTCATGAATAACTCCCTACTACTTACCAAATCAACAGGGGAAGGGGGGGGGGAAGTTACAGAGAGGGAAGGAGGCAAACTACAAGAGACTCTTAAATACTGAGATCAAACTGAGGGTTGATGGGGGGTAGGGAGGGGAAAGTGGGTGATGGGCATTGAGGAGGGCACCTGTTGGGATGAGCACTGAGTGTTGTATGGAAACCAATTTGACAATAAATTTCATAAAAATACATACATACATACATACATACATACATATCAAGGATTAATCTTTTATATATTAATAAGATTTTTCATGAGTTTGCACTCACCTTTACCTCTCTAGGCTTTACTCTTTCTTCTGCCCCATACATACCTTATGTTCTAGCCATGTCAAAATATTACTTCAAACTTCCCAAACTTTGCTCTCTCATATCTCTATGCCCTTGCACTTGATGTTTCTTGTGCCTGGAACTCCTTACACTCTTCTCAACAATGCCATCTTTATCCAGAAAAAGTTCAGGATATTCAAAGAGAATGAATCAAGGAATCAACTTCCTTGTGAAGCTTTCCTGAACACGTCATTTCTCCACTCCTGCCTTTTGGAGCTCAACTCTCTACTTATAATCACCATAGCTAACATATACAGAATACTTGCTCCAGCCAGAGTGCCAAACGCCTTGTAAGCTAATCTCATTCAATCTTCTCAGTAACACTGTGAAGTATATATTATTTTTATTCCCATTCTGTAGATAGGGAAAATAAAAGTTGGGAAGACTATTTAACTTCCTGAAATCATACAGACAATTAGTGGTAAAAATAAAATTGGAATCCAGGCAGATTACAGAACCCAATATACTATACTACACTCTTGGTACATTTCTATTTAGGCATTTATCCCATAGCATTTAATTAATTAACTAGGATTCTGTTGTACTTTGAAAGAGTCTTGAACTAGCTGAATCCTTAAGGTTAAGATGTGTCTTCATTTAGCCAACTGGTGAAGGAAAAACCTGAAAGTGACAAATACAATATCCTATGGTAAGGATGGTGTGATTTGACAGCAAGGACAGGATGCTATAAGGATATAAAAAAGCAGGGTCTGAGAAGAGAGAAGAGACATTTCAGAGAGAAGGAACAGCATGAGCCAAGGCAGGGGGTCTAAGAAATTACAGAAAATTTCAGAAGTCCTTTCCTGAATTTGCCCTTCAGTTTTGTTTGTGACTCTCCTGCAGCTTTATTCCTACCCTCAATGCCTCTAAAGCAGCTCCTGGGAGTAGAAAGAGCAGTCTCAGAATCTGGGTAATAGGAATCACACCCTCAGGTGGAAGAGGAGAACACCATATGGAATGCACAAGTGTGGAAGGCAGGTTGCTCTCAGAGCTAGTCTCCAACCCAGACTGTGCCTCCCAATGTGTCTTTACCAGCCACATAACCTTACAGACATCACTTAGCTTCCCTGAGTCTGTCTCCACATCTAACTGGGATAGTACTGCATGTCCTGTATTTGGAACTAACATTTGAACCTAAGCCAGGAAGGAAGTCTGATCCAATACACAAAAGAGTGCCTGACAGAGCTAGTTTAAGAAGTTTATTAATTCATTTGTTTGTCTGTTTAAAATATTCATTGAGTACTTCCCATTTTCAGGAGATGTGCTCAGTAAGTCCCTGGTTACAAATCAGAGACAGACACAGACCCATCCCAATGTGGGGTGTGTGTGTGTGTGTGTGTGTGTGTGTGTGTGTGTGAGAGAGAGAGAGAGAGAGAGAGAGAGAGAGAGAGAGAGAAGAAAGAGAGACAGAGAGAGAGAGACAGAAAGAGAGAATAGCTTACAGGGGACTGAAAGAGGTGATAGGAATAAGATTTAGAAGGCTTGTAAATTCAGTTGAGGAATTTGGGCTTTAACATAGGACAATGGGAAACCATTGATAGATATTAATTAGGAAAGAGACATAATGCATGTTGAGTGTAGCTAAAAAGAAATCTTATGTCTTCTTTAATAGAGTAATATCCAGGTCCTGTGGGTTTGATCTCAAAGACAGGATTTCCAGAAGTATAAGTCAAGTTGTGAAATGCTTCTCTATATTCATTCTTTTATTTGAGTGTAGTTGACCCCAAATGTAACGTAACACAATGTTATATTAGTTTCAGGTGCACAACATAGTGATTCAACAAGTTTATACATCACCACAAAAGTAGCTACCATCTGTCACCATAATGACACTATTACAGTACCACTGGCTAGCTTCCCTATGCTGTGCCCTTTATTCCTGTGATTTATTCATTCTATAACTGGACGCCTGTATCTCCCACTCCCTTTCACCTATGTTGCCCATCCTCCTACCCCTCTCCCCTCTGATAACCATCTATTTATTCTCTGTATTTACATGTCTGATTCTGCGGTTTGTTTATTCATTTGGGTTGTTTTGTTATTGGGTTTTTTTTTTAGATTCCACATATGAGTGAAATCATACGGTATTTGTCTTTCTGTCTCTTCTATCTTAATCTGCCAAATCACTCTCACCTTCTCAATTCCTCCCTAATGGCAACTGCCAACACTGTTGGGCTCACAATTATCATTTCCCATTTAATGCTCCAGCCTAACTGGGACTGGTGGGATATTTCAGCAGCAAATAACTAAAAATGCACAACAATAAAATAAAAATGGGTATTTACACAGTGGAACATGGACATCTATCTCAAGAGCCCATGTTCTGCCATGGATGTCATACTCGGTCATGCACTCCCTATTCTTCACTCATCTCTACCCATACTCTCTTCAGGCCCATGGCTTCAAAGTAAATTGTATGCAGATGACTCAAAATTCATGTCTCTTCCTCTGACTTATCCCTAGGCTCCAGATTTGGACATTCAGCTGACAACTTGATACCTCCTCGTTTCCTCCCATACACCTTCAACCAGGTATCTACTAAGCACCCTAAATTTAACATGATTAAAATAGAAATTCTGATTCTATCTCATCCCTAAAATCTGTTCTCCCCCAGTCTTCCCCATCTCTATGAACAGTACTTGTTATTATCAAATATTATTCTTGTTTATAGTCTATTTCTCCCTAGGAGATGTAAGCCCAATGAGAACAAGGACCTTGGTTGTTGCTTCATTACTCTATGCTCAGCATCTAGAACTATAGCTGGCATACAATAAGAATATCATAAGTTAATATCTTCATCTACTAGCTCTTGACAGCCTTCAAGTGGCAGAGACTTTTTGCCATATTGCTATTTTTTCAACTGATTCCATTCTCACAGTGACCTGAGCAATTTACTGTTTTGACCAGATGTGCCTACAGTCATCAGGGCTTACTATCTCTTTTCGCCCAGGGCTTTAATGTAATTCACATTATCTTTGTTTGTTTGTTTTCTCTTTCCAAGATTTTGTTTAAATTTAATTTAATTAACATATAGTATAGTATTGCTTTCAGGCATAGAATTTAGTAATTCATCATTTACATATAACACCCAGTGTTCATCACAGCAAATGCCCTCCTTAATACCCATCACCCATTTAGCCCATCCTCCCACCCACCTCCCCTACAGCAACTCTCAGTTTGCTCTTTATAGTTAAGAATCTCATATGGTTTGCCTTCCTTTCTATTTTTATCTTATTTTATTTTTCCTTCTCTTCCCCTATGTTCATCTGTTTTGTTTCTTAAATTCCATACATGAGTGAAAACATATGGTATTTGTCTATCTCTGACTGACTTATTTCACTTTGCATGATACAATCTAGCTCCATCCATGTCATTGCTAGTGGTAAGATTTTATTCTTTTTGATGGCTGAGTAGTATTCCGTTATATTACATATAATATACATATAATGGAATACACACACACACACACACACACACCACATCTTCTTTATCCATTCATCAGTCAATGGACATTTGGGATCTTTCCATAATTTGGCTATTGTTGATAGTGCAGCTATAAACATTAGGATGCATGTGCCCCTTCTAATCAGTACTTTTGTATCCTTTGGGTAAATACCTAATAGTGCAATTGCTGAGTCATAGGGTCTATCTTTAACTTTCTGAGGAAACTCCACACTGTTTTCCAAAGTGGCTGTACCAGTTTTCATCCCCACCAACAGTGTAAGAGTGTTCCCCTTTCTCTGCATCTTCACCAACATCTGTTGTTTCTGGAGTTAATTTTAGCCATTATGACAGGTGTGAGGTGGTATCTCACTGTGGTTTTGATTTGTATTTCCCTGATGATGAGTCATGTCTTCTTTAGAGAAGTGTCTGTTCATGTAATCTGCCCATCTCTTACCTGGATTATTTGTTTTTGGGGTGTTGAGTTCAATAAGTTCTTTATAGATTTTGGATACTAGCCCTTTATTTGTCATTTGCAAATATCTTCTCCCATTCTGTAGGTTGCCTTTTAGTTTTGTTGATTGTTTCCTTAACTGTGCAGAAACTTTTTTTGTAAGTTTTTTTTTAATTGTTTATTTTTGAGAGAGACACAGACAGAGTGCAAACAGGGAAGGGCAGAGAGAGAAAGAGAGAAAGAGAGAGAGAGAGAGAGAGAGAGAGAGAGAGAGAGAGAATCTGAAGCAGGCTCCAGGCTTCGAGCTGTCAGCACAGAGCCCAACGCGGGGCTTGAACCCACAAATCACAAGATCATGAACTGAGTCGAAGTTGGACGTTCAACCGACTGAGCCACCCAGGTGCCCCTGGAAACTTTTTATCTTGTTGAAGTCCCAATTCATTTTTAATTTAGCTTCACTTGCCTTTAGCAATGTGTCCAGTAAGAAGCTGCTATGGCCGAAGTCAAAAAGGTGGCTGCCCTATATTCTCCCCTAGGATTCTGATGGTTTGCTGTCTCACATTTAGGTCTTTCATCCATTTTGAATTTATTTTTGTGTATGGTGTAAGAAAGTGGTCCAGTTTCATTCTTCTGCATGTTGCTGTCCAGTTTTCCCAACACCAATTGTTGAAGAGACTTTTTTCCGTTGGATATTCTTTCCTGCTTTGTCAAAGATGAGTTGACCATATAGTTGTGGACCCATTTATGGGTCTTCTATTCTGTTCCATTGTTCTGAGTGGGGTTTTTTTTAATGTTTATTTATTTTTGAGAGAGAGAGAATGATTGGGGGAGGGGCAAAGAGAGAGGGAGACACAGAATCTGAAGCAGGCTCCAGGCTCTGAGCTGTCAGCCCAGAGCCCGACGTGGGGCTCAAACTCAAGAACCGCAAGATCATGACCTGAGGCAAAGTCAGATGCTCAACCGAGCCACCCAGTCACCCCTCCTCAATTACTTTTAAACTTTAAAATGTGAAAGTCCTATTTAACACAGCTCATGAATTTAATTGAAAGTTTTAATAAAATTCTTATAATCACTTTAGAAAGGTAGAAAATATCTTAAATAGACAGATGACCTGATTTCAGGTAAGTCCTAGGAAATGAGCCTTTGTAGTTATTAATGAAGTCAAGACATATACAACTAGAAGCATAAACAAAGCAAAGGATAGTGATAAATTAATCAGTTGGTTCAATTCAATCTAACTAAATAAACTGTTATTGAACACCTACTTCATACAGGGTACTTTACTAAGTAATAGGATTATAAGAAGGCTTGAGGTAAAGTTTCAGTCCCCCGTGACTTAGAAATCTGTCTTACTGCAGAAAGAACATGGTTTTTACAGCCACACTGACCTGGCTTTGAATCCTGGCTCTGCTTTGCAGTGGTTCATGTCACAGGGCAAATCATTCAAATTCTCCAAGCCCACCCTTCCTTCCCTTTAAAACAGTCAAAGTAATACACTATACCTAACTCTTACAGTTGCTATGAGAATTAGTAACAAGTGGGCAAATCCCAATAAATGTCAGCTATTAGCCATAGTATTAGCCCTAGTAGGTAAGACTAGTTTACAAACAGTTATGACAAATGACCCTCTAATAGAAAAGTTATAGAGAAGCAGAATCATGATACTTCTATTCTCTCTAAGAGGTTTTTTTTTAAGGAGGAATTTTTAAGAGAATAGGTAGAAACTAAAAAGTTTTCTTCACTGATCCAATAAATATTGTTAGAAAGCAGATAGTCCAACTAAAAAAGGAAAGTGGACATTTATTAAAAGAACCACATTCCTATATGTTGTATTTAATCCTAACCACAACCCCATAAGGAAACAGACTCAGAGAGATTAAATTATCACCAAGACTACACAGCAAACATGTAGCAGAACTAGAATCCAAACCTCTATGTTTGTGCCTTGTATACCTTACACCACCTCCCAGCCTGTCTGGAGATGCCTACACCAAGGATCTTGTAGAAGGTGTTTGATGAACATTTGCTGATCTCAGTGGAGTTGAAGGAGCAAGCTGGAAGCAAAATGAAGACAATGAAGCTGTCTTGCTAGAGAAGTTGATGATTTCAGCAGGATTTGGAGATCTTTGGGATAAGGAAAGGATGGAGTCACAAAGGACTGGATGGATATGAATGAAACCCACTTATCTCCAAGTTCCTTTTGGAACATTGGTAAATTGATGCTTCCAGAAAGCCTCTTTCAAAGGTACAGAAGATTGTTTTTTAGTATAAAGTAGCTCTCCCTTATTCACAGGGGATACATTTCCAGACCCTCAAGAGATGCTGAAACAGCAGACAGTACCAAACCTTATATATGCTGTTTTTTCCTACACATACATACCTATGATACAGTTTAATTTATAAATTAGGCACAGTAAGAGATTAACAATAGCAATAAAATAGAACAATTATAATGATATGTTATGTGCATATGGTCTGCCCCCAAGATATCTTGTTGTATGGTACTCACCCTTCTTATGGTGAGGTGAGATGATAAAAGTCTACATGATGATATGAAGCAAAATGAATGACATAGGCATTGTGATGTAACATTAAGCTACTATTTACCTTCTGATGATACACTAGAAGGAGGATCATCTGCCTCCAGACCAGGGTTGACCACAGGTAACTGAAACCACTGAAAGTGAAGCTGCAGACAAGAGGGGACTACTGTACAAGTCTAGTTTCTTCATATGTTTCCAAATGGCCACATGTGGGCCCTCCCTGATCTACATCTGAACATGCTCCCTCTCAAGAATATGATATATCCTTCTTAGACTCATAGCCCAGATGAATGCAATGATCCAAATATTGGTCAGTTTAAAATGAACTGAAAAGCATCATAACCACCTCTACTTTGAACATGATCAAAATTAATGTGGCTTAAGACAATAAAGGTAGTTTGTTTCCTTTCTTTGCTTTTAGCCACTTGCACAATTTACTGACTCTTACAGTCTGAGCAAGTTTTATTTAAGAAACACATGTTTTTAATTAGAAGAAAGAAAGAAAGAAAGAAAGAAAGAAAGAAAGAAAGAAAGAAAGAAAAAAATTAATTCTGTATTTTCCAAAGTCATTAAGGGATCCTGAAAAGGAGACTTTCTATTTCAGACTGTGACTAGAGGTAAAGAGGTTTCAGAATCACAGCATGGTTTCCTAAATCGAGATGACAACTAAATGTTTTCCCTTCAGTGATTCAAGAGGAACTGAGCAACTGTCTGAAAACAAATCCATCCTCAATGTGGCATTTGTTACCCATTTGTTTTGATTCTATCTACATCACAAATTGCATACAACATTTAGGGGCAAGTTCTCTGATTAAAATGGAAAGGTTTTTCAAGAAAAAAATGTTTGCGTTGGGATCACAATTTTTTAAATTTTTTTTTTCAACGTTTATTTATTTTTGGGACAGAGAGAGACAGAGCATGAACGGGGGAGGAGCAGAGAGAGAGGGAGACACAGAATCGGAAACAGGCTCCAGGCTCTGAGCCATCAGCCCAGAGCCTGATGCGGGGCTCGAACTCACGGACCGCGAGATCGTGACCTGGTTGAAGTCGGACGCTTAACCGACTGCGCCACCCAGGCGCCCCAAAATTTTTTAAAGAAAAATAAATTAACAATTCATTCCAAGGATCTCCATTGTTACTTTCATATTTCTGAATTGAGGTTTTCTGAGAAGATTTTGTCAAGGATCATTAAAAGGCTTTGATATATGAGAAAGAGCTAACCCTCATGGACTGTGGCTCCTTCTTAGAATACTGTGTTAATAACAGGGAAAAGGGTGCTATTTGTCCCCAGCTGGCTACTAGAATTAGTATGTACTAGTAATACTCTGAATCACTACTACTATGAATTAGTATTGCATACGGCATTAGCCTCATGATCTGTACAAAGACAAAAGAAATATCTAAATGATTGTGTAAAAGAATTAATTTCAAATCCTTAAAAGTAGGGGTATGAATAAATAGGGAAGAATAAGGTTATTAAATTAAGGAAAAATACTTAGAACAAAAAGAGCATCTTTTCCCTTTGTACTCAGGATTAAAATAAATATTAAAAATATTCTTTAACTAGACCAAACATGTGTTAATTTTTTGTCAGATCCTAATTTCATGAATTAAATATTTATTGAGTACCTACTCATGGCCAGGAAATAGCTAAGTATTAGGACTACAAAGAAAAATAAGACAAGTTTCCTGACCTCTTGTAGTCTTAATGTGAGAGTGATATAAATCAACAAATAATAACACAGCAAATTTGCCAGTATGTGTATCTGGCCCCAATGCTCTTTTCATTGAAAAACCTGTGTAGTTAGGCTTCAGATTTCTCTGTTTTTTCTTTTCTGTAATATTTTCCGCTTCTCAACCATCACCTTACTACAGACTCCCAAAGTTCTTCATTGCTGGCATGGGAGAATTTGATCTCCAAATGAAGAACAGATCTCAAATTTTCAGACACAATTCCCAGGCTCTAATCATGGGTTTATCACTAATAAGCTGTGTGATTCTGAGTGAGTTATTTCTTCTGTCTTGAACTCAATCTCCTCACTTCTAAAATAGAGAGAGGATCTGAAGAGTCTTCTGAAGCCCTTCCAAGTCTGAGATTCCATAGTGTGCTCTGCACCTGCTAGGGGCATTTGAAGTGAAATAGCAATGCTTGACCAAAAGCAGAACATCTGTAATAGTGGAATTTCAGATACTGGGCTGCTCCTTGGGGGAACAGAGAGATTTGAGTCTGAGGGCAGTAGGTCTGTCTGATTCCAATCAATTTAATAGGTATTTCAAGAGGGTCCATTATGAGCCAGATGAAGAAGGAGCATCAGAGTTCAAGGAGCTTTTGTTTCAGGAGCAGAAAGATTTGTAAGTACATGATGGTTATATAGAAATGTAAGTACTGGGGCGCCTGGGTGGCTCAGTCGGTTAAGCGGCCAACTTCGGCTCAGGTCATGATCTCGCGGTCCGTGAGTTCGAGCCCCGCGTCGGGCTCTGTGCTGACAGCTCAGAGCCTGGAGCCTGTTTCGGATTCTTTGTCTCCCTCTCTCTGACCCTCCCCCGTTCATGCTTTGTCTCTCTGTATCTCAAAAATAAATAAAACATTAAAAAAAATTTAAAAAAAAAAAAAAAAAAAAGAAATGTAAGTACTAAAAGAAAGCACAAGGCATTGAATAAACGCAGAGACTACCTAAAGCAATCTAGAATTTCAGGAAAGGATTCCCAAAGGCCATGACAATTAAGCTGAAGCAAAGAAGACAAGAAAAAAAGGGTCTTAGAAGAAAAAGGGTGAGTGGAAATGTCTACCAGACAGAAGAAGCAATGGGTGAAAGGCTTAGCGATTCAAATTAGCAGGATGCCTCACGAAACTGAAAGTTGCCACTAGAGCCCAAGGTCCACATTGCAAAGAAGCAAGACATAAATTGAAGATGAAAGAGTGGCAAGGAGCCAAAAGATTGAGGGCCTTGTGTTCCATGCTGAGAACTTTAGACATTTTTCTGTGAATCTCAAAAGGACAATTAAAAGATTTAAGCAGGAATGGGTGATCCATGAGTAACATCTCCCTCAACCACACCTTGGACCAGCTCATCTCTCTTACATAAACTTACAGTTTTGGATCAGACTGCATATACTTTCCAGTCTGTTCTTGAAGATCTTCTCGGCTGCACCCTCCATAAGTACAACCCTCAGATGCCATGCTATGCAGACCCCAGGATTATTCATTCTGTACAAGCTAAGCATTTCTGCCTGGGCTGCTTCCCACACAAGACAGCTGAGAGCTGCAGCACCAGCTCCAAACACACTGCGGCTCCTGAATTATTCAGGGCACCATTAAAATGAGACTCACGACTCACAAGGAAAATCAATTTTAATTTTTAAACAGGCAACATTTTAAACTGTTCATTTCCTTGAAATGTATCTGTCCTGGCATTTTTATCATTAGAAGAGTAAGTAAAACTCATAGTGGAAATAGGAAAAAAGAACCAGGATGCCATAAACTAAGACTGTCTCATGTCCAGGAAAGGCCCTCTGGAATGAACAAGAGTTACATCATCTTTTCTCAGAGGGTATGGATCTTGAAAATCCAGTGCCAAGCTAAGAAATTCAGTAGTGGGAAATTCCTTTTCCCTCTGCTTTTGTCATAATGACCTGTGGCCAGCAGCCTGAAACCCCAGTACCTTCAGCTAGCTCCTTTAACGCTGCAGCCTATTTCTACACAAAAGCAAGAGGAAAGTAGAGTCAATGGCCTAAGGTATTGAGGCCTAAGAATATTCATCTGAACTGTAAACTTCTCGCTATAAGGACTATGTGTTGCTGGACTTTGTCTAGGCCTCAGCACCAAATACACAGCTGCTCAATTAAGCTTCACTCTACTGAGTTGAATTTCATATGAAAAAGTCTTTCAAACAGGGGATGTCCTTTAAGTTTTTCCCTTTCTTCTATACCACCTTTGTTCTCTATGACTAGTAATTTAGGTGTCCTTGGGATGCCCGGTAATCCCAGGAACAAAATTAAATACACCACTGCTACCTAAACTTTGCCTCAAAAATGACCAGATTCTGACTTTCTTGTCATTCAGACATTCAAGATCAGTGTGTCTACCATGCGTAATTTGAAAGTGAAGAGACCAAGTTAACAGTTGGGTGAGACTGATACCCAAGCTTTCTCCTTCCTGGTTCAGGGTTTTTACCACCACATTCCATGGCCTGATAGAATTAGAAAGTCTCTCAGATGCTCACCTGGCTTCCTTCTCCACTCTTTCCCTTCCTGATTGCTGGGAATCTCAGAATAAAGAAACTAAATGAATGTTTTTGAGAGCTCTCACTATAGGCCCACCACTCTGATAGGCAATGCTTCCACTATAATATTATTTAATCCTTTCAATAAGTCTATGAGGAAGAATTTTTTGACATATAATTGACATATAACATTGTATTCATTTCAGGTGTGCAATATGATTCAATATTTGTATATATTGTAAAATTATCACAATAAAATCCATAACACACATAGTTGCAAAACTTTGTTCCTTGTGATGAAAACTTTAAAGATCTATTTTCTTAGCAACTTCAAATATACAGTACAGTATTTTTAACTACAATCATCATGTTTTATGTTACATTCTCAAGACTTATTTATCTTATCTTATAACTGGAAGTTTGTAGCTCTTAGCCCCCTTCACCCATTTCGCCCACCCACATCCCCTGCCTCAGGAAGCCAGCAATTGGTTCACTGTGACTATGAACTTGTTTTTTTTTTTTTTTTAAGATTCCACATATAATTGAGATCATACAGCATTCCTCTCTCTATATATATAAATCATTTTACTTAGCATAATGCCAGAAAGAATTGTTTTTACCTATTTTGTATCTGAGAAAAAAAAGAGGTTAAACAGGATTAAACAGTAAACCCAAGGTCACACAGAAAACCAGTGGTAGTACTACAATTTTCATCCTCATCTGACTCCAAATTTCTTGTTCTTTCTACTCTATTGAGAAGGAATTAAGTAGGTTGGGGTGAACTTTCCGAAGGAGCAAGGAGTCTTCCATTTCACAGCCTATTGTGATATTTCTCAGGCTCGCAGACCGTGTATTATTTCTTGACTGGTAAGCAGATGGGATTTCTCATTCTCTGCCCATCTGTGTCTCATCACAATTTCTCAGACTCACCAAAACTCTGCCAGTGGCCAGAAAGGCAGCTCTGTTCACTTCTATTCCACCCACTTTCACCTATGGCCTCATTTCCAGGCTCTTGACACTGTCTTAACTAAGGGTTTCATCATCTCTCTTGTTTGACAGGTTCCTTATTCCTCATTTGTCTTTCTTGTCTCCTGTCTCTCCCTCTTCCAGTCCATATCTCACATGGATTTCAAAGATGTGGCTCCAAAATATAACTATGAATATGTCACTTACTTGCTTAAAACCCCTCATCTACCTAATCACATCCAAATTGTAAGCAGGACATACAAGACCCTCCATGTTCTGGGCTCTGACTCCTTCCTTATCCCTTGCTACTCTCCCTACCCTCATTCTTAAATATTACACTCCAAGCCTATCTAAACATTGCCACTTCCCATTCTGTGCACGCCTGTGAGCTTTACACACACACACACACACACACACACACACACACACACGTACATATGTATGTACACACCTCCAATTAGTGAACTCCTAGTCATTCCTCAAAACCTAGATTAAGTGTACTTCTTTCCTGAAACATCTCATGGTCACTGAAGAAGTTTATCACTCATCTTTGGGCACCCACCATTCTTTGTACATTCTTAAATTATGAAACCTATATCATATCAATCTGTCATTTCAGAACTCTCTTTACTTTACTGTGTGCTCCTTAAGGAAAAAGAAACTATGTCTTATTCATCTTTAAATCCTGGTTTGAACATACTGGGCATTCAACAAATATTTGAGGAACAAACAGGTTGAATAAATAGTTTGATAATTAATATATCAAGCGATGGAATCAGGTTAACTGAAATCAATGCTCAGTTCTCTCAGTAATTTTTTGTGTTAAAAATCAGTTTTCTGAATATTATTTTCATTTCCCATTTAAATCATTTCTGTATGGAAAAATGTACTGACCAGCTAATAGTTCTTCACCATGTGACAGTTATATTTCCTTTAAATTAATAAGTGGGCATTCTGATTTATATGTGGTTGGTGCAAGTCAGCCCTCATGAAGCTAACCTCTGGCTTCCCTGGGAAAACTGTCTTTGGAGTCAAGGTAAGTTAAGCACTAGCTCATAAAGCTTTGCTGGAGCAGTCAAATTCTAACTTCAAAGAATTATTCTTTAATTGAAATTTAAATCATGAGAACTTAACCACTGAGCCTTAAATTTGTTAAGTGTAAAATAGAAAATTGGATTAGATCCTAAATCACAAACTCAAATACCTGTTGTTAACCTAAATGAGTAAACTCTGCTGGGTTTTAGACAAAAAGAAGCTTGGTTGCATGTATGATTATCATAATCAATCATGATTTCTACCTAGTTGCATTGCCCATTAAAACACAAGATGCTAAACAAAGCACAACCATAAGCCTTGTACAGCCATCAATCACCTGGTATAGAAGTTCTTTCATGACTCTAGGGACCCTAAAATGCTTTAAGACTAAAGCTGCTATTTCTCTGACTTTCATTCTTCCTTTCATTTATTCATGCAGTAGTAAGTATTGCAGGCAGTGAAGTAGGGGCTGACAATACTGGTGTCAATAAACATGACCCTGCCTCCAATGGATACCAGGGTCTGTTGGAAGAGATGGACTTTTAATTAATTAAAGACACTAAGTGGTGTCAAAGACAATTTACAAAGAGCAGTGGGAGCACAAGAAGAGATACTGTCAATGCACAAGACAGTTTCCCTGGAAAGGTCAGAAAGGCTTCACAGAGGAGGTGATATGTGAGATGAATTCAGAAGGCTAAACAAGAGATTTTCAGATAGGGCAGGGCATTCCAGGCAAGGTGAACAGCATAGATAAAGGCACTAAATATTGAAAGACCTCAGAGTGGAAAAGGGAATGATCTAAACACTCAGTTATCTCTTCTGGGTCCAGAAACTGCACGAGTTAAGGAGTGGAAAGGAAAGGAAAAATACTCTGCAGTTCACTGAAGCTTTTCCCTAGCGTCCTAAAGGTCAGTAATCTCCTAACACAAGCACCAGCCAGTCCCCCATCTACGCTGCTCACTTAGTCTGGGTTTTCCCATTAAAGAAGTGAACAAGACACTTCCTACTACTGATGCACTGTATTCATACTACAGCTTCCTTTCTTATGGGGAGCTGTTCAGTCCAGCAAATAAGACCCTCCTCCTCAGAGGCCTCAGTGGCTCAGAGGCACTCTTCACTGAAAAGCAATCTGACCCATGTTTAATTCTAATTCTAGTAACAGATAGACACTAAGCAGTTGGCTTAACATATTCCTTAAATTGCCTCTCAACAAAGTGCAGGGAACAACCACTTACCGATAGGTTGTTAAACTTTTTATTAATACTTTGGATAAGTTTCTGTACCCTCAAACTGGAGATTCCAAGTAAGAAGCAGAGAAAGGAATTAACAATGAGATCCACTGCTTACACAGCACTTACTACGTTCTGGTTATGACCGTAACTGTTTGACAAACACTAATTCATTAAATCTCCACTACAGAACAATTAGGCAAACCCTACTACTGTCTTACTTTAAAGATGAAGAAACTGAGGCTCAGAAATCTTGTTTCTCATCTACTTGATGAAAAGTGGTGAAAAACTGACATTTGAACTCAGGCAGGAGACTCAGCAGACTTCGCTCATAAGAACTATGATACACTGCCTTGTGACGCACTAGATGCAATAGCTGTGTGGTACTGTGAACCCAATACTTTGGATAATTTGTGTAATTTAATCTCCATAACAGCCTATTTTATGAATTAAAAGCTGAGGCTTGGAGAAGGTCCAGCACTGCATAGTGTGGCAGAAGATGATTTCAAGTCTGACTTCAAACTTATGCCACAGCCTCTATCTCTGTAAGTGCTAGGGGTTTGCACAGAAGGAATAACGGTTAACACAGCGGTCAGCCTGACTTCCCTGGATGATATCATCTGTATTTTAATTCCAATATCCAATAGAATTGAGAAATATCTGTAATTGAGACTTCATTAAACAGTGAGGAGTTTTTCCTGGATCAGTAGTCGTGTTAAACAGTGTTCTTAAAGCTCAACGGGCTTCTGCAGTGGAAAAGTCCAAGTTTTTTGCATAATCAGCTTTTGTTGTAGTGGTGAACAACTAATTATCAGGGCTTCCCAACAACAAAGGTTTATATCTCACTCACCTTGCATATGGTCTGGACCAGGGCATTGCCAAAAACTGTATCACCTCTAAAATTTTAAATTCAAGCTCCTACCTACAAACCCCAAACTCCTACCAGTCTTACAGCTTATTTGCTCTAGTAACCCCATATCAATAATCGCTTAACCTCATTGAGATCACCAATCCACTGACCTTACACTTTCTCTCTAACTACCAGCCTTCTATCATGTAAACCTCAGCCTTGATAAATGACCAATGGTTACTATCAACCTCATCTCAATATTTTTAACTCTCTTGTCTTTGTGACCCTCAGTTGTGTTCATCCCAACCCTGAATGAACCTAACTCTCTGCTTCACTCATGCAGCTGAATTTGTTGAAGAATATCACATAACTAGAAAAATTGCTTTCACCATGTATTCATGATCATCAACCCCAAACTCAGCACTGCCTGGTACTTACTTTCTGCATTCTTCTGATAACTTTGGTCTCCTACTCTACAAAAAATTCTCCAGTTTCCTCAAAGATCCATACTTCACCCATATCTACAGTAGTTGGTCTTACCTTGCATTACATTAAGAAAAAAAAAGCAACCATCTGACAATAGCTCAATTCTCTTAAATCTACAAAACAAGATGCCTAATCTGTAGCCATCTCTCCTTCCCTCTTGTAATAACTGTGATATATTCCTTCTTCTAGCAATGGTTACTTCCTCTGCCCTTAGTATATGCTTTGGATTTTATTCTCTCTGACGTTCTCAGCTATCCTTCTTTCTCTTTTATCTTCCTGTCTCCTTTTCTAATGGATGTTTTTACATCATTAAATCATACTTCCCATAGTTAAAAAAAAATCTTCCTTAGCTTCCAAATCCCTCTTTAACCACTGTCCCACTTTTCTGCATAGCAAAACTTCTCATATTTGCCACAGTTAAATAAGGAAACATGAATCAACATACATATGTAACACTTTTTAACCAGGTCTTATCTGTGTAATATGCTCAATAAATGATAGTATTGGTACTAAAAACTACCAATAATAATAATAATAATAATAATAATAAGTGTATAATAATAATAATAAGTGTAACTGACATAGAAATTTTCTTATATGCCAGCACAGACCTTTGCACTGCAAGTAGATTATCTGAATTTGCTCCTACAACAACCTTATGAAATAGGTATTAATTTTATCTTAATTTTATAGATTATGTATCTGAAGCTTAGAAAGGTTAAATTGCTCAGGGTCATACAGCTCATAGAAAATATGACTAAGAGTTCCTTCCATTTCTGTCTGACACCATAGCCAAAGGGCATTGCTCTCTAAGTCATCCCTAGTTTCTTTTTTTTTACTTTAATAATAATTTTTATCTTTTTAATATGAAATTTATTGTCAAATTGCTTTCCATACAACAGCCAGTGCTCATCCCAACAGGTGCCCTCCTTAATGCCCATCACCCACCCTCCCCTCCCTCCCACACCCCACCAACCCTCAGTTTATTCTCAGTTTTTAAGAGTCTCTTATGGTTTGGTTCCCCCCCTCTCTAACTTTTTTTGCCCTTCCCCTCCCCTGTGGTCTTCTGTTAAGTTTCTCAGGATCCACATAAGAGTGAAAACATATGGTATCTGTCTTTCTCTGTATGACTTAACTTCACTTAGCATAACACTCTCCAGTTCCATCCACGTTGCTACAAAAGGCCATATTTCATTCTTTCTCATTACCAAGTAGTATTCCGTTGTGTATATAAACCACAATTTCTGTATCCATTCATCAGTTGATGGACATTTAGGCTCTTTCCATAATTTGGCTATTGTTGAAAGTGCTGCTATAAACATTGGGGGACAAGTGCCCCTATGCATCAGCACTCCTGTATCCCTTGGGTAAATTCCTAGCAGTGCTATTGCTGGGTCATAGGGTAGACCTATTTTTAATTTTTTGAGGAACCTCCACACTGTTTTCATCCCTAGTTTCTATTCCTCTAACACTCTCTATGAACCTCTACCTCATAAGAACAGATACAATTGTCCCAAAAGCAGAGGAATAAAAATCAGGAAGAACCTCAGTAAAGCTGGATAATGCTTGCATCACTTCCAGATCCCTTGGGGTTTCAGTCCATGAGTATATTCACTAGGAAAATTCAAAGGAAAGTGTTGATGGTGTTCAGGGCAGGCCACCTCAGCATGTGCCGTGTGGCATGTGGATTATTTTGAGCTGAATACAATCAAGGCTCAACAGACCGAGAAGAGCTTTTTACCTTCCCCTTAGCTGCCTAAAAGAATTTAGATAGGAGGCCTATACCAAAAAGAGAGCTATTATCAAAGATAACTTTTTTTTACTTCAGATAGAATTCTCTCCAAGGCATGGCAAACATTTGTTTACCAAACATTTGTTCTCCCCATCTTCCTGTGAACTGTTTTACTTCCTATTTGAAGTCCCAGACATTTGCCCCTTTCTCCTTAGCTCAGGATGGCATATAAACCTCCAATGCCTGACTATCTGGGAGCCTCATGCCTTTGTGGAGCTCTGTATGTCTGAAATTAAACTTGTTTTACTCCTGTGAATCTGTTTCATGTCAATATAATTATTAGGTCAACCAAAGAACCTAGAAAGGAAGAAGGGAACAGTTTTCCTCCCCTACAGTGTTTTTATGGGGAAACACCAGGTCTAACTCACAAGATACAATGGAGGAAACATGCTGTGCATAGTTAAAGATGGCAGAAGAAGTTCTAACGGAGGGTACATAAAGTTTGGGAGGCAGGCCAGCTCTGTGAGTCTGGGTTGGAGAAAAACAGTGTAGGAACAGACCAATAGTAACCTTTTGGTAGATGCATCAAATAATACTAAATATAATGAACCTTTTGGGTAGGGATAAAGTGTTAGCTATAATGGGGCCCCAAATTTCTAAAAGGACTTTAGACATTGAACTATTTGTACCTAGCTAATTGTGACTTTTGTTCAGGTTTTAAACAACTCACATGAGTTCATTTAAGTAAAGCACCTAGCACAATCCCTGGTACATTACAGGAGAGCAGCAATGGTGGCTATTGCTATTATTATTCAGGATCTTCACATAATGGTCATTGAATAAATGGTAACACTTCTTCTTACAGAATGTTTAAAGTTTCATGTTAGAATTCCCCATGCATCAAAAATGAGTAATAACAGGGGTGCCTGGTTGGCTCAGTCAGTTGAGCTTCTGACTCTTGATTTCAGCTCAAGTCATGATCCCACATTCGTGAGATCAAGCCCTGCATGGGGCTCCACACTGAGCATGGAACCAGCTTAGGATTCTCTCTCTCTCTCTCTCTCTCCCTCCCTCCCTCCCTCTCTCTCTCTCTCTCTCTCTCCCTCTCCCTCCCTCCCTCCGCCCCTCTCCCCCACTTGCATGCTCTCTCTATAAAATATAAAAATTTTTAAACAGTAATAATATACTTTTAAGCACTCACTCTACCAGGTTCCATACGTGAATTATATTAACTCATTTAATCATTTCAATAACCCCTTAAAGAAGATATTATTATATTCTGATTTTACAGAGAAACAAAGTAGTTGCAGACACTCATGTGGTAAGTAGATCTTAGAGGCAGAATTGAACTCATGCCCTTAACCACCATCCCATAATGATTAATATAGGTATCAATCCATTTGTCTAATGCATACAATACTGAATTAGAAACAAGAAGTGTGTGTATAACTACATGTAACAATAGCAAATAATCTAGTATCTATTTCCCACAAATAGAATTTTTGCTTAACATGCAAAAAAAAATAGGGGGGGGGGAACAAAAAGGAAACAAAACTCTGAATTAAATCCAGCTCAACACAAATGGAACAATGAGTGAGAAGTAGAAAGTATTCAGTGAATGAGGTGATGACCCACTTTATATATTAAACCTGAGGGGATGACTGGTAGAGTTAGAATGTCCTCAAAGTTGTTCTCAATCAATAGGGAAATGTCAAGACCAGAGGGAAAAGCTGAATGTGAATGGAGGTATCAGAAGTGCTTACAATCAGATAACAAAAAGCAAAGTGGAAAACACTGGAGGTTAGGACACATTGATTGCAAAATCAGTAACAATATGAAAAGTACAGCTTTGGATGCCTCCGAGGCAAAAAGAGAGAAAGAGTAAGAGAGAGAGAGAGAGAGAGAGAGAGAGAGAGAGAGAGAGAGAAGTATAGGGGACTAACTATAACCAAAGGAAGGAGGAAAAATAAGTTGTAACGGTGGGAGAGGGTTGCCTAACCTACTATGTACCAAGCATTTCATGTTTATATCCACCCTTTGAGATGTATTTAATATTCCCATTTTACATGAGAACATTGAATCCTAGAGAGGCAAAGTGAACTTTCCAAGGTCATTCAACCACTGTTGTGAATTTTAAGCAAAACTTCTTAGAATCAGAATTTAAGCTATCTTGATTTATAAACCCACAATATTTTCATTCCCGGCAATTGCTTTGTGAGGAAAGACCTGTATAGGTATGGAAAGCATGTTCAAGAGGCTTAACTGAAAGAAAATGCTATGGAATCTTTTTTTTTTTCAACGTTTTTATTTATTTTTTTGGGACAGAGAGAGACAGAGCATGAACGGGGGAGGGGCAGAGAGAGAGGGAGACACAGAATCGGAAACAGGCTCCAGGCTCTGAGCCATCAGTCCAGAGCCTGACGCGGGGCTCTAACTCCCGGACTGCGAGATCGTGACCTGGCTGAAGTCGGACGCTTAACCGACTGCACCACCCAGGCGCCCCAAGAAAATGCTATGGAATCTTAAGCCTTTTCCTTCCTGCAAGCCAGAATGAGATTTCTCATACTTCAGAATCAATGTATTAGGAGAACACCAGTTATGGGACACTCAGCCTATTATAGCTTCGTAGTGGTTACTTGTAGATCTTTGTTATGTTCCCTGTGTCTTTCTTCATTTTTGTATTTTCATGGCACCAAAAAATAAGATGAACTAGTGATTATTAGAAAATGAACATATGAAACACACACACACACACACACACACACACACACACACACTTCTTTATTTAGTAAATAATGCTAAAGGGAGGCCACCCAGAGTAGGGGCAGTTAAAGCTTGTGTAACCAGTTTTTCTAACAGGGACTACAGTTGCCAGTTACATTATTCATGCAAATATTTCTGCATCTAATAAGCTTAATTGTATGCTACACCATATCCTATTATACCTGGAGTTTATATCATTATTCTGGAAGAATTTACATAATCCCTTTAAAGGGATATTTACAGACATTGGGAATATCATGATTGTGTAACTATCTCCAACAATTCCAAAATTTTTGAGTCTGTTCCTTATGGTATCATTCTCCTGATCCCAAATTATTTTTCAGTTAAGGTTCTTTGGGTTGAAAGCAGTAGAAAGTCCAAGTCAAAATGACTTAATCCCTAAGGAAAATGTCTCATCTCATGGAATCATTAACGTAAATCCTAAATAAGAGGGTTCCAGGGCGCTTGGGTGGCTCAGTCAGTTAAGCAACCGACTTTGACTCAGGTCATGATCTCAGGGTTCATGTAAGCCAGTCACGCACAATAAATTTCTTTCCACCTCTCTATTTCTCTGGGGGAACTCTAACACACTACCTAGTAAGGGATTTTGGGGGGGGGGAATATGTTATTAATACATGTAGAATGATTGATAAATAGTAGCCTATCAGAAATCAATGTCATCATCCACAACTTACAAATTAGCTAGTTGAGGCTTAGAAAGGTTAAATAATTTGACCAAGATCATACAGCTAGAATGTGGTAGGGCTAGACTGTATACCCAAACTGAAACAGAGCTTCTGTCTGTTCTTAATCACTCTACCATGCTACCTCTTTTTATGTCATGATATTGAAAAGTTCTTGTGAAATTTTGCTGCAAGAAAAGATAATAGAAAATAACACTTTGATGACTATGCTCATTACATATTTGGAAAATATATTTCTACCTTGCAAAATAGTCACTAAAATGTAGGATGATCAATATAATGTACATAGCACAACTAGCACATAATAGTTGGTTAATAAATTCTAGTTATGATCATTATTATCTCATAATATCTCACAAACCCAGTGTGACAGATCTTCTCCCCATTTTACAATAAGAAAATTAAAGCTTTAAAAGAGTAAGTAATTTGCCCAAGGTTGTATGTTATAAAGTAGTTATAGACCCGTAAGTTTGTCTGATTAGAAAGCCTGCATATGTCTGAAAAATGCTGTATTTTGCTATTTTAACAAAAAGCTGAATTTCTCTGCCCCAAAGAACAAGGATTACCTAGCATAAGTGGAGAAACATGAATACCTACAACTGTTATTATCAAGTAATGGCCTAACAGTAATGAAGAAAGATTAATTCAAATTTCAGGCAAATTGATCTACTTAGAACATTTTGCTATGAATTTTTACTTTTATTCAGAATCAGATCAGTGTTTCATGATGCAAAAAGAAAGAAATTAACATATATTCAGGGCACTTAAATAAAGATATACATACCATAGTGACTGTGATAAATATCAAGAGTGTGAAAGATGGTATTTGAATATGAAATCCCATGGCATAAAATTCATTTTTAAAAAATGACTTACTTTTAATATTGCAATAATGTGGTATAGTGACAGGTGGTAACTACATTTATTGTGGTGAGCACTAATACATAGAATTGTCGAATCAGTATGTTGTACACCTGAAACAAATATAACATTGTATGTCAATATACTTCAATGTAAAAAGTTATACTTTTTCCTCTTCCACCTGCTTAAATGACATAATAATCTTCCAATATTGAAAGGATTTGTGATGAAGGATGAATTAGATCTATTCTATATGGCACCACAGAACAGATCTAAGATTAGTGGCAGACTGTATAATATTAACAATAATAATAAGCTAACATTTATTAAGCATCTATTATCTAGCAAGCACTGTCTACATACTTTACATCGCATTAAATTCCAATAAAGCAAGTGGTAGTTTTCATTGTACAGGTGAGTAAATACAGGCTTAGAGAAGTAAATAATTTGTGAAATGATTTATGACTGATGCTCAGTGGATACTAGCCTAGAATTGCTGGAGTCCAAAATGCATATTCTCTACCATAATGGTATGTGCCTTATAGAAGGAAAAACTTTGAAACATAACTTCCCAAATACAGTAGGATCCATATCACTAGAGGTATAAAAGAAAGGGCTGGGAAACCACTGGACTAGTATCTTACTGAAAAGATTCACGTATTTGTTCATTCATTCATACTTGCTAAATACCTACTATGTAGAAGTCATATTATTTTACAATTTAAGGATTATATGGAAAGCAGGATTGTTTCAAAAAAGCAGATTTTTTTTAATGTTTATTTATTTTTTAGACAGAGAGAGACAAAGCATGAGCAGGACAGGAGCAGAGAGAGACGGAGACAATCTGAAGCAGGCTCCAGGCTCTGAGCTGTCAGCACAGAGCCCGACGTGCAGCTTGATGCAGGGCTTAATGCAGGGCATGATGCAGGTATCGAATCCATAATCCATGAGATCATAACCTGAGCCAAAGTCAGACACTTAACCAAATGAACCACCCGTGCACCCCATCAAGAAAGCAGATTTAAATATGACAGAAAACTGAACTGAATGATTGTTTTTAGTTTCTCTAGTCATATAATTCTGTAACTCTTTATTTCCCCTATTCCAAATAATGTCTGTGGTACCTAAGGCAATTAAAACAGAAGGAACATGTTACTTCATCTGCCTTAATTTTCTCTTTCCCAATACCTATACTCCATCCCATATTCAATATGCTGATTTGAATTAAACTTAGATGCCACTCAGAATTGAGGAGTGAAATCCAGGCATTCCTACAGAGCTCTTTACAACTGATTGCTGAAATCTCAAGCTGTGATACGGCATGAAATGCCAATCTCCCACGTGTTTCACATGCTTTGCTGTCATTTCATCAGGGAAGGGAGATTATCTATTTTTTCTGCTTGAAATCATCATTTCAATTCCTGTCTTCAGGCTGGGTAGTTTATTCTGATAACAAAAGATATAGATATCGCTCTTGTTTGCCCTACCTATCAAACATTATGAGACATTTCCCTCACTAATTATTGAGCAAATTGAAAGGAGTAAGACAAGTGCCACTCAAAATATTGGGATTTTCTTTTTATTTATTTATTTATCTTTATTGTAGTAAGAACACTTAACATGAGATCGACCTGCTCACTAACTTTGAAGTGCACAATACAGTATTGTTAACTATAGGTACAATGCTGTACAGCAGATCTCTAGAACTTATTCATCTTGCATAACTAAAAGTTTCTGCTTTTTACACAGCAACTCCCGACTTCCTCCTTCGTCCAGACCCTGACAATCATCATTCGACTTTCTGCTTCCATGAGTTTGAGTATAGAAATCTCACATAGGTGGGATTATGCAGCATTTGTCCTTCTGTGACTGGCTTATTTCACTTAGTATAACAACCTGCAGGTTCCTCCATGTTGTTGCATATGAAAAGATTTCCTTCCTTTTTATATACATCATGTGATTAGAAAAACTTTATCTATTTCTGAGTTTTGTGATAAAGTTTCTATCAGGTTTGTCAAAACTATAGTTTGTTGTTAATCTTTTTCTCATTCTAGATAAATATTGACTTCCATGTCTTTTATAAAAAGGACAAGTACCAACCTTCAGTATGTGATTCTTTCATAAAAATCTGTTGAATTATTCAATTATATACTCTGGGAAGAGTTTTATAACTAAGGCGGTTTTGAAAATTATTCATGGTCATTTTCACATTATGTGACTTCCAGCAAGCATACATTCACAAGGGAGGCTGATTCCACACTCATCAGATTCCATTCATACGGTGAATTTGATTGGAAAATGACAATTGATTATTATAAGGTTGGACAGTAAGCCTTACGACTCAGTTTGTATTTTTCAAGACAGGTGTAGGTCATACCACAGTGACACAAAAGCAAGAGTACTTCGTGTGACAATAAAAAAAGAAACATCTCCAATGATTCTACCATTCTCTGACGTGGCGCTACATCATCTTGGTCCAGAGAGCTATGAAAATAACATACGCTAAAGGCTTGCTTTTGGACTTTCTAATTCAGGAAACCTAGGGTGAGTGCAGATATCACAAATGTATTTGAAGTCTCCAGTGAGTCTGACGTGTGCACCCAGTGAAGAACACTGATTTGCCCAGTATAGTCCAAAGTCCTTAGCACAGTCACTAGAGTCATGACAGCTAACTCTTGCTTCTCACCACATAACAGCCCCATCTCCATTTCAGTACTTATGCCTAAGTAATACTGTGCTACTTGTGGTTTTTTGGAATCATCATGTATTTGTTCATGATGTCCCCTTCCTGGAATAAACTTTCCCCCTTGGAGCAGTCTACTCCTATTTCAAGATCCAATACAAAAATCATCACCTCACGTTTTTTCCTAGTGACTCCCAAGAAAACATCCTGTTCTAATTCCTCAGGCTACCTTATAATTTAAAAATACATACATTGCAATTAACACATTGTGTTGTCACTATTTGTCTAGATCTCTGTCTTCCCTGCTAGGCTATGAGCTCCTAGAAAGCCCATAACACGTTCATCATTTTATCCATGGCACTTAAAACTGTGCTCTGCCAGAGAGAGAGAGAGAGAGACACACAAACCAAGAAAGAAACTCTTAACTATAGAAAACAAACTGATGGTTACCAGAGGGGAGACGGGTGTGGGGATGGATTAAATAGGTGATGGGGCTTAAGGAGTGCACTTGTTGTGATGAGCACTGGGTGATGTATGGAAGTGTTGAATGACTCTATTGTAGAACTGAAACTAACATAACACTGTAGGTTAATAACTGGAATTAAAATGAAAACTTAAAAAAAAATTAAAAACCATGCTCTGCCAAAGTCAGTTTACTAAAGCAATATTTGCTGAATGTTTTAAAGAAATGAAGGAAGGAATGACATCACCACTCATCCCATCTTTCAGGCTAAACCCTTCAAAGCTAGACTCTTTTCTGCTATTCAGTTGCTGTAGTAACAGATTCCACTGTTATATTTGTTCTAATGATCTAATGATCTAGATTTCTCTCCTCCTCCACTGCAACTACATAAATTTTCTTCCACAGGCTAGTGCCACCTTAATGCCCTCCTATGACACCCACGATCTTCAGCGAAAAGTCTCAATGCCTTATCATGCCATACAAAGCCTTGCCTGCTCTGTGTCTACCTGACTGTAAGCCTTGATTTCTACCATTCCCACAAACACAGCCTATAGTCCACTCACGTGGCCCTACTCAGGCCTCCAAAGTAGACCATTAATTTCCATCTTACTTCTGTGTTTTTGCATATATTTCCTCCCTTCTTAGAAACTCTTCCTTCTTCTCTGCCCAGATTTGAAAAGTACCACCATAAAAAAAAAAAAAAAAAAGTTCAGCTCAACTGTTCACCATCCCTGGAAAGGCTCAGCTAATCCTTACCCTCCTACATTGGGCTAAAGACACAGTCCTCTTCCTACTTCCCTTAACTCCCAGTGCATCCTTCTAGGCTCAGGTCATTGCAACCACTGACTTATCTGTCTGTCTTTACCAGTAAACTGATAAATCTTCTAAGGCAGAGACTCTGGCACATACTACAAACCCATTTCATGGGATTCTGACAAACTACCAGCTGTATGTAGAATGTAACTCAAGACTTATCTCACATAAATTTGTTTTAAATGTATTTAATTTGAAGGATGTAAATATAGTTTTTCTTAAATTAATATCACATGGAGGGGCACCTGGGTGGCTCAGTTGGTTAAGCATCCAACCTCGGCTCAGGTCATTATCTCAGGGTTTGTGAGTTCAAGCCTCGTACAGGGGTCTGTGCTGACAGCTCAGAGCCTAGAGAGCCTGCTTTGGATTCTGTGTCTCCCTCTCTCTCTGCCCCTCTGTCTCTCCCTCACTCTGTCTCTCTCAAAAATAAATAAAACATTTAAAAAATTTTTAAATATATCACATGGAAAACACTGTAATGAGATATGAAGTTTGAGAATTAAAAACCAAGAGCCATTAGGACCCTGATCACTTACAGATATAATTTTGTGGTCAAGTTTTTTCTTACAGTCTAATTAATTACTAAGCAGTATCCTTTAAATTATGATAGTTGCATATCTACATGGATTAAAACACTGCAAAAAGAATACTTGATGTCTTTTAAAACTTGATTTTAAAAACAATATATTAAAATACTGATTTAATATTTGGAAGATGATCTCTATGAGAAAGTCTAAGTTGGAGGGGCACTGGGGTGGCTCAGTCCATTAAGCATCTGACCTCAGGTCATGTACTCACAGTTTGTGAGTTTGAGCCCTACATCAGGCTCTGTGCTAATGGTGTGAACAAACAAACAAACCAAAAAAAAAAAAAAAGATCTAAGTTGGAATAAGGGAAATTTGCTTAATTAAAGTATTTTTAAGTCAGTGGAGCACCTTTTTTCTCCAGAGTAGGACCTTAAGTAACATTTATGTGCTTCAGATTAAATAAAATATGGTTATAAAATTTCTTTGACAAACTTAAAAACTTTTTAATTGACTTAGTCTTAGCATATTATATGTTAAAGTCAAGAAATGTTTTCATGTGATTTGCTTTTCAGGAACATGCAGATATTTTAGACAAATATTAAACTGTCATATTTAGCTAATTATATTATTTAAAATACATGACATTGTATGCTTGAAAGTTCTGGAACACATTGAAAATGCATTCCTGGGGCGCCTGGGTGGCGCAGTCGGTTAAGCGTCCGACTTCAGCCAGGTCACGATCTCGCGGTCCGTGAGTTCGAGCCCCGCGTCGGGCTCTGGGCTGATGGCTCAGAGCCTGGAGCCTGTTTCCGACTCTGTGTCTCCCTCTCTCTCTGCCCCTCCCCCATTCATGCTCTGTCTCTCTCTGTCCCAAAAATAAATAAACGTTGAAAAAAAAAAATTAAAAAAAAAAAAAAAGAAAATGCATTCCTGATTCCAGTTAGGTTTTATTTACATCCATTTTTCTGATTTACAGTTTCTTGTGTCATTATTTAATTGTGAGTTCTTTAGGTTTTGATTGCCCTGTGACTGTTCTAGCCAGATTATTGAATGTTGGCTTTACCAGTTGGTGAGAGTGGAGGCAGCCAGCTGCTGTTGCTGTAGGGTTTGTGTGGTCCAGCCTCTGCCTTACTCCTTCCACCACCTCTGTGCCTCAGCCACAGTGAGGAGTTTAATTACATTTTTTAAAATGGGTTATGTTCCTTCCCTTTTCAGGGGCCTTGTCCATGCTGCTCCCTCTGCCTAGAATATTTAAATCAAAATTCTCCACAATCTGGTTTCACCTCATTCACAACAGAAAACCTTAGCCCCCGCTCAGAACGATTCTTCCTGTGGAAACTCTTCCAGGCCCTTTAGGCTATATCAAGTTCTTCTAAAATTTCTGTGATCTTTGAAAAGCCCTATGCTTTTTCCTTCTTAGCTTACCTCAGCTTATAATGAAGAATTTGTGATAGTGTGGGTGTGGTTATCCACCTCTTCCTTTAAGCTCCACGAGGGAAGGGACTGTGTCTATTATGTTAATTACAATTGTGTCAATAGTGCGTAACCAAAGTAGGCACAAAATAAATATTTTTTGAATGATGCATAAATAAAAAGGAGAGTAAAGTGGAGTAACCTTTTGGAGGATAAGTTGGCAATATGAATAAAAAGACCTAAAACGGATGATGATGGACTCTGTGCCTTTTGGCTTAGCAATTTCGTTTTTAATAATTTAACCCAGGGAAACCATTAGACAACTACACACACAAATGTCTTTTAAGAAAGTATTTTCATTGCAAGATTGCTTATGATAGCCTAAAATAGGAAACCACCCATGTTTATAAGAATAAAAGTTTTGTTAAGTACTTTGTATCATATGCTTAAAGTGAAATATTAAAGCAGTCATTAAATGGTTTCAAAAAATCAAGAGCCATTTTATCAGGAACATCATATCTTATAAGGGGACTTTTGAAGAATGTACCTACAGAAATGAAGCCTTTCATAATCTAAGCACAGTGTCAAACATAAAAAACCCACAGATGACCAAGACATGACTCTTATAATTAAGGACTTGGCAAGCTGCATTTATAATTAAAAGACAACAACAAAATCATCAGTGTTGACCAATATTCTTCTGGCATGTGATCAGAAACAATGTTCGCACTGAGCCCTAGAAATTTAAACAAATTTATATTTTCTCCATGTTTTTTTATGACTGTGAATTCTGCTTGATTAAAAATCTCTACAAGATTCTTTCATTCACTCATCAATTCATTCATTTAATAAATATCTCCTGACCATGTTCCACATCAGGCACTTTGCCAAGCACAGATGGTACAAGAATACAATAAGATAATACTTTTCCTCAGAGGCATTTTTAATGAAAACAGATAAATACAAGAAACACAGTAAACCTAAAAACAAAGTAAATTTAACTCTGCATGGGGATCATGAAAAGCTTCTCAGTGAAGATAACATTTAACTTCGGTCTTGAAAAAGGAGTTAGAGTCTGCCAAAAGTTTTATTATTATCAGAGGTGATGATAGAGATGAATATGTAATTTGTCTTTACGGCACATGCTAACCAGTATGAGCCTCTAGCTGTGCAACAACATTAACAACCCATAAAGGTGACAACTGTCCTAGAGATGGGTGTTCTGGCATTTTTCTGACTAGAATCTCTTGGATTATTTTCCCAGGCACTTGAATTTAAAGAAAAGTTCTCCCAATATAGATTTCACAGGAGTGCTAATATCAGGTTATTCATCTTCTGTATTTTATATATATTGTCTAAAGGATTTCCAACAATCCTTTGTGTATGTGTGGGGAGAACTAAACAAACTATTTTTATATGCCATAAAAACTTTAACTTGAGGATAGATTTATTGACTCTAGATTTTGCTAACATGGATTTTTTGGTGCCTTCCAAACAGTAAAATGTAGGGATTCACGGAAAAGAAAGTCTCACAATACTTTCAAAAAGTAGAAGACATTTCAGTCAATGGTCAATCAACATATTTTAAATTCCTCTCTGGGACAGATAAGAAGGAAGACTCATGCAATATATGAATTTTGTTTATTTTTTCTTCTTAAATTTGATTTTCCGAATCATAAAGGAATAGATTCACACTGTGGAAAACTGAGAAAATACAGAAAAATAATAATAATGATCCCAATTGCTGTCACTGAACACTTTCTCTGTGCATTGTGTTTCACATACATTACCTCATATCATCTTCACCACAACCCCATGAGGTAAAAATTATAATCATTATCATTTTACAATAAATGAAAAGAGGCTTAAAGAGACCTAGAGATACCAGCACGGGACAGCATCAGATGACAAACTTAAAATATCTGACTCCAGAACCCTTACATCTACTCATCTTCTACAAGGTTGCCACCACTTCATCTAGTTGCAGTTTTCCCCGTTTTCCTTAATTCACTTAAATAATATTTCATTACATGTTTGTACCAGGCACTATATTTTACGTGCTGGAGGTACAGAAGTAAGGGCAGTCTCTGGCTATGACCTATCTTTATTCTACTGGAAGAGGTGGACATTGCACAAGAAATTACAAACGTGTCGCATATAATAAAGGAAAAGTGGTTTGAGAGCTTATAATAAGAGGAACCAAATTTAGCCAGGTGGACCACACAATGCTTCCCCAAGTCATCTCTCTATACATTTTCTATGTAAAGTTGATTTACTATTTCTGACTTTTCAATGTTACTTTGCTCATTTAACACTACATTATAAGAATTTCCCGAGTAATTAAGTGTGATTTGTTTTAGCTACTTACATAATATTTTCATTTAGGAATGCATCAATTAGCCATTCTCTATTATTGAGTATTTTAGTAGTTTCCTATTTTTCTTTGTTATAAACAATAATATAGTTAACGTCCTTGTGCATAAAGCTTTTTCTATAAGTCTAATTATCTAAAGATAATTTCCTCAGGAAAAAGAATCCCCAAATTAGAAGACTACAGAGACCTAGATTATTATAGGATCTCAAAAATATACTTGCTGAATAAATAAATACAGACGTGAATGGAAAAACAAAAAATTATCACTATTTCAGTTTGAAATAGATGTATGCTTGTTGTAAGAGGTAAGAATGGGTTTCTAAACAGTTGCTATAACTCAAGTCCAAACTGTCACTAATGACAGTGAAATAAAAAGCAGTTAGCACCCTCACCAAATACACTTCTATTTATAATTTTGTGCAGAACCTCATCCCTTCATCAGCATAATATGAGACCCTCCTCCTTGATCATCACTGCCTGGCATCAAAACGCTGAGTGCCACATAACCACCAACAGGCACTGCTGGACGTGAATTTCACACACACTCCTGTCACCGCTGTCAAAGGAGAAGAGCTTTGGAGACAAGTTCTGTGACCATAAACATGTTTCTTAATTCCTTAGGTTCCAATTTCTGTATCCAAAAATTAGGAATGGTATATCTGGCTTTGTGGCTGTCAAGAACATTCAAAGTTAAATGAGGAATTGTATACACACGCTGCCCACCAACTGTGCATCAGGTACTTGTAAGGCCCATCTTATGCTGCATGTAATGTCTAACCATGGTGACTCGGCTTTCAAATCATTTATCAATAAAGAAAAAAATGTGGAAGAAATGGGAGAAGGGGATGATAGCAAAAGATACACAATGTATTCTTGAGATGATAAAAGTGATCTAAAATTGACTATAATGAACCATCATTACACTGATCTGTGAACCCCTTAAAAACCAATGAATTGTACACTTTAAATAGGTGAATTGTATGATATTCAGATTATATCGCAATAAAGCTGTTAAAAAAGAGAGAAAGGGGAGCCTGGGTGGCTCAGTCGGTTAAGCGTCCGACTTCGGCTCAGGTCATGATCTTGCGGTCCGTGAGTTCGAGCCCCACATCAGGCTCCGTGCTGACAGCTCAGAGCCTGGAGCCTGTTTCAGATTCTGTGTCTCCCTCTCTCTGCCCCTCCCCCGTTCATGCTCTGTCTCTCTCTGTCTCAAAAATAAATAAACGTTAAAAAAAAATTAAAAAAAAAAGAGAGAGAGAGAAAATAAGTTATTAGGCAGCAATATTACCCTAGTCAGATTCTGGCCTGTGAAAGGCTGATTTTAACTCATTTGATAAACATATATTAAGCAACTGGCACGTTCCAGGAGTGATTCTAGATGGCAGAGATATAGCAGCACACAAGCCAAACAAAGCCCTACCCTAATGGAGTTAACAGTAAGCTAAAAACATAGGCATATTAATAAATATCAGATATGATGAGTGTTATTTTAAAATAGAGAAACAGATCAAAATATTTTAAATACAGTGATCAGGGAAGACAGCTCTTTGGAGTTATCCTGTGAACAGAAAACTGAATGAAATAAAGGAGCAATTGCAGCAGAGGAAATGGCAAATACAATGGGCTTGAGGAAAAAAATTAACGTGGATATTCAAGAAACAGTAAAAATGCTGGTATGCCTGGAGCATATCGAGTTCATTATCTCTGAGTTTGTGCTTCTGCCAATCTGAATACCTGCTTGTACCTATCTTACAAAATGTTACAGCTTCACCAGAAATAATTTGGAATTACAGTACCACGTTGGAGAACTTTGGATATAACCAAAATTCCCTATTGTGGAAGCATCTTAGAGCAAAAGGGAAGCAAAATTTCTAATAATCAATGTTCATTCTTCTTTGATGGAGTAAAAAGTTCTTTAAAACTCTTCATTAAAGCTTCATTATTATGCAAAATACATTATCCAAAATATATTTGTATGTATGTGATATTAAACAAATATATATATATTCATTAAATGCTTCTTTGCCCAAAGTTAATGAAATATGTGAATTTAGAAACATTTCACTTTTGAATCCATCAAAATCTTGTTCCACTCTTCATTGCCTATTTCCTACAACAGCTTTTCTTCTCTCTGATACTCTCCTAATTTTTCTTTTTTATCTTTTTCACCTAGATCTTCTTCCCTTTTCCCCAAATTCTCCTTGTCTTAAACCATCTCCCCCCCTCCTTGATTTTATCCTAAAGTGCACAATTTCCTTTAAAAATAAGATCGCTGAAGCAGGAATACATATTTGGCAGGTAGATTTTAAGATCTAGCCTTGGTCTGACTTAGAGACAATTATCACATATTTCCCCAAACTCTGAAAGGAAAAGTAAAAATGTACTGTAGACTTTCGATAGTATTGGGAACTCAATATCCTGATCTCCCGAATCTGTAATAACTAATAGTAACTAACACTTGTTTTCATAGGTCCATTTGATATTTGATGCTGAAGCCTGGCAAAAATGACAACAAAAAATATTATTGGAAAGATTCAAAAAAAGTGAAGTTATTCCCAAGGTCCACCAAACAGAATAAGAATTCTAAAAAGTACAACATGTGGAGCAATCCTAACTGAGAATTATATTTGTTATATTTCCAGTAAAGAATGACTAGATATTAATCCAGTCTTGCAAGGAAAGAAAGGGAAAATCCATTAGAGGTTTTAGAAATCACCTTTTCAATAACTTGGGTCAACATTCAGGAGTGGATCCACAGAGAGATGCTTCTGCTGCACTATTCTCACTTTTTACGAATGGCCTTATGCTATAAAATGCAGGAATTGGTATGTAAACAAATACCCAAATAGGAAATAGTTCTCCTAACAGAACTTTAGCATTTGCCCAAACATATTGAGTCTTAGAACAAAAGCAGAATAACACCCAAAAACAAGTTAATGACTTTGCAAAATAAAACTACTGAATGGTCCCTTGTCATCTTGTGTTCTCCCAAACAAAACTGCCCATGATAGATCTGTGGAATTATCCATGATTTGGGATGCTTTGAAAAGAGTAATTTTTTCTGAACACAAGATGGATTCCTATCAACAATGATTAAGTAGTGAAGGAACTTGTTGATGTTCCATTGCTGGCAAAGGAAGTAGCTACTCTAAAGGCAAAAATTGCCTTTAAAAATGGATGATCTAGAAACCACAGACTAGGTCATCATTATGTCAGGCAGATAGTTCCTATAAAGAGTATTTGCATCTATGATGCCTCAAACACCTAGATTTTGGAAGCATTCAAATAAACCATCACAGAATGCTAAATTTCAGCCCCAACAGCAAAGAACAAATACTGTAAACTATATGAATGTAAGTTATATGGAGATAAACTTTGGCATTCCCAGGATAGCTGACTGGTAGCACAGGTGACCTAAAGTGGAACCTTGCTAAAATACTTCATGAAATCCACACCACAGCAAGGACAACCTGGCTACCACTGCACACCAACACAGTGGGGGAATTTTGGAAAAATCACTGAGAATGTCTCTACTGTTCATCTTACCTGCTAAAATGTGATCCTAGCAAAACTCTAAAGATAGGGGATATGAATGGCACAAACTTTGAGGTCTATTTGACTCTCAAGGTGGAATTTTACTTTTTATTCTACTTGTCTCATGCTTGTTTTCAGGGTCATGAAAGCTTTTCTTTATCAAAGAGCACATCTTGACAGCATCAGAGACAGATTTTGTTTTTGACTTGGCAAATCTGAACCATTTTCTAGTAATAACCATACTCATTATACCGGGACAGTCATTAAAGAGCTCTGCAAGGTATTACACTAACTTTGAGACATCCTTACTTTTCATGATCACTATACCTCTGTGCTTCATGTCTCATTTAAGTGCGTTGCCAGAAATTTTAAAACAAAGCTACTATGAGATAAGCTACTGTGAAGGATTACTCACAATAATTACTGATCCACTTTTTATGTGCACCATCTGAGCAATAATTTATACAATAAAGGTTATAGAATTAGAAAAAGTAGCCAGAAATTTATCACTAAACTTAGCCAAATTATAAATGATACTCTCCCAGTATCTACGGTTCAAGCCTTAGAAGTCACATCTAAAACTCTTTAGCCCAAGTAGAAATAGAGAATTAAAAAGCTTTCACATTCTATTAGTTATCCACGATGGTGTCTGTTATTTCCAATACTTCATGTTGAATTTGGATAAATATAATTGGTCAGGTAGAACAATTCATCTAAACTGAAGGTGTTGACCACCTGACTCTCCAAAATAGATCAAAAAGGAGTCTGGGATATGTTTTCTTCATAGATTTTGGTATTTAGGGATCATGATTTCAAAGAATTCAGGCTCTTAATCTTTGTGTGTATTGCTGTTGTCAACTGTGGCTTCTCATGTCTTAAATGCTGCTGCACAGCCATCATCATGTCAGATGATTCAACCACTCATCATCTGACAAAAGCAGCAAGAGGGTAGGCTGTAGTTTGACTCTGCACTGTTGTGATTGAAATAAAGATGTCACCTAGAGATCAGGACAGTGGTGTAAATCTGGCATGACACTGATTTTATGACTGACCCTCTGGCCTCACTAGAGGATAACCAAAAGATAGAGGTCTGAGAACCTATACAACACACCCAATCAGTCATGCAATACAGAGAACAAAAAGAACTATCTTTATCATATTCAACTATATTAAGAACCTCATGTCACTTAGATTGACCCTACCTTAATATTTAACAAATCTGACTTACCCCACTTCTAATAACTTGATTTCCCCTAACTAGATGCCATTTAAGAATTGTATGTTTGAGTCAGTAAAACTCCATTTGTATGCATTGTAACAGGTATTTTTATTTTGAGCTTTCTATACTTCAAACAGGCAAAAGAGAATGGAGTCTAGTGAACAAGTTTAGGATTTGTTGCCCTAGATGTAAAATTACTTCTTCACATATTAAATAAAGGAAAGCAAAATATATACGGTACAGACACCAGGCCATTTACAAGATTTTTACCTCAAGAAGACTGGTATATGCCCAATGTTAGATGGATCTTCCACTTTCCTGCTCTTATAAAATACAGACTCAGCTGGGCTTAGACTCAACTCATATGCAATCAATTCAAATGATAGATACGTGTACACATGTGGATCAAAGTAGATGGTAGAAAAGAAGGTCTATATTTAACCTTGATGCTCAAAGCAGTTATCTGGTTATTATAATAAAAAAAGGGAGGGAGCCAAGATGGCAGAACAGCATGGAAGTTTTTTGTGTGTCTCGCAACCATGAAATACAGCCAGACGAACACTTAACCATCCTGCACACCTAGAAAACTGATCTGAGGATTAACACAACAATCTGCACAACCCGAACCACAGAAGTCAGCAAGTATGCAGCACAGAGAGGTGAACTTGGGGAAAGAGAAGCCTCGGAGGGCAGGGAGGTGCTTTTGCCTGTGGAGAGAGGATGGAGATGGTGGGAAGAATATGGGAAAAGTACCTCCTGAAAAGCAGCTGGAGAGAAAGTGGAAAATTGGAAACAGCTGCAGGGACTAAACTAAAAAGGGAGAAAGGAGAAAGGAGAGGGTTTAAATTCCATTAAGACTGTAAACAGGGGGAGCGCAGAGAGTCTGCAACTCCTCAGCTCCATACCTGGTGGTGCTCTGGTGGGGAGGGTGAATCCCCATGAGCAGAGTGGGGTCCGGGAGGTTCTTGAGCCACACAGGGAGAAGTGGTTCCACTGCTGGAAGGACATTTGGGAGAGGCTGGGAGGCAACCTGGGCCCAGCAGACCCCAGGGAACAGCCACATTCACTGGTGCTGGAACAAGTGATTAAGGGTGAAGCCTGGTGCCAGATGTGTGTTTGTATTTTCTATAATCCCTGAAACGCTGTTGCTACACTATCTTGTGAACTTTTGCCGGGGTGGGCTGGCACCTGGCCACAGTCTCTGGGCTTTGGCAGCAGCACAGTAATACGAACTTTCCTGGGTGTGGCCAGGATTCAGCCATTGCTCGGTTAGACCCCCTGCAGAGGGGCAGAACAGGTCAAAGCCGCAGTCCCTCAGAAGTAAGGGGCAGGGGAAAATAGCCGCATCTGAGACAAAACTCGGGAGAGATGTACTACCTGTGGCTTAGTCACGGACAGTGAAAAAGCTGGGAGTGGATGAAAGTTGAAGACAGAGGACAGGTGCATGAATGCTGATCAGGGAGAACAGAGTTCCGATACTGAAGACAGGGTAGCTGGATGACGCCATTTTCACCACTGCCGCACATGTGCATACACACCTACAAGCGCCACAACAATCCACACCAGTAGCAAAGCAGTGCTATGTAGTGGAAAACGGAGCCATTAAACTAAGCCCCCCCAACTGGGCCAACGTTGGTCTTCAAGACCAGGAGTCTCACCGCCTGCTTAGTTTATGGATTATAAAGCGCTTCATAGTCTGACTTCTAGAGGAAAACGAAGTAATTTCAGTCATATTTCAGTCTGTTAGCAGATCCATTTATTCACTTTTCTTACTTTTTTTTCTCTTTTTTATTTCTCTTCTTTTTCTTGAATACAGAAAGAAAAAATTCATTTTTATTTTTGATTTTTATTAAAAATATTTTTCCTTAATTTTTTACATTTTTTAATTTTGTGTCAATTTTTTCAAATTCTATTTTACTTCCATCATTTATTTTAGTCTACTTCAGTATATTCATTTTTTCAACTATTCAAACGATTTCCTTTTTTTTCGTTTTTCTTTTTCGTTTCTTTTTTTCTCTTCTTTCGTGAATACAGAAAGAGAAAAAGTTCCTCTTTATTTTGATTTTTATTAAAAATATGTTTCTCTAATTTTTTTCTTATAGTTTTACTTTTCTGTAAATTTTTTCAAATTCTGGTTTACAAACATTCATTTTAGTCTACTTCGGTGTATTCATTTTCTCAAATTTTCAAACGATTTCCTTTTTTATCTTTTTTCTTTTTTTTTCATTTTTTCTTCTTCCCTGAATACAGGAAGAGAAAAAAATTCATCTTTATTTTTAATTTTTATTAAAAATACTTTCTTTAATTTTTTTCAACTATGTTTTTTACTTTTGTGTAAATTTTTTCAAATTCTAGTTTACTTCCATCATTTCATTTTAGTCTACTACAGTGTATTCATTTATTCAAATTTTCAAATGATTTCCTTTTTTTCTTCTTTCCCCTTTTTTCTCTAATCTATCAAGCCACTTTCAACACCCAGACCAAAACACACCTAGGATCTAGCATCCTTATTCAGTTTTGGTGTGTGTGTTTTTAATTTTTTAATTTTAATATTTTTAATTTCATTTTTTTATTTTAATTTTTTCTACCTCATTAATTCCTTTCTCCCTTCAAATGATGAAATGAAGGAATTCACCCCAAAAGAAAGAGCACGAAGAAATGACAGCCAGAGACTTAACCAACGCAGAGACAAGCAAGATGTCTGAAACAGAATTTAGAATCACAAATATAAGAATACTAGCTGAAGTCGAAAATAGATTAGAATCCCTTTCTGCAGAGATAAAAGAAGTAAAAAAGAGTCAGGACGAAATAAAAATGCTATAACTGAGCTGCAATCACGGATGGATGCAGTGGCAGCAAGGATGGATGAGGCAGAACAGAGAATCAGTGATGTAGAGGACGAACTTATAGAGAATAATAAGCAGAAAAAAAGAGGGAGATTAAATCAAAGAGCACGATTTAAGAATTAGAGAAATCAGTGACTCATTAAAAAGGAACAACATCAGAATCATAGGGGTCCCAGAAGAGGAAACAGAAAGAAATAGTGGTAGAAGGGTAATGTGAGCAAATCATAGCGGAAAACTTTCTAACCTGGGGAAGACACAGACATCAAAATCCAGGAAGCACAGAGGACTCCCATTAGATTCAACAAAACCGACCATCAACAAGGCATATAATAGTCAAATTCACAAAATACTCAGGCAAGGAGAGAATCATGAAGCAGCAAGGAAAAAAAGTCCCTAACCTACAAGGGAAGACAGATCAGGTTTGCAACAGACCTATCCATAGAAACTGGGCAGACCAGAAAGGAGGGGCAGGATATATTCATGTGCTAAACTGAAAAATATGCAGCCAATATTCTTTACTCAGCAAGGCTGTCATTCAAAATAGAAGGAGAGATAAATGTTTCCCAGAAAAACAAAATTAAAGGAGTTGTGACCACTAAACCAGTCCTGCAAGAAATTTTAAGGGGGACTCTGTGAGGGGAGAAAAGACGAAAAAATAAAATTATATATATATATATATATATATTATATATATATATATATATATCTACTACATACACCAAAAGCAACAAAAGATTAGAAAGGACCAGAAAAATACCACCAGAAACTCCAACTCTACAAGCTCATAATAGCAATAAATCATATCTTTCAGTACTCACTCTAATGTGAATTGACTCAATGCTCCAATCAAAAGACATAGGGTAACAGAATGGATAAAAAAACAAGATTCATCTATATGCTGTTTACAAGAGACCCACTTTAGATCTAAAGATCGAAAAGTAATCTTTCACCTTCATTGAAAGTAAGGGATGGAGAACCATCTATCATGGTAATGGTCAACAAAAGAAAGCTGGAATAGCCATACTTATATCAGACAATCCAGACTTAAAATAAAGACTGTATCAAGAGATGCAGAAGGCCATTCTATCATAATCAAGGGGTCTATCCACCAAGAAGACCTAACAATTATAAATATTTAGGGGCCAAATGTGGGAGAACCCAAATATATAAATCAATTAATCACAACATAAGGAAACTCATCGACGGTAATACCATAAATAATAGACTTCAACACCCACTCACAGCAATGAACAGAATCATCTAATCAAAAATCAACAAGGAAACAATGGCTTTGAATGACACACTGGACCACATGAACTTAAACGATATTCAGAAAATTTCACCGTAAAGCAGCAGAATATACATTCTTCTCCAGTGCACATGGAATATTCTCCAGAATAGAAATATACTGGGACACAAATCAGCCCTAAGTAAGCACAAAAAGATTGAGGTCATACCATGCATATTTTCAGACTACTATCCTATGAAACTCGAAATCAACCACAAGAAAAAATTTGGAAAGGTAACAAATACTTGGAGACTGAAGAACATCCTACTAAAGAATGAATGGGCTAACCAAGAAGTTAAAGAGGAAATTAAAAAGTGTATGGAAAGCCATGAAAATGATAACACCACAACCCAAAACCTCTGGGACACAGCAAAGGCAGTCATAAAAGAAAGTATATAGCAATCCAGGCTTCGTAAAGAAGGAAGAAAGATCTCAGACACACAACCTAACCTTATGTCTTAAGGAGCTGGAAAAAGAACATATAAAACCCAAAACCAGAAGAAGACAGGAAATAATAAAGATTAGAACAGAAATTAATGCTATCGAAACCAAACAAAAAAAAAACATTAGAACAGATCAATCAAACCAGAATCTGGTTCTTTGAAAGAATTAACAAAATTGATAAACCACTAGCTGCTTTGATCAAAAATAAAAAGGAAAGGACCCAAATAAATAAAATCAAGAATGAAAGAGGAGAGATCACAACCAACACAGCAGAAATAAAAACAATAAGAGAATATTATGAGCGATTATATGACAATAAAATGAGCAATCTGAAGAAAGGGACAAATTCCTACAAACATATACACTACCAAAACTGAAACAAGAAGAAATAGAAAATTTGAACAGACCCATAACAGTAAGGAAATCAAATTAGTAATCAAAAATTTGCCAAAAAAACAAGAGTCCAGGGCCAGATGGCTTTCCAGGGGGAATTCTACCGAACATTTAAGGAAGAGTTAACACCTATTCTCTTGAAGGTATTCCAAAAAACAGAAACGGAAGGAAAACTTCCAAACTCTTTCTACGAAGCCAGCATGACCTTGATTCCAAAACGAGACAGAGACCCCACTAAAATGGAAAACTATAGACCAATTTCCCTGATGAACATGGATGCAAAAATCCTCAACAAGATATTAGCCAACCAGATCCAACAATACATTAAAAAAGAGCAATAAACCCTAGCAGTGAGAAAGAATTAAAAAAAAAATTCACCACCACCAAGTGGGATTTATACCTGGGATGCAGGGTTGGTTCAACAACTGCAAAACAATTAATGTGATTCATCATATCAATAAAGAAAGGACAAGAACCATATGATCCTCTCAATAGATGCAGAGAAAGCATTTGACAAAATACAACATCCATTCTTGATAAAAAACCCTCAAAAAAGTAGGCATAGAAGGAGCATACCTCGAGATCACAAAAGCGTATATGAACAACCCAATGCTAATATCGTCCTCAAGGGGGAAAAACTGAGAGTTTTCCCCCTAAGGTCAGGAACAAGACAGAGATGTCACTCTCACCACTGTTATTCAACATAGTATTGGAAGACTTAGCCTCTGCAAGCAGACAACACAAAGAAATAAAAGGCATCCAAATCGGCCAGGACGAGGTCAAACTTTCACTCTTTGCAGATAACATGATACTCTATGTGGAAAACAAAAATATTTCCACCAAAAACTGCTAGAACTGATTCATGAATTCAGCAAAGTTGCAGGATATAAAATCGACACACAGAAATCGGTTGTATTCCTATACACCAACAATAAAAGGGACAGAAAGAGAAATCAAGGAATCAATCCCATGTACAGGTGAACCAAAAACCATAAATACATAGGAATAATCTAACCAAAGAGGTGAAAAATCTATACACTGAAAACTATAGGAAGCTTATGAGAGAAATTGAAGAAGACACAAACAAATGGAAAAAGATCCATGCTCCTGGATAGGAAGAACAAATATTGTTAAAATGTCAATACTACCCAAAGCAATCTACATATTCAATGCATCCCTATCCAAAGTAACACCAGCATTCTTCACAGAGCTAAAACAAATAATCCTAAAATTTGTATGGAACCAGAAAAGACCCCCGAATAGCCAAAGCAATCTTGAAAAAGAAAACCAAAGCAGGAGGCATCACAGTCCCGGACTTCAAGCTATACTCCAAAGCTGTAATCATCAAGACAGTATGGTACTGGCACAAGAACAGACACTCAGATCAACGGAACAGAATAGAGAACCCAGACATGGACCCACAAACGTATGGCCAGCTAATCTTTGACAAAACAGGAAAGAGTATCCAATGGAATAAAGACAGTCTCTTCAGCAGTGGTGCTGGGAAAACTGGACAGCGACATGCAGAAGAATGAACCTGGACCACTTTCTTACACCATACACAAAATAAACTCGAAATGGGTGAAAGACCTCAGTGTAAGACAGGAAGCCATCAAAATCCTCAAGGAGAAAGCAGGCAAAAACCTCTTTGATCTTGCCCGCAGCAACTTCTTACTCAACACGTCTCTGGAGGCAAGGGAAACAAAAGCAAAATGAACTACTGGGACCCATTTTACAAATAAGGAAGACAAGGAACTTTATTTTTTGGATTATTTAACTTTATTTTTTATTTTTTAAATTTACATCCAAATTATTTAGCATATAGTGCAGCAATGATTTCAGGAGTAGATTCCTTAATGCCCCTTACCCATTTAGACCATCACCCTTCCACACCCCCTCCAGTAACCCCTCTGTTTGTTCTCCGTATTTATGAGTCTCTTTTGTTTTGTCCCCCTCCATGTTTTTATATTATTTTTGTTTCCCTTCCCTTATGTTCATCTGTTTTGTCCCTTAAAGTCCTCATAGGAGTGCATTCATATGACTTTTGTCTTTCTCTCACTGACTAATTTCACTTAGCATAATATCCTCCATTCATCCATGTAGTTTCAAATGGCAAGGCTTCATTCTTTTGATTGCTGAGTAATAATCCATTGTATATATATACCACATCTTCTTTATCCATTCATGCATCGATGTACATTTGGGCTCTTTCCATACTTGGCTCTTGTTGATAGTGCTGCTATAAACATGGGGGTGCATGTGTCCCTTCGAAACAGCACACTGTATCCCTGAGATAAATACCTAGTAGTGCAATTGCTGGGTCATAGGGTAGTTCTATTTTAGTTTTTTGAGGAACCTCCATACAGTTTTCCAGAGTGGCTGCACCAGCTTGCATTCCCACCACAATCCAAAAGAGATCCTCTTCTCCACATCCTCACCAACATCTGTTGTTCCTTGAGTTGTTAATTTTAGCCATTCTGACAGGTGTGAGGTGGTATCTCATTGTGGTTTTGATTTGGTATTTCCCTGATGATGAGTGATGTTGAGCATGTTTTCATGTGTCGGTTGGCCATATCGATGTTTTCTTTGGAGAAGTGTCTATTCATGTCTTTTGCCCATTTCTTCACTGGATTCTGTTTTTTGGGTGTTGAGTTTGAGAAGTTCTTTGTAGATTTTGGATACTAACCCTTTATCTGATATGTCATTTGCAAATATCTTCTCCCATTCTGTCGGTTGCCTTTTAGTTTTGCTGATTGTTTCCTTCACTGTGCAGCATTTTTTATTTTGATGAGGTCCCAGTAGTTCATTTTTGCTTTTGTTTCCCTTGCCTCCAGAGACGTGTTGAGTAAGAAGTTGCTGCGGGCAAGATCAAAGAGGTTTTTGCCTGCTTTCTCCTTGAGGATTTTGATGGCTTCCTGTCTTACACTGAGGTCTTTCACCCATTTCGAGTTTATTTTTGTGTATGGTGTAAGAAAGTGGTCCAGGTTCATTCTTCTGCATGTCGCTGTCCAGTTTTCCCAGCACCACTTGCTGAAGAGACTGTCTTTATTCCATTGGATACTCTTTCCTGTTTTGTCAAAGATTAGCTGGCCATACGTTTGTGGGTCCATGTCTGGGTTCTCTATTCTGTTCCGTTGATCTGAGTGTCTGTTCTTGTGCCAGTACCATACTGTCTTGATGATTACAGCTTTGGAGTATAGCTTGAAGTCCGGGACTGTGATGCCTCCTGCTTTGGTTTTCTTTTTCAAGATTGCTTTGGCTATTCGGGGTCTTTTCTGGTTCCATACAAATTTTAGGAGTATTTGTTTTAGCTCTGTGAAGAATGCTGGTGTTACTTTGATAGGGATTGCATTGAATATGTAGATTGCTTTGGGTAGTATTGACATTTTAACAATATTTGTTCTTCCTATCCAGGAGCATGGAATCTTTTTCCATTTCTTTGTGTAGCAAGCCAAGGAAGTTTAAATAATCTCCTAACAGTTACTGCTCTAGTGGAAATATTATGTTCTTTATTTAAACTTTACAACAATTACCCATTTTCCAGATTAAGAAATGAAGGTGAAATCACAGAACTGTCAATTCCTGAGAGTTTTTATTATTATTAAAATGTTATTATATTAAATATGTATTATTTTATTATTATATTACATATTATTTTATTATAAAAATTACTAAATGCTGTGCTGACAGCATGGAGCCTCTTGGGATTCTCTCTCTCTCTCTCTCTCTCTCTCTCTCTCAATAAATACATAAATAAATAAATAAAAAATAAATAAATAACATTAAAAAAAGATTTGAACTAATATGTGTCTGGCTTTAAAGTCCACCTAATTTAGAGTCTACCATACTGCCTTCTAAATTTCTGTGTGGTTGATAGATACACATATGTACTCAGAAATAAAACTATTCAGTAGATTTGAAGCTCCTTGGGCACTAATACAGCCTCAGTTCTAGACTGAAGTCATATTTATTCCAGGTTTCATTGAAATTACACAGTAATGGCAAAATGATGTATCATAAGGGACTAACTCTAAACTACTCCTTACCCTCCATACTTGATGAAATGCAACTGATCTTCAGCTAGTAATTTATTATTGTAAATTTACTTTACCAATATTTTATGAATATGTGTTGAATAATTCTAAATCAATAATTTGATATAAATAAAAGATGACTGATATTCAACAAAGCCACACACAATCAATTTTTTATCTCTGTCTCAAACACAATGTCATTGTGTGACAGGTTGATTTGCACTGACATTAAATGTCAGTTTTGAGAAGGTCCATGGTGACACACCCGATTGAATAACCTGCATTTCAGTGTACAGCAACAAAACCAGGTACATCTATCTAGCAATGCCAGAGAAGTTTCCATTAGCACCATTTGAGAGGCAGTAAGGCATGATGGCTAACACCATAAACTCTAGAGCCAGACTGATTGAGTTCAAATCTCAATTCTATACAGTAAAACCTTGGATTATGAATAGCTTGTTTTGCGAGTGTTCTGCAAGATGAGCAACATTTCTAATTTTAACTTGATAAATGAGCAATGTCTTGCAATACAAGTAGTACATGACACCAAATGTCACATGATCACAACTGAGCCAATGGTTCTTCTCTCTCTCTCTCCTCTCTCTCTCTCTCTCTTTCTCTCTCTCTTTCTCCAGTATTGTGGGTGATCATCTTCCATGTTTGGATGCTCAGTCTCAGGCCGTAGTGATTGAAAGAAATCAGTGATTTTTCAGAACGTTGAAAGGTGCCCACAACCGGCACTGGTGTATTTTTTTATCACTTCAAAGCACCTATGGATAGTCCTTTGCTTTTCCATACAAGACTAAGCTTAGGAATGCTTTGCTTCCTTCTAGGTCAGGCTGCCTACAAATATAGACCCCTTCCTCTGCTGACTTATTGCCAACATTAAATACAGTTTATGACAAAAGTTTATTAATACTGTACTATAGTCAACATCCGTGCGAGTATATACAATGGCCTCCATGCAGAAAAGGAATGAAAAGAAAGGCGGTAAGAAGAAGGAGATAAGCACAGTGGAAGTTAAGAAGGAAATCATCAAGAAGTACAAATGAGGAATGAGGGACCGAAACTGCAAGATTTTATAAAAAGTCTATGCCTGTATCTCATCTACAGAGGAGGAGGAGAAAAAGGCAGAGGAATCCCTCACTTATATAAGATTAGGGAGATGTATAAAATATGGAAAACAGTACAAAATTTTTAGAAAAGCACCACCTAAATAAGGCTGTGGCAGTGCGAGAGATCAATCTGTTTAATGACAATGCAATGTCACATTTCTGTGAAATCTTGACACTGCAAAATTAAGTGTCATTAAATAGGTTCCTTGTTAGAGCTGCACGAAAAGAAAAAGATTCCATTTAGCCAACAGATAGCAGTGCCTCCTCTTGTCTTCTTCATACCAGCCATGAAGATTTTCAAAGGTAAGTGCAGGTTTGTGTATTTTGCTTTATATTTTATATTTATATTTTATTTCTTATTTCGTATTATATTACAGTACTGTAATCATTTTTATGTGAGTATTTTTGGGCTGTGGAACAAATCATCTGAGTTTCCGCTATTTCTTATGGGGAAATTTGCTTTGATATACAAGTGCTTTGGATTACAAGCATGTTTCCAGAATGAATTATGCTCACAAACCAAAGTTTTACTGTAACATTACCAGTTGTGTGACATTGGACAAATTACATAACCTCTCAACTCTAAAATGAAGATAACAGTAACTTCAGCATAGGTTTATGATATAAAACTAAAGTTTCTAAAGCACTTAGAACAAAGGCCAGGCATACAGAAAACATTACCTAATACAGCTAGCACTTGCCAACAAAAAATTTGGGGGCAGTGGAATTTAAACTGTTGCACATACACATATTTGTATTTGGAAAGTTTATTTGAATTCATGTGAACCTTGATGTGCAGAAACTTGATGGGGAAATCTTTTCACAATTCAAACGTAATCAAATCATAATGATGTATGTTTTAAATATATTACAATTTTATTTGTCAATTATACCACAACAAAGCGGAGGAAAAAAAAAACAAGCATGGGAACAGTACAGGTATACAAGGAGCAGAAACTAGAAGGCAGGGAACTTATTCTTAGTGTTTCCATGATTGAGTTCTGTACGTCTTCCCTGAATCCTTCTGGTTATTCTCTTTTTCTTGACCTGCTTTGAGTAATTTTTGCTTTCATTCATCCTGAAGATCCCTAAAACAGTCTCCTTGGTAAAAAGGTAGACAGAAAGTTAGGAGGGAATAGATACAGCTGAGAAGAAAGCCCGTGTCCCAGCCAGTGAGAACAGGCTCATCCATGTCTTTGGTTAGCCCACAATAGCTCCTTTGACCTCTCTAGCAGACTATTTCACATTTCTCTGGCACTGACATTCAAAATGTTAGCCCAAATTATACAGCATACTCTGAGATCAGAGCCCTTGCTGGTATGTAGACATCTTATGGAGAATATGAGTTGGAAGCCTGAACTGACATGTGGATGGAATTTTTTATTTATAACTAATTGAAGGTGAAAAGAGATAAGAAGCTACATTCACATTTAATTCAGTTTACTGGAATATGGAAGGTTGATTAGAAAATATATTACATATGATCTTTACCCCTCTAAGAATAAGACTGAAAGTCATTCCCAGGCTGCAAAGAAGTAATGAATTTCTAGAGTCCATGGGTTTCTCTCTGTTCAAAGACATATCTTTGGGGATTTTTTGTTTCTTGGGTTTCTTCCATCAGCATCAAGATTTTCTACCTACTTTATTAAAGAATTTATTCAGTCATATTTATTTGAATTCAGTTTCTCCTTGCCACAGTATTTTCTATAGGCTTCCTTATTTAAAAAAAAAAAAAAGAGGGGAGGATTCCAAAAGAGTAGCCACATCCTTCCCTATTATATGTAGTTCTTTCAAACGTAACAGAGTTTTTTCTGTTTCTATCACTAGCACCTAGAAGAGTACATAACACATCATAGGCTCTCAATGAATTTACTTGTTACTGAATCTATGTTACTATAACAATGATAAAATGGAGTTCTCTGATCACTAAATCAAAAAGGCACAGAGGAAGCTTATAGGTTTTGGAACCATAAGAGACAACCTAGCTGTGTTTCCCTAGCTGTTATGAAAAGTAGTAATAAAGTATATGGCTGCACAGTTTAAAGTCACAGCCACCTTTCAATGATTTTTTGTATAAAATTCTCCTAAATTATGTATTGAATCTTTGTCATTATTTGGGACTTTTATTGTGCTTCTTAGCATTTTAATATAACATTCAAATTTTGTTTCTCCTCTAAGAAACTGTTGCTCTGAAATATGATTGAAAGGTAGTATCCACTAAGACACACTATCTGAAGGCAGAAAGAAAAAAAGTGTATGCTGATTCTCCATAAGTCATAAACCCCCAAAATTACAAAATAGAGAGTCTGATGTCAAGAACATCTATACCAGTCTTTTAACTTCTATCATAGAAGAAAGGATCTACAGATCTGTTGACATGAAGATTTAAAATTTTTTGAGTGTCAGTGGCAAATTTTAAAAAGATTATAAAGAAAATAAAATTTTAAGAACTATAATCCAGGGAAATAAGTTTACTATATATAAAAGTCTTATAAAGTAAAATATCACTGACTGTATGTTACAGACTATGAGTCTGGAGTTCTCTCTTGTCCAGCAAGAGAGTGAACACAGAATTGAATACAAGAGAGACTAATGTCAGGAGGAGAGAAAAGCCCCAAACAGTGGTTCATCTCTGTTTTTTTGAGCTTTCAAGATCTTACACACATGGTGAATGTGAAGAAAACAAGATCTTAGAGACGTGAACACGGAGAAAACAATCAGATAGTAACCATTAACTCATGTGATTAAGAAGCAAAGGGTCTGGGTGGCAAGTGGTGTTTGTGATTAAGGTACCTTGGTGTCAGATGGAAAGTAATTTCCTGCATGTGATAAAACAAGTTATTCGTGATTCCATTATAATATCTCAATAGCTAACCTTGGGCGCTTTCACCCTGTGGTGGCAGCTTTCCACCCTAAGCTTTTTTCTAACCCATTTATGGAAGTAGAACCTATTTCCCCACAACTATAAGAGATTAAATAATCAGAGAGCACATTAAATAATTTATGAGAGAAAAAGCAACTCATAACTAATGTATAAAATATAATACTATCCAACTATAGCAATATAGTAATTAACACCTTGTAACAACAATGAGGTAACATCTCTTGTATTATATGTGTTGTTAATGATTTTACATATCACAGGCTGGCGAGCAATAAAACAGTAATTTTTCTATTTAATTGGTAAAATTGTATACCGTTTTAAACCTTTGGGAAACTTTAGATATCAAGAGCTTAAAAACTATTTTATTGACAGCAATTGCATCTCTAGGAATTTAAAATATGGACAAGTCAAATCCAAGTAGAAGTTAATCACAGAATTGCTTATACTTATTTTAAAATGGAAATAAGCAACTTAATTATCATCCCTGAGGAAATGGTGAAGGGAACACTATAAATTTAATGAAGTACTATGCTATCATTAAAATGTTTGATTTTGCAGCATCTTGAAGAGATCTTTGCAGTCCCATGTTCATGGTAGTATTATTCAAAATAGCTAAGATATGAAAACAACCTAATGTTCATCAACAGATGAGTGGATAAAAAAGATGTTGTATATAAAAAAAAAATTTTAGTGCTTATTTATTTTTGAGAGAAAGAGAGAGGGTGAACAGGGAAGGGGCAAAGAGAGACAGAATCTGAAGCAGGCTCCAGGCTCTGTGCTGGTAGCACATGGCTCGAACTAACAAGCCATGAGATCATGACCAGAGCTGAAATCGGATGCTCAACTGACTGAGCCATCCAAGCGCCACTAGATGCTGTATATATAAATAATGGAATATTATTCAGCCACAGAAAAGTAGGAAATCCTGCTGTTTTTGACAACATGGATAACTCTTGAGGGTGTTATGCTAAGTGAAGTTAAGTCAGACACAGAAAGACAATACTATAGGTATCACTTATATGTGAAATCTGAAAAAGGAAACAGAGAGTAGTGGTTACTAGGGACTCAGGGATGGGGGCAATTAAGAGATACTGGTCAATGGGAACAAATTCAGCAATACAATCCCTATCAAAATACCAACAGCATTTTTCACAGAACTAGAACAAATATACTAAAATTTGAATGGAACCACAAAAGACCCCAAATAGCCAAAGTCTTGAAAAAGGAAAACAAAACTGGAGATATCACAACCCCAGATTTTAAGATATACTACAAAGCTGTAGTAATCTAAACAGTAGGTACTGGCACAAAAATAGATCCAGAGATCAGAAAAGACCTATGGAAAAGAACACATAACACATAAACACATATCAAAATTTTCTGAAATGTAATAATAGTAATGGCAATAACAGTAACAATATGAAAATGAAGCTAAGCACATAGAGATCCATTCCATTCAAATTAACACAAGCCCACATCCAAAGAATTATGAAAATATTAACCACTGCAAATAAGATAAATAAGTAAATAAATTCTTCCTTAAACACGTAAGAATTTGAAAACATAGTAAAAGTTGGCTCAATACATCTGCAGCCACAGAAACTTTCTGTGGTAAAATCAGAAAGAATGAGGTGATAGCTCATTGAAGTTTTGATTTGCATTTCCCTGATGGCCATCTGTATGTGTTCTTTGAAATGTCTATTCATGTCTTCTGCACATTTTTAATTGGATTTTCTTTCATTTGGGGGACATTGGTTTTGTAAGTTCTTTATATATTTTAGATACTAACCCTTTACTAGATATGTCATTTGCCAATATCTTCTCCCATTCCATAGGTCACCTTTTAGTTTTGTTGATTGTTTCCTTTGTTGTGCAGAAGATTTTTATTTTGATGTAGTCCCAATAGTTTATTTTTTGCTTTTGTTTCCCTTGCCTCAGGACACAAACCTACAAAGAAGTTGCTATGGCCGATGTCAAAGAGTTTACTGTCTGTGTTCTCCTCCAGGATTTTGATAGTTTCATGTCTCACATTTATGTATGTAATCCATTTTGAATTTGTTTTTGTGTATGGTGTAAGAAAGTGGTCCAGTTTCATTCTTTGCATATTGTTGTCTAGTTCTCCCAACACCATTTGTTGAAGAAACTATCTTTTTTCCCATTGAATATTTTTTCCTGCTTTGTTGAAGATTAAATGACCTATAGTTGTGGGTTTTTTCTGGGTTTTCTATTTTGTTCCATTGATCTATGTGTCTATTTTTGTGCCAGTACCCTACTGTTTTGATACTACAGCTCTGTAATATACTTTGAAGTCCGGAATTGTGATGTCTCCAGCTTTTTCTTTTTCAAGGTTGCTTTGGCTATTCTGGGTCATTTGTAGTTCCACAAAATTTTCAGATGGTTGAAAAATGCTGGTGGTATTTTGATAGGGATTTCATTAAATGTGTAGATTGCTTTGGGTAGCATAGACATTTTAACAATATTTGATCACCTCACACCTGTCAAAATAGCTAAAACCAACAACACAAGAAACATTAGGTGTTGGCAAGAATTTGGGGGAAAAGGAACCCTCTTGCACTGTTGGTAGGAATGCAGACTGGTAGAGCCACTGCACCAGTTTCCTCAAAAACCTAAAAATAGATCTACCCTACAATCTAGCAATTGCACTACTAAGTATTTACCCAAAGAATACAAAAACTAATTCAAAGGGATATATGCACCCCAGTGTTTATAACAGCATTATCTACAATGGCCAAATCATGGAAATTGCCCAAGTGTCCATCAACCGATGAATAAATAAAGAAGTGGCGCGCGCGCACACACACACACACACACATATACACACACACACACACGCACAGGGGAATAATATTCAGCCATAAAAAAGAATGAAATCTTGCCATTTACAACAACATGAATGGAGCTAGAGAGTATTATGCTAAGCGAAATAAGTCAGTCAACAAATGACAAATAACATATGATTTTACTCATATGTGGAATTTAAGAACAAGCAAAGGGAAAAAAAGAGAGAAGGAGAGGGAGAGGGAGAGACAAAGCAGGAAACAGACTCTTAATTACAGAGAAAAATCTGATGGTTACCAGCAGGGAGGGGTGGGAAAATGGGTTAAATAGGTGATGGGAATTAAGGAAAGCACTTGCTGTAATGAGCACTGTGTGCTATATGGAAGTGCTGAATCACTATATTGTACACCTGAAACTAATATTGCACTGTATGCTAACTAACTTGAATTAAAATAGAACACTTAAAAAAATTCAGAAAGAACATGAGGACCATGAAGTAGTTGATTTATGGCAAGAAAAAAAAAGTATAACATGGACTGTCTTTTAAAAGTTTGCCAGAAAAGGATATTTATTACAAATAACCTAGGCTCTGACTCAGTAAACCCACCCAGGTTTTAGTAAGTCCCAGACTCTCATAACAAAGTTAAATTCATCTTTCTACAGTCTGTTAATCTTCATTATTGGCTCTCAGTAAAAGTTATAGTCCTTTATAAACCATAAATGCTATATCATATATAGCATTATATATACAGAAGTTCTTTAATATTATTTAAAACCAAACTTTATTCTGCCCTAAAAGTTTGGATAGGTATATAAATCTATTAATGGAGTACAAAAATACATATCTACCATGGTTCCTTCCAGTTTGATGAATAAGGTAATAAAACCTAAATTTTCTATTTTTTACTACTTCTGTATTACCAAAGATACGACCTAGGGCAGATGACACTTTTTTAGCAGAGTTCCTCAATTAGGTTTTGGTTCTGGAAGTATGCCTGGAAGCAAATAAGGGAATGGAAAATTAAAATTGCTCTCAAAAACTTTATGAAAATTAAGATGTGATTCTTGAAGAGGAAGGAGACACATCAGCCTGGCCAGAAGGCTGGAACTTCCTGAGAAATCTAGTCAGTTCCAGTGGTGGAGTGGTAGAAGAACTTTTAAAAAGGTGATGTCTAGATTTGAAATTTATGGTATTTTCAATTTCTGCAATGAAAAAAAAAATCCCTCTCTCTGCTCTGCTACACATAATGATTTGTGCATGGCTTGACAGGAAATTAGGAAAAGAATACTGTGTTCCTGATTTGATTGATGGCAAGGAAACTAGTAAATAATAAATACAGTGTTATGAAAGTTTACAGAGCTATAAGCTCTGGGATGGCAAGGACACGTCTGTCTTGTTCATCACTGTCTAGAGACTAGTCCATTGACTGAGATCTCCAATAACATGTGCTAAATGAATTAACAAATTATGGCACCAATACAAGATTAAGCACAGTAGTGTGAGAACACATAGAAGGAAGTGCTTAACTATTCCTGGAGATTTTAGGAAAAGATTTCTGGAGTTTAATTGAATGAAGTGCTATTTGAGCAAAATGTTGAGTTCATGAGAAAACAGTGAGTGCATTCTAGCCAATGGGGACAACACATACAGGAGCACAGAGGTGTGAAATGGCCTGGTGTGTCTGGGGATCTGCAGATTGCGTGGTGTGGCTCAGTCTCACCATCTATGTGAGAGAGAGCTGGGAGAAAAACCTCAAAAGGAGCAGAGGCCTAATCGTTCAGACTTGGTGTGATGTACCATAGCATAGAGTTCAGATGTTTCACTTATATGTGTATGCTAATAGGACTGGTATCCTATTTGTTCAGGACACCACACTCTTCTGAATACAAATGACTAAAATAACCTGTGTGGTAAATTTGAAGATGCCCTCTTTTGTCAGTTGAGGAAAGCAGCAATTTACACATTCAAAATGCATTCATTTAGAGGCCCAAAGTTGTGGAGGCATCTCAGCTCACACAACTTTGGACAACACAGTATACCTAATATTGAGGCTGTGAAACACCCCTCTGCCTCTCAGTGCTGTATTGACAAGATCAAATGATCCATGAGGTGAGATGGCATTCCTTCCTATTCATAAATTGATACACATACAATCATAATTGAAATTCTAACACATATGGGAGAAAACCCTAATTAGGATCATCTGAATGTATATTGAAAATAGCACCAAAATAGAAGGAGTTTGGGAAAAGAACCTCCAGGTGTTTTGATTATCATATGTATAAAATCTACATATTCATACTCATCTGGAAAGCTACCATGAGCTGTGTGGTCCTTATGCTGCACATGCAATTGCTATCTTCCTTTCCCCACCCCTTGGCTCTCTCACTAAATAATTGCTTTTTTAAAAAAGGCAAGAAATGGCAAGGATACCAAAGCAGAATTTTATCACTGTATTTTACAGCCTTAAGACAAATTGACAGTTCAAGCTTCCTTCTTCTTACAGATACTGTTAATTTATCCTGATATTAGTGACATTCCATATTTAGACAAAACTATGTGACAGTGAGGAAGATCCACAGGGCAGGTACCAGTGGCCTATTAAAGAGGACAAGCAGAGAGGACAGCTGATAAGAAGTCCTAGAACAGGGTTTTAATCTGGGGTCCACATACCACCAATAAATGACTTCTGAGGTCCATAAACTTGCAGGCAAAAGTATATTGCATATTATTTTCACTTATTTCTTTTTAAAAAAATTTTTGATGTTTATTTTTCAGAGAGAGAGATAGAGCGCAAGTGGGGGAGGGTCAAAAGAGAGAAGGAGACACAGATCTGAACCAGGCTCCAGGCTCTGAATTGTCAGCACAGAGCCTGACACAGGGCTCTAACTCACGAATGGTGAGATCATGACCTGAGCTGAAGTTGGACACTTAACCGACTGAGCCACCAGGCATTCCTATTTTCACTTATTTCTGACTGAAATTCAGTATTTCCTTAACTATGAATGTAAGTAATAAAGCACAGTAATATTAGCAGTGCCCATGACATTGTCACCAGGAGAAACGACAGATATTTTAACATAATGTTATAATTATTACAAATATATCACTTATACATATCACTAATTTGAAATTACAGTACTATTTTCACTTGCCTTAATCACACTTACTCACATCTTCCTATTTACAGATACTGGCCCACTACAGCACTATTCTGTCCTTAGTGGTCATTCAACCTCTAGCATAAAGCTATGAATTCTCACATTGGTAACCAATACAGAGTCATTGCTTTCCATGGCACTTTAAAATTGCTAATTGGTGAATATACTGAAAGGTGTGAGTTATCTAATATTTGTATTCCTTATTTCAGTATAATTGTCATCCTGTAATTTTGTATATTTTATTGTATGCATATAAAACCTTATTCTGAGAATTGGTCTATAAGCTTCACTACAAAAAATTCCATTAAAACCAAAAAGTTTTGATCCCTTGGCCTAGATCACATTGTTTGCTGGAAATTAGGCATCAATTCTTATCTTCCTTCCATTTTTCAACTTGGTGTCAAGTAAAGGGTGGACTCTGGAAAATGGCAGGGGTTGGTGGGGAGTGTAGTTGGCAATCTCCACTATTTAAAATAAAAGCAGCAGGAATCTACTCCTGAAATCATTGTTTCACTATATGCTAACTAATTTGGATGTAAATTTAAAAAATAAGAAATAAAATTTTAAAAACTAAATAAATAAAAATAAAAAATATATAAAATAAAAGCAGCAGGATTTCTAGTTTTCATGTCAGGAAGGACTCAAGTCTGGAAGCCAAACGCTAAGGAATTCCCAAGGTTCTGAACATCTGATCTTTTGCTTCAATTCCTTGCTTAAAATTATTTGCATTCTATAGTAGTAAGCAACTCCTTTAAGTCAGAAAGGCCTTGGGTTTCCCTTCCGAGGCAACTAGGAAGGAAAGCACTAAAATGAGAAAAGACCTCTCACGCCTATGAAAATAGCTAAAATAAAAACCTCAATAAGCAAAGTTGGAAAGGATGTGAAGAACAAGGAGCACAGCCCATGGGTGGGAAATGCAAGCTGGTACAGCCAGTGTGGAAAACAGTATGGAAGTTTCGTCAAAAAATTAAAAATATAAAGACCATATGATCCATAATTTCACTACTGGGTATTTCCCAAAGAAATAAAGAGAGTAATTCAAAGGATAGATGCAGCCCCATGTTTAGTGCAGCATTATTTACAATACCAGATATGGAAGCAACCCAAGTGTCCATCCAGAGATGAATGGATAAAGAACATATGCATATATACACATGGAATGTTACTCAGCCCTAAAAAAAGAAACATAGCTTGCCAGTTGCAACAACATAGATGGTTCTAGAGGGTATAAACGTTAAGTGAAATAAGTCAGAGAAAGACAAATACCATAAGATGTCACTCACATGTGAATTAAGAAACAAAACAAACAACTAAAGAAAGAGAGACAACAAAAAAAAACAAACTCTTAATTATAGAGAACAAACTGGTGGCTCCCAGAGGGAGGTGGATGGGGGTACGGGTGAAATGGTGATGGGGATTAAGAGTACAATTATGTGATGACTGAATAATGTATAGACTGTTGAATCACTAGCCGCATACCTGAAACTAATTTAAAACTATAAGTCAAATATATATATATATATATACATACATATATTATATATAATAAATATATATAATAAGTACATATGTATAATAAAGTAAATTTTATATATATATATAATAAGTACATATGTATATATAAAGTAAATTATATATATGCATCCAAAGAAGAGACTGAAGCAACAGAATAAGTAGTGGAGTACCTTGGGGGAAGAAATTTCCAAAAGGAGAGATATGCACACTGACTTCCTATTACAGGAAGAGAAGAGGGCAGATACCTTGGAGCCATTCTGTGACTAGAGAAAGGGATGCTAAAGTAGAAGCCATCTGTTACTCTCTCAACCTTCTCAAAAAATTTTAAGGACATAGAAAAATTACTGACGAACTATTGTACATAACTGTTAGGAATAAATCTATGTTCTGATGCCAAGATCTGTCAAAGACCCATGCATACAATGGCCACAGTGGCCCCCCACCTTTAATTCTGAAATATGATTATTGACCTTAGAAATCCAAAGCCCCTGGAGTCCTGCCACCACAACATCACCCACTTCCCACTAAGCCCTGTAAAAGTCACAAAGCATTTTCACCCTGGTATAAAATGTCGATTCCCTAGGAAACAGAAATAAGTAAATCCTGTTCTCAAGAATACCGAGTCTAAGAAAAAAGAAGAAGAAGAAGAAGAAGAAGAAGAAGAAGAAGAAGAAGAAGAAGAAGAAGAAAAGAATACTGAGTCTCTCAAGAAAGAAAAGTAGGAGAATCAGAATTTCTTCAGTGCCAGGCCTTGTGCTGGATATTTATTTCACTTAATCCTCAAGGCACTAATTTAAAATAAATAATACTATCCTAATTTTCCAGAAAACTGAAACTCAGAGGGATTAATTAATTTGCTGAAGTTCAAATAAAATAGTCAAGGTTACTTGACTCTAAATGATTATTCTACATCTACCACATTGTGCTATACAGAATCATAAACAAGAGCTCACATTATGGAATCAAATCCAAGCTTCTTCAACTTCATAGCATCATGATTTGGTCAGCTTTCTTTATCTCTCTATGGTACAATTTCTTCATCTATAAAATGTGGATAATAGTGCTACTTCACTCAGCACTATGCACTTGGCACATAATAAGTGGGTGATTAAGGTTATTTTCATTATGGCATAGGCAAAAAAATAAAACTCAGAAAGAGAAAATGGCAAGAAACTAAAGATAGCAAGACATGATCCAGTGTCTCACATGATTTGCACAGCATTGTGATCTCTCCGTTTTAATTCAGGAAACATTTATTGCACACCCAATATATACAAGGGGCAGTATAAAGATGACTTGGAACCATATTCTGTTTTTAAAGATTTATTCTTTTTAAAAAAATGATGGAAATGGTACCGTGAGCTTGACAGAGAAGATATACAATTAAACAAAGCCTGTATTATATTGTATTGTAACTTACTATCTCTATTTGTACTGGGAGCCTTTCAAAAGCAAAAATGTTTAGTCTCCTCTGTCTTCCCAGTATCTACTACAGTGCCTAAAAAACAGAAGTTACGTAATCAACGTTCCAAGAAAGACAGGAGGGAAAAAGAGAAGCAGAGGAACAAGTAAATGGGGGAGAAGGTGGAAGAGCAGGAGTAAATAAGGAGATAGTCTACAACAGACACAATCAGAGAATTGTGGGACTTCAGAGGAAAGTAAATTAATTGGTGGAAATACTGTGGTAGTTGAGATATACTAGGTAACTTAAGGAATTGGTTGGGGACTTAGTCTTGTCTGTTGTGACTGACATGTAGTGGGATCAGTAAGCATTTGTTCATTGAATAAGTTAATGGATGAATAGCCCAGGGAGTTGGAAAAAGTCTTGGAAACCACTGTGGGAATGTGAAACATGCTATTTTACCTTTCCTATCTCAGACTGCTTGCTGGACAAAATCAAGCATGAAATCATGCCCTTTAATTTCTCCTACTAATATTTTCATTCCCAAACTAATTTTCCAGTTTATCTTTTGAAAAATCCAAAATAGAGAACGTTATTCTCCATTCTATGGTGGCTAACCCACATTTTCATAATTCTATGCTTCCCTCTGGCTCCATGTAGAGTTTCCCAACACTAGGGGTGTAAGAGTTGAGGCTCCACAACTTTTACAATATCTGAGACTCATTAACATGTTAAATCAGAGAAATGTATCTAATGCCTTTTAAATGACATATTTTTTTATGTCTCAGGGAATGAGGAAGGTCTGTACAGTAAAAACCAAGAGGCTGACAAGGTACATGAACAAATTTCCTTGATATCTTTTCTAGACTAGTAGCTCAGATGTTCTGCCTCATTAAGTAAACTACTTTCCACTCCTTGTACTATTAAAGAGATAGGTCATAATACCTTTGAACTGAATGATATGTAGAGAGCGCTCTCGCTCTCTCTCTCCTCCTCTCTCTCTCTCCTACAAATGTTGAGCATTGAAACACAGTTTCAAACAAAGATAGTGAGCAGGGGAGAGGGAAAGTTAAGATAGGAAAGAACTATTTAAACAAATCCCTGGCAGAACATCAAGATCATCTAATAATGTTAAGATTTCTTGGGAGGAAAGAGGGTAAAGAGAGGAAGGAATTGAAGTAAGGAGGAAAAAAAAGAATGAAACAATAAGGTAGATCACAGCTTGCAGGTTTTGAAAAGGGTGTGTATATATATATATATATAGAGAGAGAGAGAGAGAGAGAAGAGAGAGAGAGAGAGAGATTCTGTGTGGAATATAGTGTCCGACATTGCAGATAATGAAATGAATGAGGCCCAATGTCTGTCTTTCAGCACCTTGCAGTAGAATTTGAAGACAGGTTTGTAAGCAGATGTTTCCAGTGTTATACAAGGGCCATATCAGAGGCATATCCACTATGGGTTAGGACCCTTTTGGAGCTCTGAGTATGTCAACAGCATGAAGAACAGAAATCATGTGAATTCCACCACTACCTCTTACTGCCTAGGCGATTTGGGGACAAGTTACATAATTTTGGTTTCCTATTTAATAGTAGTACTTAACTCTAAGCACCATTGGGGATGTTAAATGCAATGACATTTTTCTGATGTTTATTTCTTTTTGAGAGAGAGAGGGACGGAGGCAGGGAGGGAGGAGAACGAGTCAGGGAGGGGCACAGAGAGAGGGAGACACAGAATCCTAACAGGCTCCAGGCTCTGAGCTGTCAGCACAAAGCCCAATGTGGGGCTCGAACCCACGAACTGTGAGATCATGACCTGAGCTGAAGTCGGACACTCAACCGACTAAGCCACCCAGGCGCCCCAAGATGACATTTTTATCTCAGTGCAGGAGCCATAGAATGTGTGTTTGCTCTATTATTCAAGAGTATTCAATTCTACTCTAGAAGACAAGAAAAATAAATGGGATGGATGGAACCCTTTAGAAGTATTAAGAATATAAAGGAAGTAAGCAGTAGTCTGTAAAATGTAGGCAGAAGTCACATGGTATCATAAGTATCAATAGTAGAGTAAGGTAGTAACATTTGAGATGTGTTAAAGATGGATATGATAAAGGAATGTATAGAGAATAAACCAAGAGCTCCTGATAAATAGAAAGTGATAAAAGATAAATTCATAAGGTATATTATGCCACCTCTGGTGTGACAAATATGTCATCAAAAATCAGCTACCCACTATAGGCCTATTATGGCCCAGGGTATCCTCTGGCCAAGAAACACAATAAATTCCAAAACAACTCTCAGGCTAATTTTTGAGCTATAGGATATGCCATGTGTACTTGTACTTGCATCTCTATGAAAAACAGGATATGTATTTGGGCCCAGATACCTTCTGTTTATTGGGCCCTTTATTCAAACCTCAATTCTTGTCCTTGCATATACAAGATCAGTAAGGAAGGCTGATGCAACAGAGTTAAAATATATAACATCATGTATTTCAGGTACTATGGTACATGCATCTCGCTTGCATCTTAGCCCAAGTATACTAACCTGATCTCTGTCTCTTTGCATCTCTTCCCCTTTTAAATTGGTTTGATAAACTATACAATTAAAGCACTTTAATCTGCTCTGTAAGTAGGTCTGTCCCATGACCTCTGAGATGACTTACCTATTTATAGGCTGCCATAGCTTCAAAGTGACTTCCTACATGTCAGAAGTTGTGTGTATTAGTTCCTTTTTTTATCTTACAGAAAGATAACAAAAGGATGAATTGCAGTACATTATGGAAAGAGAAAGGCTTGATTATATTTTCTATTTGACCCTACTTGTACAAAATATGTCTTTCATGGCAAGTCCCACTCATAACTCCTTCTGTGTAAACATCAGCCTACACAATGCCACTTCCCTGGCAATAGTTTATTGGACAAGGGATGGATTGATACAATACCAGATAACCATTGGCTGGCCAGTGACCTGAGACTTGCAAGACATGATTCAAAAAAAAATCAGCCAGGCCAGCCAAATAATGATGTTGAGAATTTAGACCTGAGACACTGAAGCTAGCATCAGTTTAAAGAGGGACTAAAGTAGGTAGGTAACGCTATGGCTAAGGGCTGGTATGGAATGTGAGGGAACAGATGAATAGAGCTCCACTAGACACACTCAGGATGATGAGAAAGGAAGATAACACTGGTCTATGGAAAGAAGGAAGAGAAGATACACAGGAAAAAGCAGAGCTATCACTGAAGAGTGACTACAAATTCCCCCAGGAAAAAAAAGGGATGTGAAATTTGCCTTAAGTGAAGCTTTCCATTTCCAGCTTTAGTGGCGCCCAGCTGTTCTGAAGTTTCCCTCCTGGGTCCCACACACCAGTACAGTTTATAATAAACTTCCATTTATCTTGTTCCTATTTCTTGCAGCCAAATCAATAAAATATTTCATTAGAATACTACTTGTTCATTTTAATGTTCCCAAATAACCTCATTTAGAAACCACTTACACATCTTACTTTAAGAGTATATACTGATGATAAAACTATATGATTCAATTAATATGGTGTCACTCATATATTTAAGTGCCACGCTGTTAATGTGTCATAAAAGACACCAGCTGTGCAGACCCTAGTAAATTAGAGTATTTGCTGATGACATTGAAGCCACCAACAGAACACTAGTCCCCTTACACCTATCCTATCTAAAAGAATTAATCCCAGGAAGCTTCACAGTCTATGCTACTGGACAAGTTAATGATAGAGAAAAAAGTAGCATATCTCCAAACTTACCCAATTTATAGAATACCAATAAAAATTGTCATCAATTAGCAAACTGAGTGAGAGAGCAGTAATGTTGTTTCTCCAGAAAACTTACTCCACTTGATAGCTGGATCACATTTGGCCTACATGTAATTATTTCTTGGTGAAAAATTAATTAGCAAAAAACACTGATCTGCTAGTCTTCTGATTTTATGGGAAATGAACTGTCAAGACTGGACAAAGTCACATAAAAATGTTTGTAAGCACATCACAGTAAACCTAAAAATGAATTTCTCAACCAAAGTTTTATTATGCATATATTAACCACTGAACTGATTTCCAGCTCTAAAAATTATTTCTAACTCAAAATATTACCTTAAATGAGAGTTTTAATGTTGCCTTAAACTATACTGCCCCTAACTATATTCCAAGCACTCTGTCAAGGACTTTTGACAAATAGATTGCTACCCCCATATACTTTAAAAGAGGAAACTGAGATTCAGAGAAATATTATTTTTTTCCCAGGGATACAAACCAAGTAAATTACAGGGTTCATATTCTAATTAAACTGTATCTAGCTCCAAACCTAGCTTTTCTATTTCATCATGCTACTTAAACTCAATAAAAATGTGTTAAATTGATGCTATTTAAGCAATAAAATATGTTCTACTTTAATCACTTTTAGAAATTTATCTGGCTGTCTCAAACCTTATTTAAACACAATAAACACTTTAAGCTTTTTCACTCTCTTGGAGAAATCATTAATCAAAATCACTGATACTATCTAAAGTGTAAAAAGGTGCTGGTCTGAGGCTCTTCAACAAGATAGAATTCGTTATCCCTACAAGAAATGGCCTTCAGTCATCACAAAGTCTGCATTTGCTAAAGAAATAAAGGAAAATCCCTCAGGCACCTGAAACTCAGCATCTCCAAAACTAAATTCATTTTCTCTAAGCTTCCCTTTTGTAAAAATACAGTAATAATAAACTTATCTGTCTTGTACTTCTCTACATCAATGAATATGATCACCAACCATCTTGTTTCCTACAGTAGAATTGCAGAAGTCATGCTGACTCCTCCTGTTTCTGGTCCCCTTAATTCAATGTGTTACTGTGCTAGATACCTTCCAGATACCCTCGCTAGACCCACTTTATTCTCATTTCTTCCTTGCTCTGTGTCCATAGTAGTTAGCTACATATGGAGGGCATCAGTGGGCTTACAATCAGCCCATGCACAGCCCAGATGATACAAAAAAGAGGGGAAAAGGCGAGGTCAGTGTATTTATGCCCTTTGCTCCATCTTTACTAGGATCCTATGAGCTAGCTGTGACCTTTAGTCAAAGGTCACAGATCCTGTCAGCCTTTCTGTAGAGTTCTTTCTCACCAGGTTCTGGTAACTACTCTCTCATGCTATTTAAGCCTAGAGCTAGAAATAACTGCCCATTGCATTAATCTTCCTTATAACATACGTACATTCTGCCCTCACCTTAGTAAATACTAAAACTCATCTCAAAATAACTTGTCTCAGTATGCCCTCTATTTCCTGTATTCTAATACTGTAATCTAATCCTGTTTATTCTAGATATTTCTTGAATCTGTCCACTTCTCTTCTCAAAGCCTTCACCTTAATTTGGAACTTCATCTTTTATTTTATGGATTTCTGCAATGCCCTCTTGACTAATCTCTAATTTATTCTCCATATTCTAATTAGTGATACCTTCTTTAAAAAAATATCAGGTCACCATATATCATGGCTTTGTATAAGACCTTTCAATGAATGACTTCCTCATTGTACCAAGATAACTCCAGGCCCTCAGAAAGTCCAACAAGTTCCTTAATTATCTGGACCATGTTCACCTCATTGGATTTACTGTTCAACATGCCCTTGAACTCTATGTTTTATCCATGTTGGTGTGTAGTTCAGCAGGCCTCCATAATGCACTGTGCTCAATCCCCCAATTCCAATCCAATTTTCAATCTTTCCACTCAACTTCCATTGGCTAACTCCTACTTCTCCTCTTCATCACCTCTGAGAAGTCTTTGCTGAGATCTCTTCCCATTCTAGATTATTGTTCTTTGCGTTCCTACGTGCCTATCTTTGTCATGATACTGATCACACTGCTTGCCCCCACTAGACAAAAATTTCTTTCAAGTCTTTTATCTCTGTATCCCTAGCTCCGGGAAAAGTACTTGACACAGAACAGGTACTCAATAAAGTTTTGTTGAATTAATTTAGTCCCCTGAACATTCCTCCCAACAAAAATGCAAACCTTGCGAAACATACTTTTCTTTTATTCTTATCAAGGTGTCTTTGGTACAGAAGTGTTTGTGATGTGCATGTTTATCTGAAATATGAGGTGATATTGATTTGTATGTATATTTATATTTCATGCAGTCACATTATGCTATGCTTTGGTAATAGCTGCATAATTCTCCCACTGGGAGAGCAGTTTCTATAATCGCAGTTGATGATTTCTTTTTATAGACTTTATATTTTATGCACTGCTCTTTATTGTCAGAAATCAAATTAAGAAAGAGAATTCTTCTGAAATGAGGGTTCTGGCTCTGAAAACTATAAATCCAAAGGTAGGAATTTATCTATCCCAATGAAACACCAGGTAAATTACCACAGAGATTACCAACTGCTTGAGAAAACAGTTTTCAATTCACCAACATAAACTAGGATGTAAAATCCAAACAAATACGATGTGGAGAGAAAGACACAGAACCTAGAATCTTGAACTTTGTGGAGTGAATTACTGAGATACTGCAAAGAAATCACACCTACATCTATTACAGATGTCAGTGCTACAGTTAATTTTTTCTCTGCTCTTTTGTTCAGAGGCAGATTCTACAGCTATAGATTAAAGGAAGTAATATGTGGTCTTTCAGTCTTTAGGACAATAAAATACTACTTGTTATAGAGTGAGGCTCTGACATCCTCCCCTTTTCCATGGAAACCATAAACTTCCCATTTTGTGAGAATGTATCTTCCCCACTTGTCAACTACCTACTACTGCACAACATAGTGGTGCAACATACTATACCAGTGGTTGTTTCACTTATTCTATCACAATTCTGGGGGTTGGTAATGTGAGCTGGGTTCAGCTGGGTAATTCTTCTGCTGGACTCCCCCATGTGGTAAGTGGTCAGCAGGTGGGTTATCCAGGGCTAGTTAAATTATGAAGGTCTTCCCTAAGACAGTTGGCATGACTAGAGCCTCTCCTCATGTAATGCCTCATCCTCCAGCAGGCTACCTGATCTAGTTCACATAGTGATCACAGAGTTCCAAGAGCAGAAAGTCTTGAAGAGTAAGCCCCAAAGTGCAAGCACTTTCCAAGCTGCAGCTTATACCATGTTTTCTACTTTTCCCATAACCAAAACAAGGCACATGACCAAACCCAGAGTCAATGTGACAAGAGACAAAAGAAATGTATGGATATAGGAAGGCATGAACAAATTGGGAGCCATTACTACAGTATTCAACCATATCATTCCCAATGTTTCCTTCTGTGTGATGAAGACTCAATTATGTATTACTCCTGGTTTCTCTCTGGCCTTTAACTCACTCACGCCCAGAGAGTAGGAGTGATGTTTTTTTCTTGGAAATTTGGGTAGAATAAAGTAAGCATACTCAGATAGCTCTTCTCTTCTTTCCCACTTGGAGTAGGACTGCCTACAGACAGCATGCATTCTCTGCACTCTAAGAGATGCCTGTGTCTCTTGTATTTAGGGACTGAGTAATAGAAAATTCACTTGTCTACAAATAAAAGTTATATTCTCCAATATCTAGATTTTGCCAATAAACAAAATTAAGACTTGTCAATATACTCTTCTTATTTTTCAATTAGTTCAGAAATCAGCCAAAGAAGACACTACCCTTTCCATCCTAATTAATTCTCTCCAAGTGTGCACAAGCACATGTGCACGTGTGCGCGCGCGCACACACACACACACACACACACACACACACACACACCAGCATTTGAATGAAAAACTGCCAAATGGCAGGTCTCTTAACTGGAAAATAAAAGGATTGATAAGAGGATAATTCCTGGGAAAGACTACAGAATAATGATTACAGAAACTCTATCACTGAACAGTGCAGAACCTGATGAAGCAAAATCTTTGAGAAAGACTTCAGCTGCAAGCATAAACACAATAAAACAAAGTTGAAGAGATCCAGTGCATTACAAAATCCATATAAAAATAATGAACCAGTGCACTGAGTCAGGAAAAAGGCCAAACCCAAGGACTCCAAGTGAGGGTAACTAAGACTGTGTTTATCAAAGCAATTGGCATTGGTAACAAAGATGAAATTAATAAGAGTGGGCTGGCAGCACCACATGTAAATAAACGACGACAGTGGTAAACTAAAGGAAGACATTTTTCCCTTTCTACTTCTATAATCTTAACTAGTTTATATACTTCAGCATTAATCAAAATAACAACCCTAACAATTACATATGATTGGTTTCATTCTATAAGTGGGGGAATAGAGATAAAATGAAATTAAGAGACTTTCCAAGGGCATTGTAAAGAATTTAATATTGCCCAAAAAGAGGTCTGGCCTTTGTCTTGGCCTACTGGGAGGTAGACTATCTGTGCTTGCTTGAGAGTCTTGGGCTAACCACATAATAACAATGTGAGTTAAAATGGGGGCTTTGACTCACATCAAACCATGTGATTTAGGGTGGGAGCTATGGATCACACCTGGAGGGGCTGGAGACTAGAGACTGAGATCAACCATGTGGGAAATTAATCAATCAGTCATGTCTATGTAATGGAGCCCCGCTATGAACACCGAGACTTGGGTGAGCTTCCTTGGTTGACAATACTCCATTCATATACAGTCACACATCATTGCCAGGAGAGTAACACAATTGCCAGGAGAGTAATGATGGAAGTTTCATATTTGGAACATTCCTAGACTCTGCTCTAGGCATCTCTTCCTTTGACTGACCTTAATCCCTGTAATAAACCATAACTGTGAGTACAACAACCTTTCATAAGCTCTGTGAGTTTTTCTAGAAAATTATCTAACCTGAAGGTAGTTTGAGGAACGTTCCCTTCCACTCCCCACCAAACTTCAGTTGGAATGAGAAGTGAGGGCTGTCTTGTGGAGGACTGTATGCTCTCTAACTCCATAGTTGACCCTAACCTCTCACACCAGCATAATTCATAAGCCACTATGTGTGGCTCTGCAGTTTGCACTCTGCGAACTCTAGAATGTAGCATTTATACAGAATACAACTAATATCACCAAGTAAGATGGATCAAAATACTACTCAATAGATATTTTATAGCAAAATATTTTAACTCATTAGAGATTGTAAGACTAATGAAAAATTCAGTATTAATCATTCAGACCATCTAACTCTTGATCTCAGCTCAGATCATGATCTCACAGTTTGCGGGATCAAGCCCTGCACTGCAGGCTCTGCACTGACTGGGATTCTCTCTCCTTCTGTCTCTCTGCCCCTCCCTGGCTTGCATTCTCTCTCTCTCAGAAATAAATAAAAATAAAAACTTTAAAGAAAATCATAAGAAAAAATACATTTATAGTAATATACTATATTTATTTTTTTAAATCTGCATGTAAGTGGACCCATGCTGTTCAAACTTTTGTTGTTAAAGGGCCAACTGTATCATTCAAAATATAAGTATAATATTATGGGTTGCCTGGGTTCAGCTGGTTAAGTGTCTGACTCTTGATTTAGGCTCAGGTCATGATCTATGGTTCATGAGATCGAGCCTCACAATGGGCTCTACACTGACAGCACAGCCTGCTTGGGATTCTCTCTCTCCCTCTCTCTCTGCCCCTCCTCTGCCCTTTCCCTCTCAAAATAAATAAATAAACATTTTTTAAAAATAGATCTTAGTTCGTAAATAAAAGAAGCATAATATTACACAAAGAGGATATCCATAAGTTTGGACTTTAAGAGAACAGTTCTCTGCCAAGAGGATTTTAAACACAATTTCTAAAGAAAAGTCAGAATCCATGTCTTATTGTTTGTTGTTTGCCCAACTTCTAGCCTAGGGATAGGACACAGAACTCAATATAGGATTGTTGGATTTGTGAAATTAATGAAAACAAATGGGAAACAGTACTCTAATCCAGGTCCTGCTTCTTGAAAGACTCTTCTCTCCTGCCCTCTACCATTTATTGGCCAACTGCTTTCAGTCAGGGAAGAGAAGGAAAGGGAAGGGAAGGGAAGGGAAGGGAAGGGAAGGGAAGGGAAGGGAGGAGAGGGGAAGGAAGGGAGGGGAGGGGAAGGGAAGGGGGAAGGAGGGGGAAGGGAGGGGGGAAGGAGTGGGAAGGGAAGGGAATAAAAAAACATACTGGAAAATAATAAAAATAGTAGTGATGTATAATATTCCTTTAGTTCTAGAAACATAATGTTTCTGCTTCTCTATCTTATAAAGTTTATACTACCAAGTGAAACAGATAGAAAATCTCCAAAATAGACTTTTTAAAGTAATTTAGATCCTCATTATTTTTATTATAGATGATGAAAAGAAAAAATTATGAGACATTGGTTAAAAACCACCTTGACATGTTCAACATTAAAATTAGATACTAGTTTTTCTGATCACATAAAAGTCTTATTGGTAATAAGCACCAGGTCAAATACAATCCAGGGGAAGGCAAAGTAAAACTTTGCACCCCATGATCAAGTCTCTTGAGGCAGCTGTGCAAAACTTGACATTTAATTTAAAAAGCATGGAGGCATGATGGAAAAGCATCTCTGTGTAGAGAGTGGAGAGCAGTGGCGCATTTTATTTGACATGGTGGATTTGCTTTCCTTTATTTTCATATTTTAATAAGTTCAACTCATGAAAGCATAATGAAAATAGAAAGATCAGCTATAATCAGGATGCATGGACATTTGGGGATCTTGATTTAAAAAGCAGTTGCCTTCCTAAGTCTTTCAACAAAATGTAAATTAAACAGATGAAATTGCCTAAAACATCACTGATTCCCAAGGGAATGTAATCATGCTTAAATGCCAACACTAAATTAATCAGAGGAACAGAATGTGGAGATGAGAAATTTCATTTTAAGCAGCTTCATGTTTCATTAAAGTAAGTGGACATGGCAGGTCAGGTTAAGACTTTGCAAAGAATGATTTGAAAAGCAAAAGGCAAAGGTTTCCATCTCAAAACTATGCAGCCACAAAGCCTATTCAAATAGAACTGAATGTTAATTCATGTGCATTGTATTCTCCATAGCTGATAATTTTCCCAAGATACTTCTTTTTTCTCAGTGCAGAATTCTGGAGAAAAATGTATTAACATTTGTGTAACTATGTTGTTTTCTTCAGAATAGCTTAGTTATAGTCATATACTATACTTACACTGCTTATAAACAATCATGTTCTTCTACACTAAACTGGTTTACAAAAATAAATTGAGCTGTCAATTGAAACATGGCATGTATTTAACTCAGAAGAAGCAAATAAAAGGATTTGGGTGAGATGTAAATGAACAAAATTTTTGTCAGAATTTATTTATTTGTTCAACAAATCTTTTTTGAATGCCTGTTCTGTACTAGGCACTGTTGGAGATACTTGATATGCACAGTACACACACACACACACACACACACACACAGATCTTTAGATTTTAAAAATTAAATTATGTGATATAGAATATAATAACTAGAATGGAAAAAATTTAGACTCGGGTAAGGAAGAGAGGAGGTACCTGGTCGAGGGAAAGAGACAAGTCAGAGTATCAAAGATGGTTATTAAGGCAGGCCTCACTGTAAGGGGGATTTGAAAGAGATGAGAAGGTTATCCATGGAGATGCTTGTAGGATCATTCCATATAGCAGGAACAGTCAGTTCAAAGGCCCTGAGCTGAGGCATGCATTTTGCCTTCACTTGATATGGTATGTAAAAAAAAGACAAGTCAAAGATGACTTCAACATTTTTGGCATGAGTTTCTAAAAATAAGAAGTTGTCATCAACTGAGATGAAGAGGATTGTGAGTATGAAAAACTTGGGGTTGGGAAGATAAGCTCAGTATTGGACATGTTGAGTTTGAGATGTCAAGTAGTAACCCAAATGTAGATATGAAGAAACTGATTAAACATGTTAGCTTAGAATACAAAAAGATCTGGCCTGAGATATAAATTAGATAGTTCTTTTTTTTTTTTTGCTTTCTATAATTTATTTATTTTTTATAATTTACATCCAAGTTAGTTAGCACATGGTACAACAATAATTTCAAGAGTAGATTCCTTAAGCCCCTTACCAATTTTGTCCATCCCCCCTCCCACAATGCCTACAGCAAACCTCTGTTTGTTCTCTATATTTGAGTCTCATGTTTTCACTCCCTCCCTATTTTTATATTATTTTTGCTTCCCTTCCCTAATGTTCATCTGTTTTTTATCTTACAGTCCTCATATGAGTGAAGTCATATATTTGTCTTTCTCTGACTGACTTATTTTGCTTAGCATAATACCCTCTAATTCCATCCACATTGTTGCAAATGGCAAGATTTCATTCTTTTTGATTGCTGAGTAATACTCCATTGTATGTATGTATGTATGTATGTATGTATGTGTGTGTATACACACACACACACACACACACACACCCCACCTTCTTTATCCATTCATCTGTCAGTGGACATTGGGGCTCTTTCCATACTTTGGCTATTGTGGATAGTGCTGCTATAAACATTGGGGTGCATGTGTCCCTTTGAAACAGCACACCTGTATCCCTTGGATAAATACCTAGTAGTGCAATTGCTAGGTCGTAGGGTAGTTCTACTTTTAATTTTTTGAGGAACCTCCATACTGTTTTCCAGAGTGGCTGCACCGGTTTGCATTCTCACCAGCAGTGCAAAAGAGATCCTCTTTCTCTGCATCCTCGCCAACATCTGTTGTTGGCTGAGTTGTTAATGTTAGCCATTCTGACAGATGTAATGTGGTTTTGATTTGTATTTCCCAGATGATGAGTGATGTTGAGCATTTTTTCATGTATCAGTTGGCCATCTGGATGTCTTCTTTGGAGAAGTGTCTATTCATGTCTTTTGCCCATTTCTTCACTGGATTCTTTGTTTTTTGGGTGTTGAGTTTGGTGTGTTCTCTATAGATTTTGGATACTGACCCTTTATCTAATATGTCATTTGCAAATTAAATTGGGTAATTCCTATCATAGATGATAGATGATAAAGCTCTAACAGAGATCTCTAAGATTAGGACTCACTTAAGACTTGCCAAGAAATATATAATTTTTTAATTTTAAGTCCTTGTCTTTTGCCCTCTTTTTTTTTTAATTTTAATTCCTATATAGTTAACATACAGCATCATATTAGTTTCAAGTTTACAATACAGTGATTCAGCAATTCCATACATTGCTCAGCATTCATCATGATAAGTGCATTCTTAATCCCCTTCACCTATTTCACCCCCATCCCCACCCTCCCCACACACACACACGTCCCCTCTGGTAACCATCAATTTGTTCTCTATAGTTAAGAGTCTATTTCTTGATCTGTCTCTCTCTCTTTTTATTTTTTTCCTTTGCTCATCTGTTTTGTGTCTGAAATTCCACATAAGAGTGAAATCATATGGTATTTGTTTTTCTCTGACTTATTTTGTTTAGCATTATATTCTCTAGCTCCATCCATGTTGGTGCAAATGGCAAGATTTCATTCTTTTTTATGGCTGAATGTGTATGTGTGTGTGTGTGTGTGTGTGTGTGTGTGTGTGTATCACATCTTCTTTATCCATTCATCTATCAGTGAACACTTGGGCTGCTTCCATAATTTGGCTATTGTAAACAATACTGCTATAAACATAGGGGTGGATGGAGGAGGGGAAGATGGCGGCGTAGGAGGACGCTGGGCTCACCGCGCGTCCTGCTGATCACTTAGATTCCACCTACACCTGCCTAAATAACCCAGAAAACCGCCAGAGGATTAGCAGAACGGACTCGCCAGACCCAAGCGCAGACGAGAGGCCCACGGAAGAGGGTAGGAAGGGCGGCGAGGCGGTGCGCGCTCCACGGACTGGCGGGAGGGAGCCGGGGCGGAGGGGTGGCTCGCTGGCCAAGCAGAGTCCCCGAGTCTGGCTAACAAAAGCGGAGGGGCCTGATGGACTGGGTTCCGACAGCAAGCGCGACTTAGCGTCTGGGAGGTCATAAGTTAATAACTCTGCTCGGAAAGCGGGAAGGCTGGAGGACAAAGGGAGGAAGAGCTCCGGAGCCCCCGGACGACAGAGCTCAATTTGGTGGGGAACAAAGGCGCTCGCCAGCGCCATCTCCCCTGCCCATCCCCCAGCCAAAATCCCAAAGGGAACCGGTTCCTGCCAGGGAAATTGCTCCCTCCGCACAAACACCCAACTCTGTGCTTCTGCGGAGCCAAACCTCTGGCATCGGATCTGACTCCCTCCGGCTGCCACAGGGCCCCTCCTGAAGTGGATCACCTAAGGAGAAGCAAGCTAAGCCTGCCCCCCCTGCCGCCGTGCACCTTGCCTACCCACCCCAGCTAATACGCCAGATCCCCAGCATCACAAGCCTGGCAGTGTGCAAGTAGCCCAGACGGGCCACGCCACCCCACAGTGAATCCCGCCCCTAGGAGAGGGGAAGAGAAGGCACACACCAGCCTGACTGTGGCCCCAGCGGTGGGCTGGGGGCAGACATCAGGACTGACTGCGGCCCCGCCCACCAACTCCAGTTATACACCACAGCACAGGGGAAGTGCCCAGCAGGCCCTCACCACACCAGGGACTATCCAAAATGACCAAGCGGAAGAATTCCCCTCAGAAGAATCTCCAGGAAATAACAACAGCTAATGAGCTGATCAAAAAGGATTTAAATAATATAACAGAAAGTGAATTTAGAATAATAGTCATAAAATTAATCGCTGGGATTGAAAACAGTATACAGGACAGCAGAGAATCTCTTGCTACAGAGATCAAGGGACTAAGGAACAGTCACGAGGAGCTGAAAAACGCTTTAAAGGAAATGCAAAACAAAATGGAAACCACCACGGCTCGGATGGAAGAGGCAGAGGAGAGAATAGGTGAACTAGAAGATAAAGTTATGGAAAAAGAGGAAGCTGAGAAAAAGAGAGATAAAAAAATCCAGGAGTATGAGGGGAAAATTAGAGAACTAAGTGATACACTAAAAAGAAATAATATACGCATAATTGGTATCCCAGAGGAGGAAGAGAGAGGGAAAGGTGCTGAAGGGGTACTTGAAGAAATTATAGCTGAGAACTTCCCCGAACTGGGGAAGGAAAAAGGCATTGAAATCCAAGAGGCACAGAGAACTCCCTTCAGACGTAACTTGAATCGATCTTCTGCACGACATATCATAGTGAAACTGGCAAAATACAAGGATAAAGAGAAAATTCTGAAAGCAGCGAGGGGTAAACGTGCCCTCACATATAAAGGGAGACCTATAAGACTCGTGACTGATCTCTCTTTTGAAACTTGGCAGGCCAGAAAGAATTGGCACCAGATTTTCAGGGTGCTAGACAGCAAAAATATGCAGCCGAGAATCCTTTATCCAGCAAGTCTGTCATTTAGAATAGAAGGAGAGATAAAGGTCTTCCCAAACAAACAAAAACTGAAGGAATTTGTCACCACTAAACCAGCCCTACAAGAGATCCTAAGGGGGACCCTGTGAGACAAAGTACCAGAGACATCACTACAAGCATAAAACATACAGACATCACAATGACTCTAAACCCGTATCTTTCTATAATAACACTGAATGTAAATGGATTAAATGCGCCAACCAAAAGACATAGGGTATCAGAATGGATAAAAAAACAAGACCCATCTATTTGCTGTCTACAAGAGACTCATTTTAGACCTGAGGACACCTTTAGATTGAGAGTGAGGGGATGGAGAACTATTTATCATGCTACTGGAAGCCAAAAGAAAGCTGGAGTAGCCATACTTATATCAGACAAACTAGACTTTAAATTAAAGGCTGTAACAAGAGATGAAGAAGGACATTATATAATAGTTACAGGGTCTATCCATCAGGAAGAGCTAACAATTATAAATGTCTATGCGCCGAATACCGGAGCCCCCAAATATATAAAACAATTACTCATAAACAGAAGCAACCTTATTGATAAGAATGTGGTAATTGCAGGGGACTTTAACACCCCACTTACAGAAATGGATAGATCATCTAGACACACGGTCAATAAAGAAACAAGGGCCCTGAATGAGACATTGGATCAGATGGACTTGACAGATATATTTAGAACTCTGCATCCCAAAGCAACAGAATATACTTTCTTCTCGAGTGCACATGGAACATTCTCCAAGATAGATCATATACTGGGTCACAAAACAGCCCTTCATAAGTTTACAAGAATTGAAATTATACCATGCATACTTTCAGACCACAATGCTATGAAGCTTGAAATCAACCACAGGAAAAAGTCTGGAAAGCCTCCAAAAGCATGGAGGTTAAAGAACACCCTACTAACGAATGAGTGGGTCAACCAGGCAATTAGAGAAGAAATCAAAAAATATATGGAAACAAACGAAAATGAAAATACAACAATCCAAACGCTTTGGGACGCAGCGAAGGCAGTCCTGAGAGGAAAATACATTGCAATCCAGGCCTATCTCAAGAAACAAGAAAAATCCCAAATACAAAATCTAACAGCACACCTAAAGGAAATAGAAGCAGAACAGCAAAGGCAGCCTAAACCCAGCAGAAGAAGAGAAATAATAAAGATCAGAGCAGAAATAAACAATATAGAATCTAAAAAAACTGTAGAGCAGATCAACGAACCAAGAGTTGGTTTTTTGAAAAAATAAACAAAATTGACAAACCTCTAGCCAGGCTTCTCAAAAAGAAAAGGGAGATGACCCAAATAGATAAAATCATGAATGAAAATGGAATTATTACAACCAATCCTTCAGAGATACAAACAATTATCAGGGAATACTATGAAAAATTATATGCCAACAAATTGGACAACCTGGAAGAAATGGACAAATTCCTGAACACCCACACTCTTCCAAAACTCAATCAGGAGGAAATAGAAAGCTTGAACAGACCCATAACCAGCAAAGAAATTGAATCGGTTATCAAAAATCTCCCAACAAATAAGAGTCCAGGACCAGATGGCTTCCCAGGGGAGTTCTACCAGACGTTTAAAGCAGAGATAATACCTATCCTTCTCAAGCTATTCCAAGAAATAGAAAGGGAAGGAAAACTTCCAGACTCATTCTATGAAGCCAGTATTACTTTGATTCCTAAACCAGACAGAGACCCAGTCAAAAAAGAGAACTACAGGCCAATATCCCTGATGAATATGGATGCCAAAATTCTCAATAAGATACTAGCAAATCGAATTCAACAGCATATAAAAAGAATTATTCACCATGATCAAGTGGGATTCATTCCTGGGATGCAGGGCTGGTTCAACATTCGCAAATCAATCAACGTGATACATCACATTAACAAAAAAAAGAGAAGAACCATATGATCCTGTCAATCGATGCAGAAAAGGCCTTTGACAAAATCCAGCACCCTTTCTTAATAAAAACCCTTGAGAAAGTCGGGATAGAAGGAACATACTTAAAGATCATAAAAGCCATTTATGAAAAGCCCACAGCTAACATCATCCTCAACGGGGAAAAACTGAGAGCTTTTTCCCTGAGATCAGGAACACGACAGGGATGCCCACTCTCACCGCTGTTGTTTAACATAGTGCTGGAAGTTCTAGCATCAGCCATCAGACAACAAAAGGAAATCAAAGGCATCAAAATTGGCAAAGATGAAGTCAAGCTTTCGCTTTTTGCAGATGACATGATATTATACATGGAAAATCCGATAGACTCCACCAAAAGTCTGCTAGAACTGATACATGAATCCAGCAAAGTTGCAGGATACAAAATCAATGTACAGAAATCAGTTGCATTCTTATACACTAACAACGAAGCAACAGAAAGACAAATATAGAAACTGATCCCATTCACAAATGCACCAAGAAGCATAAAATACCTAGGAATAAATCTAACCAAAGATGTAAAGGATCTGTATGCTGAAAACTATAGAAAGCTTATGAAGGTAATTGAAGAAGATTTAAAGAAATGGAAAGACATTCCCTGCTCATGGATTGGAAAAATAAATATTGTCAAAATGTCAATACTACCCAAAGCTATCTACACATTCAATGCAATCCCAATCAAAATTGCACCAGCATTCTTCTCGAAACTAGAACAAGCAATCCTAAAATTCATATGGAATCACAAAAGGCCCCGAATAGCCAAAGTAATTTTGAAGAAGAAGACCAAAGCGGGAGGCATCACAATCCCAGACTTTAGCCTCTACTACAAAGCTGTCATCATCAAGACAGCATGGTATTGGCACAAAAACAGACACACAGACCAATGGAATAGAATAGAAACCCCAGAACTAGACCCACAAACGTATGGCCAACTCATCTTTGACAAAGCAGGAAAGAACATCCAATGGAAAAAAGACAGCCTCTTTAACAAATGGTGCTGGGAGAACTGGACAGCAACATGCAGAAGGTTGAAACTAGACCACTTTCTCACACCATTTACAAAAATAAACTCAAAATGGATAAAGGACCTAAATGTGAGACAGGAAACCATCAAAACCTTAGAGGAGAAAGCAGGAAAAGATCTCTCTGACCTCAGCCGTAGCAATCTCTTACTCGACACATCCCCAAAGGCAAGGGAATTAAAAGCAAAAGTGAATTACTGGGACCTTATGAAGATAAAAAGCTTCTGCACAGCAAAGGAAACAACCAACAAAACTAAAAGGCAACCAACGGAATGGGAAAAGATATTTGCAAATGACATATCGGACAAAGGGCTGGTATCTAAAATCTATAAAGAGCTCACCAAACTCCACACCCGAAAAACAAATAACCCAGTGAAGAAATGGGCAGAAAACATGAATAGACACTTCTCTAAAGAAGACATCCAGATGGCCAACAGGCACATGAAAAGATGTTCAGCGTCGCTCCTTATCAGGGAAATACAAATCAAAACCACACTCAGGTATCACCTCACGCCAGTCAGAGTGGCCAAAATGAACAAATCAGGAGACTATAGATGCTGGAGAGGATGTGGAGAAACGGGAACCCTCTTGCACTGTTGGTGGGAATGCAAATTGGTGCAGCCGCTCTGGAAAGCAGTGTGGAGGTTCCTCAGAAAATTAAAAATAGACCTACCCTATGACCCAGCAATAGCACTGCTAGGAATTTATCCAAGGGATACAGGAGTACTGATGCATAGGGGCACTTGTACCCCAATGTTCATAGCAGCACTCTCAACAATAGCCAAATTATGGAAAGAGCCTAAATGTCCATCAACTGATGAATGGATAAAGAAATTGTGGTTTATAGGGGCGCCTGGGTGGCGCAGTCGGTTAAGCGTCCAACTTCAGCCAGGTCACGATCTCGCGGTCCGTGAGTTTGAGCCCCGCGTCAGGCTCTGGGCTGATGGCTCAGAGCCTGGAGCCTGTTTCCGATTCTGTGTCTCCCTCTCTCTCTGCCCCTCCCCCGTTCATGCTCTGTCTCTCTCTGTCACAAAAATAAATAAACGTTGAAAAAAAAAAAAAGAAATTGTGGTTATATACACAATGGAATACTACGTGGCAATGAGAAAAAATGAAATATGGCCTTTTGTAGCAACGTGGATGGAACTGGAGAATGTAATGCTAAGTGAAATAAGCCATACAGAGAAAGACAGATACCATATGGTTTCACTCTTATGTGGATCCTGAGAAACTTAACAGGAACCCATGGGGGAGGGGAAGGAAAAGAAAAAAAAAAAAAAAAAAAGAGGTTAGAGTGGGAGAGAGCCAAAGCATAAGAGACTGTTAAAAACTGAGAACAAACTGAGGGTTGATGGGGGGTGGGAGGGAGGGGAGGGTGGGTGATGGGTATTGAGGAGGGCACCTTTTGGGATGAGCACTGGGTGTTGTATGGAAACCAATTTGTCAATAAATTTCATATATATATTAAAAAAAAAAAACCATAGGGGTGCATTATCCCTTTGAAGGAAACATATAACAAAACTAAAAGGCAACCTACTGAATTGGAGAAGATATTTACAAATGACATATCTGATAAAGGGTTAGTATCCAAAATAAAAAATAACTTATAAAACTCAATACCCCAAAAATGAGTAATCTAATTAAAAATGGGCAGAAGACATGAACAGACGTTTTTCTATAGAAGACATACAGATGGCCAACAGACACATTAAAAGATGCTCAATGCCACTTATCATCAGGGAAATGCAAATCAAAACTACAATGAGATACCATCTCACACCTGTCAGAATGGCTAAAATCAAAGACACAAGAAACAACAAGTGTTGGCAAGGATGTAGAGAAATGGAATCCCCTTGCACTGCCGGTGGTAATGCAAACTGATACAGCCACTGTGGAAAACAGCATGGAGTTTCCTCAAAGAATTAAAAATAGAACTACCCTATGATCCAGTAATCACAGTACTGGATTTACCAAAAACAAACAAACAAACAAACAAACAAAAACACACTAGCCCTTTCTCTTTTGATCTTTTCTGTCAACATCACATCCCACCTATAAAAGTCAACTAACTCATCCAGCTCAAATGAAAGCTCCTCTAAGAGGCTTTGCACTACAGTTGACGTTAACATCTATTCTTGTGTCATTTTCATAACTCTTTGTTGGGCCCCCTCTTTCCATTTGCATCATAAGTCTATCTTATCATACAGCCCTATTCCTTACATCTCTCCCACAACCAACATCTCCCCTGCCTGTGAGAAGCTTGAGAACAAAGAATTACTTCAGTCATTGTTATATCTCTATCCCAATGCTTCTCCTAACGCCTAACATAATGCCTAATGTAGTAGGTGTTAATTGAATATATTAGGCCCAACTGGATTACTAAGTCTACAAGTTAACATAGAAAACCGTTTAAATGACAAAAAGAGAAATATCATGTTTTTATCTAGTTTGTGTGCAGCTTGAACTGGAATTGGAGAATTCTAGAGAGAAATTTCTATCATATATGAGCGCATTCCTCAAGTGGGAAACATACAAAATTATTTAGCACTTACTCTGTATGAAGCACTTGAAATACATTATCTCATTTTATTTATTTAATAAGCTCATCTCGTTGACAGATTTAGCTTTATTTTACAAATAAGAAGACTTAACAGTAAATAGAATAACAGGAATTTGAGCCCAGACATATCTGATTCAAGAGCTTATCTTCTTTCCACCATCCCACTGCTGCACCTGAGATTATCAGAGCTCTGTGAGCATCACAGCAAGAGTCCAGGGAAGGCAGGTACATCTTTGGACTTCTGCCAATATGAGACTAAAAAGCAGTGCTCTCTGTTTTCAGATTAAGATATCATCCTCCTCTCTACATCCCATCCCTCACTACATACTTGAAAGCTTCATAGTTTAGGAGGGGCAAGAAAAATTAAACTCAAGAAAGGATGAAACAGGAAACTCAGAAAGCTGGGCGAGCCCTTAGATTTTTCTCATGATTGACTATGTCCCTTGTTCAGGCTGCTGTGGTCCAGGACACCACCAGGCCTCATTACCTAAGGTGCAAAGTTCCAGTTTGAGAAATATTATATCGGATTTTTTATGACCAGTAAAGGAGGTCAATCTTATCTTCACATCAGCCTGTAGTAAGCCAGCCAGCTAGAGGCAATAGTGAATCCAGAGAAGGACCTACAGTCAGATAACCTGGGTTCAAATCCCAGGCCTACCACTTATAGTTGTGGGGCCTCACAGAAATCATTTAAATTCTCTGACCCTAATTTCTACATCAGGAAAAAGAGGGCAGTAACACCTGCCCTGCCTACCTCATAGGACTGAACTGAGAATGGAAGAGATATTGAAGGAAAGGTGGTTCAGAATCTAAGAATATTATTCTAGTTTAATCTCTCTACTTAGGTTTTTGGTGCCCATTTCTGCAGTCTGGTTTGCATAAGTTCTCTGTACAATGAGTAAGAGATGTGAAGAAGGATCTGGGTTTGTGCCCAAGACATCTAGGTATCTGAGATAAGACTCAAAAATGACCCAGAAATGAATAAGAGACTTAATAGAAGTGTTCCTTTAAGCAAAGAATAATTTGATGGACTTCAAATAAATGGAAGGAAAACCTTAAAACAAATAAAACACAAAGGACCCCTATGGTACATTACAAAAAATGCCACAATCATTTGCAGCTTCTCCCATTAAGGGTGGAACATATTTCTCTACCCTTAAATCCGTCTGCACTGGTGATTTGCTTTAGGTAATAGTAATATAAAGTGATCATGATATTATGCAGTTTCTAAGCCTGAGCCACAAAAGGTTTTGAACACTTTTACCTGCTCCCTTGGATCCTTGTGAAAGTCACATTGTATAAGTCTAAGCTTGTCTGATGGATGATGAGAGACCACATGTAATTAAGACAAGCTGTCCCAGTAAGACATCTTGGACCAGTGAGCTCATATCAACACTGCTGACCATATATGCATGAAATAATCCAGCCAAAATCAACAAAATCTGACCCTATGGAACCAATCCCAGCCCAAATTTCTGGCCCACAAAATCATGAGTTCAACAGTCATTTGTAAGCTACTAATTTGGGGGTGACTTATTACATAGAATATGATGACTGTTCTGACAACTGAGATTATAGGAATGGGAACTTGGAGTCACATCTGAGTTTTTCCCATACCTATCATGTCTGTCTTTGTAAAGTTTATATTGGCTCATCATGAAAGTTGGCAGGAGATGGACAAAGGAGTAGAACTCTCCTTTGCCTCTACACAAGTACCCTTGACTTGGTAGCTTGATAATGTGAGCAAAGTTGGGAGGTCCATGTTACCTGGTCTCAACTGAATCTCTAAGAAGGAAAAGAAATAAACCAGTGGGACAAGAATCATCAGGAAGAATGAGCATTAGGCTCTGAGCTGAAAGCCTTCAACTTCCTGGAAAGAAACTCAATAATTCAGACTTCAATATCTCACTTTGTTCACTTGGATGGGGATTCAGCACAAACACTAATCTCACAATGTAATGAGGCAGAGCCCATTTTCTGCCTATCCAGTGGAAAGTGAAATTGCAATCCACCTCTGTTGTAAATCAAAATGCATTTATAACCTTAGTTGTTAATAACAAATGTATATTTCTCATTTCACCACCATCTTTTTAGAATTCACACATTAAAAGACTTATTTCACACAATATTCTGCTTTGCTCAAATTTATTTTCAAGACTTTTCCCAGAGGCTACTGAGCCTCTTGTCTAAATAGGTTTTTCTGTAAGCTAGGAAGTTTAGAGTATTAACCAGCAATCTAGAAAGCGGATGTGTAAACTACCTGGCAAATCCATTTTAATTTTTAAAACACAACATTCACTCAAAGAACATATTATTCGCTTTTTATTTTCCATCAACTCTGATACTAGTAATGACATTCATTTGGTGGCAGAAAAGAAATAGAAAAGAAAATCAAAAGAGCAACTGAAAATATTTTTAAGATAGTGTCATCTTCTTTCAGAAGTTTACAGACTTTGTTCTATTGGTTGCTCTTGAGGCTTAACATAATTGATCCATCTTTTTTTAATTTTTTTAAGTTTATTTATTTATTTTGAGGGAGACAGAGACAGCACGAGTTGGGGAGGGGCAGAGAGAGAGGAGAGAGAGAGAAACAGAGTAAGAGAGAATCCCAAGAGGGTTCAGTGCTGCCAGCACAGGCCCAATGCAGGGTTCAAACTCACAAACCCATGAGATCATGACCTGAGCCGAAACCAAGAGTCGAATGCTTAACCAACTGAGCCACTGAACCACCCCAAATTGATCCATTTTCAACCCAAAATGTATTGGAGGGAACATCCTTATTATCACCTATTCATCCCCAGCCAGGGAACCTCCTGGAATCCAGAAAAAAAAAAAAATCAAAGAATTTCCTCACCAAGAAAAGTATATGGAGGCCATCATCACAAGACTCAAGAGGTGTCATGTGAAATACATGAGTAGTTGAAGATATTACCTCTATCTTCAAAGAGCTTAGAATCCTCTCATGGAGATAATACTGACACACACGAAAACTTCAACAGAATAACTAAATGCCAAACTGAAAGATACAGATGGAAGTGCCATTAGTAGGAGAACTGTCATTTATTAATCTCCTACTTGGTTTCAAGTATTATCTCATCTAATCCTGCCAACAAAAAGAAAAGTATTGTAACTAATAATAAGAAAATAGAGGAGGAGAAAAGTGAGGGAATTTTTACAGGTGAACCAGCTAATGAAGAGTAGAACCAGAATTCAGCCAAGTTTGTCTGACCAAAGATCCCATGACTTTCTTTCTGTATTACATCGTCAAAAGATTAGGGTAGAGAGGAAGCTGCTTTATGCCTCTTCAAGTCTCCCCTAACACTATACTTACATGCATCTTTATTTATGATAGTTACTAATAAGGATGCAGTCAGTATATTGAATTCAGAATAAGCTTTGGAGTCAGAAAGATCTGATTTCAAAATCTCTTCTCAACCTCTGATTAGCTGAAATGATGTAGGCATGTCACTTAACATCTAATAATGCCTACCCAACAGCATTGGTAAGAGAAATAAAATTAATTCATGCACTCAACAAATACTGATTATCTACTATGTTCCAAGCATTATGGATTTTATTCACAACAGTGAGTAAAAGAGATTTTAAAAATCCCTGTTATCTTGGTGCTTACATTGTCAGTAAAAGAGACAGATAAATTAATAAATAGATGGTATAAATTTAAGCAGCTGTAAAATCTATGAAGGAAAATAAAGCAATGTAAGGGGTAAAGGGTACAATGGGTAACTTTATTAAGCATGTAATGGACACTATTTACTGAACTAAATAATGTGGAAACTAATATAAATCTATGTCTGTCTTCAAGAAGTTTGTGCTGATGCAGGTGGAAACATTCGTGGGAAAAAGACCACACATACAGATTGTTGGCTGTAACACCACCTGGTGACCATGCCAGAGAGCTATAGAGTACTTAGGACAACAGAGGACGCCGTAATCAGTTCTGCCAGGAGAGAAGGTGAAGGCTTTTGGTGATAATAATAAAAGGAAGAACACATTGACACAAGAAGCTACCACTGTGTGCCCAGCATTTAAAAAAAAATTAAGTTTTATTTATTTTTGAGAGAGGCAGAGACAGAGCATGAGCAGGGGAGGGGCAGAGAGAGGGAAACACAGAATCCGAAGCAGGCTCCAGGCTCCGAGCTGTCAAGCATAGAGCCCAACACAGGGCTCGAACTCACAAACCACGCGATCATGACCTGAGCTGAAGTTGGAGGCTTAACTGAGCCACCCAGGCACCCCTGTGCCTGGCATTTTAAACACACTTGCCTATTAATTATCTCAGTGTCTTAGAGGTAGGACATTATTATCCCTGTTTAACATGTAAAGAGACTGAGATTCAGAAGGTAAAATATCTTGTTAGCCATCCCACAGCCTGAAAATTAACATTCAAACCCAAGCGTTTGGAGCAAAGCTCTTGATTATTCAAGATCATTTGGTTTGCCCTCCATATAAATCAGTAGGTAAATATCCAGAAATTTTGTGTTGGAAGAGTTGCCCTCAGAATTAGTATCTATAAGATTTCCTTGATATACACAGTAATCTCATGTCTGGCTTTCCAGAACATTCTATTACTCTTCTCACTCACTGGAGCTATGACACATCTTTTCCCAAGGCACTTTCCCACAAACTTCTACATAAGCAGAGTGTTTTCAAATCCACAAAGTGTTTTCACACCCTTTAGAGTATTTGGTTTTTTGGTAACTCTGTGAAGTAGGCAGGAATATGTGTCATACCCATTTAACAAATAAGAGAAATTCAAGCAGTTTAGGTAATTGCCTGATAACCCACAGCTGGTAAGTGGGCTTTGCAAAGTTTTAAATATAATCTTTGATTCTACATCCATTGCCCTTTGAACTACACTACACCCACATAAGGGAAAAAGAGGAGAACAGATTCAGGTAGAGGCCAATTCCTGAGGCTCCCCTTTATCTTAACAGAAAAAAACCAATACAAAAGAAAAAATGGGACACAGAAGGAAAGGACTATGCTGAAAGACCTCTCTATACTTCTTAGAATTCTCCCCAGATCTTTCTGCTTGGTTTTCCAGAACAACTTCTCTCATCACACCTTACAGACATGGACTAGTCCCAATATCCTGAGTTTATGGGAAACACCCATTTGGGCAGGGAATCTATCCAACCTAAAATAAACCTAGAGGCAAAAGTTAAGTAAAAATCTTGGTCTGTGAAAAATCTTAGTACATATAGTTCAGTTACTCCATACTAGACACTGTGCTGGACTCTGGGAACAAAGATAAGATTCAGGGAGAGTCTCTGCCCCGGAGCAAATAACAGGATTGGAGGAAGAATAAGAAGCCCTCTACCAGCAGTAATGCAAGGAAGAATGAGGCAAGGGCTCTAAGGAGATACAGCCCAAGGTCTTCCAGCATTCAAAGCCTGGTGCCACTCATTCTGTGAAGCAGGACCAGGGAAAGCTTGATCTCTGGCTAAGAATTTACATGGAGGGGCCTGATATGCACATTCATTCATACATTAGTGGTTAAAAGTCCAGTTGGCAGGAAGTGAGGGGAGAAAGGGAAGGATGAATAGTCAGAGCATAGAGGATATTTAGGGCAGTGAAACTATTCTGTATGATACTATAATGATATATGTCATTATAAATTTGTCCAAATCCATAGAATGTACAACACCAAGAATGAATCCTTCTATAAACCATGGATTTGGGTGATAACCACATGTCAGTGTAGGTTCATTAATTGTAACAAAGGTACCACACTGGTGGAGAATGTTGATAAAGGGGAAGGTGATACATGCTGGGGGCAGGAGGTATATGGGAAATCTCTGTACCTTCAGCTCAATTTTACTATGAATGTAAAAGTGCTCTAAAAAAATAAAGTCTGAAAAAAAGTCTAATAGGCACCCAACTCTACCACTTTATAATTATGTGAAGATAGCAAGTTACTTTAGCTCTTCATGTCTCAATTTTTCACTCATAAATGGCATAAAAAAACATACTATATACAGATGTTCAGAAGACTAAATAAAAGTAAATGATATCATATTTCATTAAAGTGCTTTAGCAGGGTGTCTGGCTGTGTCAACCCCCCAATAGTTAAGCTTTTTTTTAAGGTCATTCATACAATAGTGAAGAATTGAAGAGAATAGTACAAAGACTGTGAAGCTGAAGCATGAAGTCCAATGGGAAATAGAAGACTAAACAAGAAGTTGATTGCTTCCCAAATAGCTCTGTATGGAGATGCATAGGAGCTATAAAGTCAACGTATCATAAACTGAACTCATTGTCTCTCCCTCTAAACCTGCACTCTCTCCCACAGTCCTTATCTTGGTGAATAATACCACACCCTTCAGTCACCTAAACCAGAAAGCTTTAAGTCAACTCAGATTCTGCTCTCTCCTTAACTCCTAGTCACCAAGTCCTATAGAATCTATCTACTTCCCGGGGCGCCTGGGTGGCGCAGTCGGTTAAGCGTCCGACTTCAGCCAGGTCACGATCTCGCGGTCCGTGAGTTCGAGCCCCGCGTCAGGCTCTGGGCTGATGGCTCGGAGCCTGGAGCCTGTTTCTGATTCTGTGTCTCCCTCTCTCTCTGCCCCTCGCCCGTTCATGCTCTGTCTCTCTCTGTCCCAAAAATAAATAAACTTAAAAAAAAAAAAAAAAGAATCTATCTACTTCCCATCTTCCCTTCCTTTCAGCTCAGTCAGTGAGAATGTGTCATTACTATGTTGGTTTAGCTCTCCATCATCTCTCTTGTGGACTAAGGCAGTAGTGGCCTATCTAGTTGACCTTTCTCCAGGCCTCAGTCCCTCAAAAACAATTTCCACATCAAAGCCAGAGTAATCTTTCTAAAGCATTAAATCTGATCATTTACCCACCCTTTTAAAAATATTTCAATTGGTCACATTGTCTAGGATAAAGTCCATCCTATTTACAGTGCTCTCTGTTATAGGGCCCCTGTTACATCCCCCTCCACACAGCACAACTCCAGTGAACTCCTGATTGGTCCCCAGGTCTGCCAGGCTATTTCATGCCTCTGTGCATTTGCTCATGCCATTTTCTCCATATTTCCCAAAGGACAGTTTGTGAAATACTCAGCCCCAAAGATGCTCTATGAAGTAAGTGACCTCTAGTCAAACAAGTTTTAGAAAAGCTGCACACCTTTTTTTTTTTTTTTCCTTTAAGATACTCTTTAGGCTCTGAGATGTCCTAAATCAGGAAGTCTATTTAACTCCTTATTAAGGCATTTGATAGTAGAAATTTTTTTTTCAAGTAAAATTTTCTGGGACTTACATACCCTAAAGGTAGCATTTTGTAAAACACCTCTTGGGAACTCCATTCCTACACATGAATGGTTATATGTGTGATATTTAGTCAATCCTTCGTCTTGTTGGTTTCTGAGCCTGATAAATATTTATTACTTTTATTTTCAGGAAATAATAGTGGATCTTTGGTTCTAATTTTATTAATTCTGCCTGTCATAGAATTAAATAGATTTTGCAAAATCCAAGAAAAAGCATATCAGATTTGAGTCTTGCTAACCATAAGAGTATGTTCTTAAGATTGATGCATTAATAATTCTTTACATCAGAGAAGCAGTGAAATGTGGAAAAATATGCATTGCTAAGTATGAGCTCAAATTCTCTGCTCCAAATTGAGAATTTACCTACTGTGTCATTTGTTTGAAATAATAACCCCATTAACTTCAATAAAACATTCAAACCGAAATCAAATTAGCTATTACCTGCTGCTTTCCTTCCATCAACCATTTTATCTTTTCTTTGAAGAGTGGTCAGAGCTATAAGTGAGATTGCTAACATTAGCAAAACTCAGAGAAGCCAAGCACTGAGTGTTATAACTGAATTTGTGTCCAAAACAAAATTGAAATATTGAGCTTCTCCAATCCAGGCTTGTTTGCATAGTCAGTACACCTTATTGTGAAGTGAACTCAGAAAGAGCAAATGGAGTACAAAGAAGTCACCCCTCAATGTAGAAAAATGGGGAGAATTTGGTTCAAAATTTAGTTTTAGTCTGTAAACCTAACTTTCTTAGTCTCTCCAAACTCTATTTCATCTATAGAAATGAGGGTAATAAAAAAAAACCCTACCATGTTATTTCAAGGCTTAAATCAGAAAACACATGAAACATGTAGAGTAGTACCTCTTACACACCATGACATCGTAGATGCTCAATAAATATTTGTTTTCTCCCCTCTTTTCTCTCTAATTTACCTACAATTCCCATTGTTACTTGCTCAGATCTTCATTCTGTTATCATAGACATCCCTATATTTGTGTACAAAATACACTTAGTTTTGCTCGAGATCATAAACTATGGATTGGCAAACTATATTATACAGGCTAAATCTGGCTGACTACCCTGTTTTTTGTAAATAAAACTTCATTGGGACATAGCCATATCCATGTGTTTACATCTGTGGCTGGTCTCACCCCCAGTAACAAATGAGAGCAGTTGTGACATAGACCATATGTATTAGTTGTCTGTTGCTGCTGTAACAAAATCAGCACAAACTTAGTGGCATAAAACCACATTTATTATCTTACAATCTTATAGGTTAGAAGCCCAACACAGGTCTCACTTGACTGAGATCAAGGTATCAGTAGGGCTGCATTGCTTTCTGAGCCTCTAGGGACACTCAATTTCCTTGTTTTCTCCAATTTCTAGAGGCTGCCTGCACTCATTGGCTCATGGCCCCCTTCCTCCATCTTCAAAGCCAGAACAGTGAACTGAGGCCTTCCCACGTCTCACATATTATCACTCTGATCTTCTCTTCTGCCTCTCTCTTCCACTTTAAGAACCCTTGTGATTACACTGGGCCCATCCAGACAATCCACAATAACCTCCCTACTGTAAAGTCAGCTGATTGACAACTTTAATTCCATCTGCAACCTTAATTTCACTTTTCCATGTAACACAACATATTCCTAGGTTCCTGGGACTATGGTAGACATCTTTGGAGGACCACTATTCTTTCTACCACACCATATAATCTGCAAAGATTATAATTCCACACCATATAATCTGTAAAATATTTACTGTCAGTCCTTTAGATGAAAAGTTTTCCAACCCCTGTCCTGAACTTTGACTCATGCTTATGAACCTAACTAAACATACAAAGACCATATAGAATTTCTGGGATATGTGCTTAATACAACATAGCTTATTATTATAACAATAAGAATAATTTTTATAAATATGTATTAGCCAGGTGCCTGAAATAAAATTATGACCAATATTCTTGACTCCATTGGCAGATAAATATATAAAAACCTCTTGTAAAAGGCCGTAATGCATAAAAATCAACAGTGAAGACTGGGGAGTGGGAGAAACCTGTATTTAATCACAGATCTTTCACTTACTAGCTGGGTGATCTTTTATAAATTAACCTCTCTGTGCTTGAGTTTCTTTACCTGTTCAAGTATTAACCACTTCATATGGTTGCTGTGAAAATTAAATGCATGTAATGTGCTTAGTATAGTCTCTGGCACATAGTAAATTCTCAATCTTAGTTGTAAATATGATAGAGGTTCTAGGTAGAACTAGGGAAACTGCTCTGTTCTTCAACTTAAAGAGATATTTGAAGAGAGGTCTCAACAAGATCAAAGAATATGGTTAAACTGTTTTCTTAAACCACATATTCTTAACCCCTACTAAAGATGCCAAGCCATGTCGCCACTAGAAACAACCAATTCTTCCTCCTCCATGCTGCCTGGCTACTTATAATAAAAGAGATGTTTTCTCACTTGCTTGGACTAATAAATAAGGGACTGAGGCTTTGGCAGGGAGGGGGGGGCATCCTTCCAGTATTCAGACACTCTAAACTGAAGCCACTGAAGAGGCCAGAACCTAGAGACCTACCTTTAGATTCAGAGGAAAGAGGAGCCCTCGCTCTGGGCTCCAGGGATTGGAAGGCTCTATGTATCACAAACACCAAATCATAAATTCTTTTTCCTTTTAATTTCATAAGAAAGATTTTTCTTTAAATTTCAGTTATCTATAGCACTAACAGGAATTATAGAAAAAGGTCCCACAAACAAAATCCCTTCTCCCTACCGCCGACCAAGACCAGTGTGGGATTGAAAGTGTGGGCAGAAGGAAGAGAAAATCACCACCTCTTGTCTGGGAAACCAAATAAAGAGTAGCTGCTATTGTTTAAATTTGGCTACCCCAAATTCACCCAAAGTGTACATCTAGGGCCAGCTACCCCTGATAACTGCTCTCCTTCATCCTCACTGCTCAGATGGTATAGTTTGGGGAAGTGCTTTGAACAGCCTATTACTCCTTCAAACAGCCTATTATTCCTCAGCTGGAAAAGTAATGTGCTGAAGAGAAACTGCCCCCCCCCAGTCCCTAAAATCAGTCTCCATCCTGGGTTCAATCTAACCCATCACTGCCCAGGAGTCCTAAGCTCTGGCCTAGATTCTGTTCTGCCTTCTCCAGAGACTTGAGGCTTATAGGGGATTGGGCCAGGGAAGAATGTTCAAGTCTCATGAACATAGACCAGAGGCTATAGGGCCCTGGGTGGAAACACAGGGCAGGCTGTGGGCACAGCTTGATTCCCAGCTTTTAAATATTTAGATATATGGTATGTGGGCCTTCATTTATACCCCTGCCCTGAACCTTGCAAGTATTAGGGAGGGTCTGTTCACATGTTACCTCCAAGTCATAGCACCCACCTCTGAGTACCTTTTCTTCACTGCACTACTAGGGATGAACTGTGGACAACCAATAACTATACTTCTGGAAAAAAGAGGAAGCAGTAACTGAGACTATGGTGGCTTTCCCAGGCCAACATGAGCTGCTTTGTTGACACCTATTCCCTCATAACCAGCAACCTATTGGTTAATAGCAATCCATTTCCTCTTGATTAGGCAACAGATTAGGGTTGTTATCTTTGTTTTCAGCAAACCAATAAGAGGAAGTATGAATTCACATCATCTGAAGAGGAGAGAATGAGCTAAATACTAAGATAAAAATATAACTTGAAACAGCCATATCTATGCTGAACAATATGAACAGCTGAATTTCTATGATCAAAACCATGTCACTTTCTTCCTGAATCCAGAAGTTAGTTGAAAAAGAAGTACCAAAGGATACACATATACCAAGCATAGAAACAAATATTTATCCATATATTGAAGGTTGGCAGTAGGGGAAAAAAAGGGGAACAAAAATCAATATGTTTAAAATAAAAAGCGACCTTGCACTTTTAGGTATGTCTTGAGCTATCAATGAATTAATTGCTTGATCAATGCAGCAAGAGCCCTTAAGAAGCTCGTCTCTGCAAAAGGATCCTGCTGACAGAAGGTTAACAACCTTCCAACTGCAGCTGCCTCAGTAGGTTTAGGAAAGGAAACAGACTTGTCAATGAGAAAGAATGAAATACGGCCTTTTGTAGCAACATGGTTGGAACTGGAGAGTGTTATGCTAAGTGAAATAAGTCATACAAAGAAAGACAGATACCATATGTTTTCACTCTTAGGTGGATCCTGAAAAACTTAACAGAAGACCATGGGGGAGGGGAAGGGAAAAAAAAAGTTAGAGAGGGAGAGAGCCAAACCATAAAAGACTCTTAAAAACTGAGAATAAACTGAGGGTTGATGGGGGGTAGGAGGGAGGGGAGGGTGGGTGATGGGCATTGAGGAGGGTACCTGTTGGGATGAGCACTGAGTGTTGTGTGGAAACCAATTTGACAATAAATTTCATATTAAAAATAAAAATAAAACAAAAACAAAAACCAAAAAAAGGAAACAGAGCTGAGCCACATGTGAGGATGTCACAGAAAACTGACATTCAGAAGATTCCAGACAAACATTAAAACAGCTCACTCCTTGGTCCTACTGACAGGTCTGCCAACAAAGAGCACTTTTAGGAAGGAATGGGGATTTGACATATATTTTTCAGAATATTTTCACACTACTGAGACACATTTAATAGCCCCATCGAAAGTTTTTAAAAGATTGTTTTGAATTATGCAATCTATTTTGCTTTGGTTCTGTTCAATTCAGCAAACACCTTTCTGAATACCAATCAAGTGGCTAGTTAAGGTGCTGGATGTTGTGCTTTCAAACATGAAAAACATAAGCCCTATCTGCAAGGAATTCATAGTCAAATAGGAAGTGAAACACAAGTCCACTAATAATTAGAGAGAGAAGGTTATATACCCTAAAGTAAAGTCATCTGACCTAGTCTGGGTTCTTGTCTTATGAACAGAAACCTATCTAGGATTGAGTCCAATACTGTTTGTGTGGAAAGATAAACTGTGCAGCCCCCTCACCCCTCCCACCACAGCCTCACATCTACCAGCTTTTATCAGAAAGAGACTTAGAATAAATAATTAAATCACATCCAGCAAATCCAAGCTGGCACCATCCTCCCCTCCTTTAATGTACCAAAGAGAATACCCATTAGCTGCAAGTAAGAAGGAGCAGGAAGAGCCAAGAGATTCTCAGCCCAGTAACTAGAGAGTCTATCTTTCATAAGATCAAGGACAAAATCCTGCTGACAGGAGAAATAGCCTTTCTTCAGTATAGGATTGTACTGCATAATCTCTGGGGAAAAATAAGATTTGTATGTACAAAGGTCAGCTTACTTCAAGATGACATAATAAAGAGAACAGTCAGGTCAAGGTTTCCAATGGTTCAAAGACTAAGGGGGACCCATATTAGCCTTATTCAGGAGACCAGATCTCACCTCTTTTCTGGATCTCTTCTTGCATCCAGCTGTAGTTTATGATATTGTTCAAATTTTTAAGCTACAATAAAATACAAATCTGCAAGATTTAAGGTGTTACACCTCATCCTCTGTATAGGATAAGCAGAGTTTTCTGAGTGAGGAGGGTGGGATTACAAACCTGAGAAACTTGAAAAGTGGCTTAATAAGAAAAAGATCCCCTAAGATTAGAGTTAGTTCAGGCATATCCAGTGGGAATATGCTTACCAAAGCTTACATCCAATAGAATGAATGACTATGTTATCTGGAATTTCAAGCTTTATTCTCCTTCACTGTGATGCATTATGAGATCTGCCTCATTCTTTACTAAGAAAACTTATGTGTGTGCCTTGAACCCCTGTGTGCTCGAGATGATGAAAGTAAATAGGGCAAGTTGGCCTATAAAGGAGATGGGGCCCAAACACCCCATTGTCTTGAGAGGTTGCTGGAGCAGGACCTTGAAGGGCATTAAGTTCTTTGGTTAAATTAGAGATTGGCATCGTTTGAGTCACCACAGTAGCAAAGACACCTGGGTAGAACGGAAAATCCTCAAGATGCCCCAGACAGAAAGACCAGAATTTATCTGAAGAATGCCTCTTCATAACTTAAAAAGTGAGGAAATCTTGATTCATCAATGCTATGTTTAGATTTATGCAAAAGTATAAATTTAACAAATACTAACAAAAATCTTTTTTCACACTCCATGTACCCAAAGTTATGGGATCCTATACTAACAAGATAGCTCGTGTTGTGATAAGCAGTCAGTATTGAATGTTAAGTGTTCAATCACTAAATTCTACACCTGAAACTAATATTACACTGTATGTTAACTAATTGGAATTTAAATAAAAAAGAGGGATAGCCCTATCCAAGAACACCCTAGGTTTGATCTCAGTAAATCAGTTCATAATCAGAGACAAGCTGAGGGATGGCCAGTTATCTGAATATATCTGCTGAGCACCTTCAAGATTCCGTCCACCCATCACCATCTTATGCAGTCTTTCCATTTCATCCCAAGCTAGGATCTAGGCCAGTCTGTCTGTTCCCAAAGCATCTTGGAACATTCTCAATTATAAAATACTTCGCATTATTCTGTGACTATTTTCTAGTCTGCCCTGGACTCAGGGCTTTGGTCTCCTTCAGGAAATGATTTTGCTCTTTTTGTATCCCCAATATAATAGTTAATGAAACTTCTGAGGACCTTGAATAGTAACTGAATAGGTCACTACAGGTGACAAGAATCACTGTTTTGTTCACACTTTTTGGACTTGTTTTGTTTGTTTTGAATTCCAAGGCCTTTAATTGGTAGCCAGCACCTCACCCTAGCTCCTCTGTGTTGCCATGCCCCACCCCATGCCAGCACCTCCCACTCCCTTCCCACACCCCCCTCATGCTGCCCTCACGTCTCCTCTACAGCTGGGCCCTCCTCCCGGCCTAAGTGGGAGCAGGCAGGGGTGCCGCCACAGTCCCCACCACCCCCAGCATCAGCATGGCCAGGGCCTTGAGCCCCATGGTGTGGATCTTCTCATGCCGGTGCAGGTTGGAGCACTGGCCGAAGCTCCTGCCACCGAGTGGGCAGGAGGAGGGCTGGACGCAGTGGTGGATGCGCTGGTGGGCGGTGAGGTGTGAGCTGTGGCTGAAGCTCTTGCCACAGTCGAGGTAGTGGTAGGGCTTGTGGCCCGTGTACGTGCAATTGTGGGTGACGAGGTTGGAGTGCTGGCTGAAGCACTTGCCGCACTCGGGGCACATGTAGGGCTTGACCCCAGTGTGGGCGCACCGGTGGGTGACCAGGGCCGAGCTCTGCATGAAGCACCGGCTGCAGATGGGGCACTTAGGGGGCTTGGCGCCCTGTGGGGGTGCCCTGGTGGGTGACCAGGTCCAAGTGGAGGGTGAAGCACTTGGCACAGCGATGGCACACATAGGACTTCTGGCCCGTGTGGATGCCCTCGTGCTGGATCAGGGTGTTGTGCTGGCTGAAGCTCTTCCAGCAAGAGGGGCAGGTGGAGGGCTTCTCGCCCGGGGGCATGATCTGGTGCCGGAAAAGGTGCCAGCTGCCGCCAAGCTCTTGCCACAGCCGGTGCAGGCGTAGGACTTCTTGACTGTGTGCATGCGCCTGGTGGGTCACCAGGTGGGAGTGCCAGCTGAAGCCCTTGCCACAGAAAACATTCCGTAGGGATGCTGCCAGTCCCTATTACCCGCCAGGATCCACAGCTAGTCCCAAACAAGAGCACTCAGAGCTAATCCACAACAAATGTTAGTACCTGCTGTCCACCCCCAATGAGGATGTACCTAAGTTGGCTGATCCATTTTCAGCATTTGGCAGATCCTATGCCATCTCAGCTCAGAAAGCTTAAACTGTGAGCTCCTTGAGGACAAAGATTTGCTTTTTATCTCTCCATCCCTACACTTTAACAAAGTTAAATTGAGTGGGCATTCAATAAATATTTGTTAGCTGAATTAGCATACTTGGTGCTGTTCTAGCTTATTTTTAGTTGCAGTACTATATATCTATAGAACATACTACTTCAGAAAGTTAAACTAACTTGCCCCTGCAGCCAGTAGGCTGCAGTGCAGTGACAAAATCTTACGTCTTCCTGAGCCAGAGACCATATGACCCCACTGTTGCACCACATTGCTTTTCACAGAACACTTAAATGAACCAGATCCTTTCACATTTCATCACAAAGGAATAATAGAAAATTTGGAATTACATGCAAAAGACAGTTAATAAGGAAAAAATGTTTGGTTACAAGAACTTTCCCTGGAACTTCTCCCATAACAGCAAGTTTACTACCTTCCATGTTGAGCTAACTCTATTCTGGATACCATAAGTATCCTGTTTATCAACCTATCTAATACTCATAGGAGAGAGACTGGTTCTACTATTCCTATTTTATGGCTATGGAAACTAAAGTTAAAAAGCCAAAGGCACAGGCTTTGACAGTTGATAGAACTGAGAACTGAAAACCAGGACTCTCTGGCTCTAAATTTACAGCCTAAGTACACGCCTAATTCACTTCTCCGGAATAAGTACAAAGTTTCATGTTATTATGATCTACTCCAATGATCAGTGAGAATCAACATTAAATGCTAGATTAAGGACATTTAAAGTGCTAGATTTGGGGTGCCTGGGTGGTTCAGTAGGTTAGGCATCCAACTTCAGCTCAGGTCATGATGTCACCAATCGTGATTTCAAGCCCAGGGTCAGGCTCTGTGCTGACAGCTCAGAGCCTGGAGCCTGGTTCAGATTCTTTGTCTACCTCTCTCTCTGTCCCTGCCCTGTTTGTGTTCTCTCTCTCTCTCAAAAATAAATATTTAAAAATAAATAAAGTGCTAGATTTGTCCTAACTAGTAAAATGCCAACAAACTCACTAGACACAGTAACAAATGAACTACTTAAAGTCTAAAAGGTGTTCCAGACTAGGAGGATACAAAATGAAATTTGCATTTCAAAAACATTACCCTAAATCATGCTCAAAAAACAACTTGTAAAGGGGCAAAAATGGGCAAGAACGAATACAAGTAGTCCAGGTGGAAGGCCATTGCCATAATCCCAGTAAGAGTTAACAATTCTTACTGAACTAGGGTGTTAAGTTTGGATTTTGTATATCGGCCTCTATATTAACAGCCCATCACTGCCCTATCCTGGGAAAGGTCTGGTAGAAGATACTATGCGCAAACAAATGTTTTCTCTTTCCAATGTTTTCTTGAAGAAAAAAGAAAAAAACCTGAAGGAACAGATCATTCAAAACTCTGTAGCATCGGGGCATGCTCTGGACTCCATTTAAAGAGAAACTCCCCAAATCATCAATCCATGGCAGCACAGAAGCACTAAGAAGAATATCTGCTAGGGAGGTCTTAACAGGTTAATGAAAGACAAGCAGGAGTTACCTGTGGCACAAATATGCTACACTGAGAACTAAATCTGAGAACCATGAAAAAGACTATAGACATTAAAATACCAAAAAATGGCAGCCCCCTGCAATAAACTGTGAGAACATATTTTGTTTGTATGAGAACAAAGTGAATACAACCATACACCTGGGAACAACTCAGAGTCAATGAGAATGAACCTACACAAGTGAAAACAAAGTTAATGAGCAGAAGAAAAAATAATGTACTTCTAGTTCTGTTTTTCAATTAATAGCTAGGAGGCAGTAGCCATTAGTCACATTTATCTTACACCAAGCATTTTCCCCACAAAATAACATAGGAATAGTTAAGAGGAACTTCAGTCTTAAGTTTATTTTGAATTAAATTCAAGAATCTATTAAGAACCCACTGTGTTCTAGGAAATCTGGATGCAAAAATGAGTAAAATATGATTCTGACCCTCCAAGCACTCACAATAGAAAGAGAAAGCTGGGATATAACTTTTAATTATGATAAAAGCAGCTATAATTTTTTCAAGCAGCTAACATATGTCAGACACTGTGCCGGGTGCATCCATATATTATTAATCCTTAAGCAACTCTGACATGGAAGGTATAATTATTCCCATTTTTATGATTGAGAAAGTTTAGACTCAAAGAGGTTATACAGATTTCCCAACAACATACACTCAGATGACAATAAAGCCTCCTTTACTATGAGGCTCATGTTCTCCCCATTCTACCACATAGTCTTTCCAGATGTATAGGCTAGAGGAGGGAAATAGACTACATCCAGGAGCAAGATATGCAGTGATATCCTGAGGCAGTCTGGGGCACCAGCTTAAATAGGAAAAAAAAAAAAAAAACAAAAAAAAAACACTTCCAAGCCTGATCCTTCTGAGAACTAATGCAAAATGGTCAAAAACTGAAAGACTGTGGCTGAGTCATTGCATAAGGATTGCCAAGAATCAAAGCTAAAAGCCAAATTCTGTCCCCAAGCAACCATGGCACCAAGACTGATAAACAAAGCAAAAAGGGGAAGTATCAGCAGACAGTGAGGATGGAGCACAAAGACAAACCACTGAACATCTTCTATGCATAGATTCCTTCCTTGAAAAATGGAGGCACCACCTCCTAATGGGGTTGTTGTGGAACTCAACCAAACTAATAAATGCAAACAAGCATCATAGTAAAGTTCTGTATAAACAGTAAAAATCAAGATTATCATGAGGGACTGCTGTGAAGACCTTTGGCAGATGTAATTAATTAGTAATTAAGCTTGCTAATCAGCTGACTTTAAGATAGGAACATTATCTTTATTATCCAAGTATATCCAATATAATGACATGGGCTCTTAAAAGCAGAAGAGGAATTAGAGAGTTGCCATGGAAGAAGGCAGGAGAGATGAGGAAGGAAATGTTCAAAGAGATTCAAAGGATGAGAAACACTAGGTCTACCATTGCCAGCTTTGAAGATGGGGGAAGTGAGCCACAAGCCAAGGAATATAAGCAGCCTCTAGAAGTGCAGAACCCCTGGCCAACATCCAGTAAAGAAATGGGGACCTCAGTCCTACAACTACACAGAACTGACTCCACCAGCACTCTGAATGAGCATGGAAGCAGATTCACCCTCAGAGCCTCCACAAAGGAGTGATGCCGTGCCAACACCTAAATTGTGGCCTTGGGAAATGCTGAGCAGGGAAGCAACTGAGCCCTGTTGTACCTGGACTTTTGACCTATAGAAACTAAGAGAATATATTTGGGTTGTTTTAACCTGCTTTGTCTGTGATAGTTTGTTATAGCAGCAATAGAAAACCAATATACACTTGCCGATTATTATTTAACCATCTAATTAACTCTTTATCTAGGTAATGTCTCGTAATCATCTTACCCACATTTTTCCCTAGTCAATTCTAACTTCAAGAGTCCCAAAATTAGAGCCTAAAGACATTCAAACTTTCATCTGCCAATTTGTACAGACAGGTCTAGACATAAACATGTGAATTGTGAGACTGATTCTTTACATTGGCAAATAGGTGGACACTGAATACTACAATTGCAAATAACCATGTTTATTTTTAAAATATTAACAAGAATTAATTATACTTTCAAAAAATTAAATTAAAAATTCCACCATTATTAAGAGTACACTTGGGGCGCCTGGGTGGCGCAGTCAGTTGGGCGGCCGACTTCAGCTCAGGTCACGATCTCGCGGTCCGTGAGTTCGAGCCCCGCGTCAGGCTCTGGGCTGATGGCTCAGAGCCTGGAGCCTGTTTCCGATTCTGTGTCTCCCTCTCTCTCTGCCCCTCCCCCCTTCATGCTCTGTCTCTCTCTGTCTCAAAAATAAATAAACATTAAAAAAAAAAAAATTAAAAAAAAAAAAAAAAAAGAACACTTACCTTGATGAGCACTGAAAAATATATGGAACTGTTGAATCACTATATCGTGCACCTGAAACTAATATAACACTGTATGTTAACTACACCAGAAATAATTTTTTTAAACCCATCTTAAATAATTTTGATTAATACCCCCTAATATTGTTCAACGTCTATGTACAGCTCTTATGTTTATCATGCTGATTCATGAAAACCTCTGGAACTACATATTGAAACACAAAGAGAAACATTTCCTATTGGAGGCTGGGCAGTGCTAGAATAACACATTGTTAAGCAAAATCTATTACAGTCATGCTACCTAAGAGGAGAGATTCAACAAGATGATAATTTTGCCTTCTCTCTTTATCTAAAGCTTCTGCTATTCAAATCTTCCCTGTATTCATGATATGAATGGGCAAACCCACAGAACTTCAAGTATTCAGATACAGTTGTCTTTATTCTGAGAATATAGGGCAAGAGATATGAAAAGGTATTTCCCTGGGGTCTGAATGGTGGTACTTATGTGAGCTAATATTTGGGAAATGGGTTACAATATACCAGCGCTAAGCACCAGATTCTAAGTGAGAGAGCTATCCATAAGCTCTTAAGTAAGTTTTATTTTGGTGTTTGTCATCTGCATGGCCCAATAAAGCACAGGGCCCTTTACAGGGTCCAACTTTTAAGGGTGATGCCATACCTTAAGGTGTTAGCCTGAAACCAAAGGTGCTACTTCTTTTGATTATGCCCTTTGAACAGCATACTATTGTGAAGGTTAGATAGGTATCTCTGCAATGATACACAACAGAAAATTAAATTTGTGCTCCAAAAGCCACATGCATACATACCTACACACAAACACATACACATAAATACACACATACACACACATACTTCTATGCATATTCTGAAGCCAGTAAAGGGTGCTTCCTTACAATAAAAGTGTGTTCATTGGTTTTCTCTAATTTAATCAAAGTTTGCATTATTTTGTGAGTTAAGAGGTGGATGCTCTATTGATCAATGAAGGCCAATTGCAATATTATTCCTGGTGCCACCACTACATAATTAGAATCATCCTAATTACAAATAGAAGTTGGAAGCACTATGTGGCTAGAAAAAACTCTTAAATTCACAACAGAAACATAAAACTTGAGTAAAAGATCCATTAGAAAAATGTGCCTTCAGAGTGATGATAAATGCTTCACTCATCACTTTTACTGCCAGATTCGAATGATTACCAGATGGTTTTAGTAATTAATTTGCATTCAGCACACAAGTATTGAGCAGTTAACATGCATTCAGTGGGTTTTTCTCTGTTACTTTCTCAGTAAAACAAATGTGGGTTTAAATAATCTATGCTCTGTTTTTCTTCCAAGATCATAGCCCCAAAATCCCTACTCTATAAGTTAATCTTTCTCTTTGTTATACTTTCCTTCTTCTCCTGCTTCTTCTCTTCCTCCTATTTCTTTCTTGAAATGAATGTTTGAGATGGTAGCTTCCATTCAAAATCCCTTTGGCCTGTCCACCAGCACAGAGGAGTGAGGTATGAAAATTTATGGTATAGTATTTTATATAGGACATGTCAGAGGCTATATATACACATATATTAGAAACAGTAATATTCCTCGAATGTAGATATTCAAATTCATACCCAAGTTCAAATAGAATGAAACAGGGCACTATGGAGAGGACATGAACTTCAGAAACAGCCTTGAGATGGAATCCCAGTTCTTCCACTTGCTAATTATATGACACTGAAGAGCTTAATTAAATTATCTGAAACTTAGGGCTTCCTTGGTAAGATATGGATAAACCTTAAGCTATTTTAAGGTTTAAAAAAGACAAAGTTTATAAATCACATAGCACAAGGCCTTACTCACGGTAAAAAAAAAAAAAAAAAAAAAATGTTGGTTCCTTTCCCTAACAATTACTGAACTGTTACCACATATCAGATACTCTGTTATACAGTTTCAACTGTGTATTTCACTGAATGCGTGTTTCATAAATCCTGTGTGCAGAGGGTTCCAGAGGGAGCCTGATATCGGTATTAAGTATGTTAGTGGGAAATTGGTGGGGAGGGGCAGGGGGCCAGCTCAGGTTCTGCTTGCTGTATATTGGTATGTATTTGACCTCAACCTTGAGACTGAAATCCATAATCCAGTATAGGGAACAAAATCCTCCTATGTCTCAGAGAAAATCTCAGACAATAGATTTGTCCTGAAATAGGAAATATGGAAAGTGGTTAGAGTCAGGACAGAGATATTAGCTAAGTATAAATGAAAAGGGACTATTTAGACTAGAAGGCCATATGATGTCACTAACATCTTACCACTGGTCCTAGAGAGAATTTGTTTCTAGTTCCTTATTGTCTTAGGGGCTGCTATAACCAAATTACCGTAGACTGTTTGGCTTATAAACAACAGTAATTCATTTCTCATGGGTCTAGAGGCTGAGCAATCCAGGATCAAGATGCAGGCAGATTCACTATCTGGTGAGAGCCCACCTCCTGGTTCACAGATGGCTGTCTTCATATGCCATCATCATATCCTCATGTGGTGGGGCTCTCTAGGGTCCCATTCATGAGACCACAGGGAGCCCTTCAATCTAATCACCTCCCAAAGACCTTCTAATACCAATATATTGGGCACATACAAATTTGGGGGGAAGGGACACAAGCATTTGGACAATATCACTGATATGTGTAATTCTTTTTAAAAAATACAGAAACAATAAAAACTTAATCAAATAAAAGTAGAGGCACTAACCAAAGAAAGGGTCAACACAGAGAGGGTCATTTCCTGGTCTCAGTAAAAGCAAGTATTAGAGCAAGGAAGTGGAGAAAATCACATGGGCCCAGGAGAAATGATGACAAATTGACAAATATAGACTGGAAGAACAGCCTAGCCCCACAGATGGAACAGTGCCATCTCAGCTATCATTTGAGCCACACAGAAGCAGCAATGAGAGACCCAGCCAAGATCAGGAGGAGACCTTACCAGCAAGTGGACATAAAAGGCCACCTAGGCATTACTAGGAGAAAGGAGGAACTCCAGCAAGCTCACTAACAGACTTCACCATATCCCCATCTCTCTCACTAGTTATCTTCACCCAGATGTTTGGTTGGAGATGAAGGGACAGACAGCATCAGTTTCAAGAGAATAAAATACTACACATATTACTATAGTAGACAATTCCTATTTAACAAAATAAAGATTCGTTGGATAGCTACTACGTATCAAGCATCCTGCTAGGTGAAAAGGATACCAAAATAGATATATAGACAATAATCTATGACAAAATAAAGCAGCAAATAAAAGTTACCACTTAAAGAGGAGATGGAGAATAGTGAGTTTCAAATTTCCAAATATAACTCTGCTGTTATCTACTGCACATATTTTGGAAGAATAAAACATTTGCATTTCTATTTGATAATCTGCTAAATATTTTTCTTCTCCTGTGGACTCCATATACATACTAAGTGTTGACACGTTTTAATTAAGAGTCTGTTACCCCAACACAGTATGCAGAACTCTAGAAGCCAAGCTTATGCCACTATATTGGATGAAGTGGTGTGCCACCCAGATGTCTCTTCAGTACTGTAATGCTCAAGGTCCTCCAGAGAAACAGAATTGATTGGCGATTAGATGCATATAGATAGATACATGATAAAGACATAGAATATAGATAGTTTTATTATAAGAATTGACTCACACTATTCTGAAGACCAAGAAATCTCATAACCATTTGCCATCTACAAGCTGGAGAACCAGGAAAGCTGCTGGTATGATTCAGTCTGAGTCAAAAGCCTTGAGAACCAGGAAAACTGACAGTGTAAATTTCTGTCCAAGTCTAAAGGCCTGAAAACCAGAATCACTGATGTCTGAGGGAAGGAGAAGATGAATATCCTATCTCAGGCCAAGAGAACAAATTCTCCCTTCCTCCACCTTTTTGTTCTATTCAGGCATTCAGCAGATTGGATGATGTCCACCTGCATCTTCATTATTCAGTCTACCAATTCAAATATCAATCTTTCCCAGAAACACTCTAACAGACATACACAGAAATAATGTTTTACCAGCTATCTAGGCATTCCTTATCCCAATCAAGTTGACACATAAAACTGACCATCTCAAAGACCAAAGATTCCCCCCAGGTTCCAGAAGTACTGACAGCAGACAATTCTTAGCTGTCAGTCCTATTCAGGAAATGTCTCAACTGAAGAATTCCCAAGGCCATGGCTCCTGTCAGGGACAACTACATCCAATGACTGACCAATATGAGGGTATAAAGTTGGAGCCCCTGCTCATACCCATGCAGAAAATTTAGAAGGGCCATCACAGGATCAGAGCTCCCATGGGGTCGGCTAAGGCCTTCACTGAGAATACATCATAGCCCAAATTCTCTTTTGCACAATCCTGCTTTTTTCTCTTCACTTACATAAGTGTTGACCCCAATGGTATTCCCTAATAAACTTCTTGCATGCTAATCTCTGCTTCCCAGGGAACCCAAACTATAATACCTTTGATGCAAGAGATGAGATATTCTTCTAGGGAATCTGACCAGCTTAAGGAAAAAGACTTCAAAGTAGTGATATCAAGGGCTCCCCAGTGAAAGTTTTCAGCCAGGTTTCTGTGAGGTAAAGCCCACAGTTGGCCAGAAAACCCACTCATGTTGAAAAGAAGTCCTACCGATGTACATACAGCTCATAATTAAGTTTTTTATACACCACTCTTAAATATAAAATGGTCAACAATAATCACCAGCTACTTGAGAAAAATGTTTTAAAATGAAAGACAAAGGCCAAAATAAACAGAAGCTAGTAATTTAATAAGTAAATAGACTACACATGGAGATATAATCATAAAAAATAATCAATAGTTGAATCTAGGAAGATGGCAGTGGAGTAGGAGGACCGTAGCCTTGTCTTGTCCCATGAATGCAACTAGATGACTATCAAATTATCCTAAATAAACCAGAAATTCAGCTGAAGACTGGCAGAACAAACTCTACAACTAATGGTTGAGAAGAGGCCACATTGAAGAAGGTGGGAGGTGTGGAGATGTGATTTGGGAGAGAAAGGGATCATGGCCACTGTAGTAGAGAGGGAACCACTGTCAGAGAGAAGGGTTAGAGACAGACTAACACACAGGGGAGTGCACAGGGAAAATGAATCTCCATAGCAATTGGCTTGGAAAGCAAGAGGGACTGAATTTCATGATTTCTGACCAGCAGGGCATAAAGCCTGGAATTTTAAAGGTCAGTGGCCTTGGCTGGGATGGAGCCCAGAAGGTATTGTGCTGCTCTTAGAGAAAAGGCAGGTAAACAAACCACAGACACACAGTGTAGAAACGGTGATCTGAAGAGCATCTGAGGCACACAGTGGGGAAGTTCATGAAGAGAACCCTGCAGGAACAAAGGAACTGGCTGGCACCATTTCCCTCCCCACCACTCAGCATAAGCACAGGGCCACCTGCAGGAACCAGCACAGTTCCCACACTTGCTATCTAATTTGCTGACACCAAGCCCCACCCCACCATGCTCTAGTGGAAGTGCCCTGCTCAGTCACATTTACCCCAGTCCCAGCATGGTGGGCACCATCCCTCAGAAGACCAGCCCAAACCCCTACCAACACCATGTCTCCTGACACCAGAGTTTTGCAGAACTTTGGCTCAGATGGCAGTGGCAACAGGTCTCATTTCACAAACAGACCAAAGCACACCTAGTTAAAATGCAGCACATTCAGTCCAAGGACCAAACATTGCCCATGACAGATAGAAGTCATTTCAGATGATGGGCATAAAGGATAAAGCAGCCAGGACAAAACAGTAGAGGGCACACAGCACACACTGGAGACACTCTCAGAAGGATGAAGCCCTTGGGGCACCTGGGTGGCTCAGTGGGTTAAGCATCTGACTTCAGCTCAGGTCATGATCTCACTGCTCTGAGTTTGAGCCCCAAGTCAGGCTCTGCGCTGACAGCTCAGAGCCTGGAGCCTGCTTCGTATTCTGTGCACGTATTCTGTGTTTCAGATTCTGTGTCTCCCTCTATCTCTGCCCCTCCCCAACTCTTGCGCGCGCTCTCTCTCTCTCTCTCTCTCTCTCTCTCTTTCACACAAAAATAAATAAAACATTTAAATTTTTTTAAAAAAAACGAAGGACGAGACCCTGAGGAACAGAGAACACAACACAGCAGGGCACTACAGGACTTCTTCACAACACCATTATCCTTAAGAAAAGAAGACAGAGCTGAGTTTCCTAACACAAAGAAATAGGCATGGAGACTTAGACAAAATGAGAAGACAGAGAAATTTATCCCAAATGAAAGGACAGGACAAGGCCATGACCAGAGATCTAAACAAAACAGATATAAGTCACATGCTTGATACAGGACTTAAAGTAATGATCATTAGGATATTCATTGGACTTGAGAAAAGAGTGAAAGACATGAATGATACCCTTAACACAGAGAAAAGAAATAACATGACAGAGATAAAGGATACAATAAATTAAATGAGAAACACACTTGAGGGCATGAACAGTAGGATGGAAGAAGCGGAAAAAAATGAATTAGTGACCTAGAAGACAGAGCAATGGAAAGTAATCAAGCTGAACAAAATAGAAAAAAAAAGAATTTCGCAAAATGACAATAGCCTTAGGGAACACAGTGACTCCATCAAATGTAATAGCATTCATATTATAGGAGTTCCAGAAGAAGAGAGAGCAAAGGGAGCAGAAAATTTATTTGAAGAACAATAGTTGAAAACTTCCCTAATCTGGGGAAGGAAATAGGCATCCAGATCCAGGAAGCACAGAGAACTCCCATCAAAATCAACAAAGGCAGACCTACACCAAGACATATTGAAATTAAATTGGAAAAATATAGTGATAAAAAATTTTATTTCATTTTTTAATGTTTATTTATTTTTGAGAAAGAGAGACAGAGAGACAGAGAGAGACACAGTGGGAGCAGGAGAGGAGCAGAGAGAGAGGGAGACACAGAATCTGAAACAGGCTCCAGGCTCTGAGTTGTCAGCACAGAGCCCAACACAGGGCTCTAACCCACGAACTGTGAGATCATGACCTGAGCTGAAGTCCAGTGCTTAACTGACTGAGCCACCCAGGCGCCCCAAGAAAAAATTTTAAAAGCAACAAGAGAAGGAGGGGGAAGAGGAGGAGGAGGAAGAGGAGGCGGAGGAGGAGGAGGAGAAGGAGGAGGAGTAGGGGGAGGAAGAGGAGGAGTTACTAACATAGGAAAACCCATAAGGCTACCAGGAGATTTCTTAGTAGGAACTTTCCAAGACAGAAAGGAGTGGCATGAAATATTCAAAGTACTGACAGGAAGATCTGCAGCCAAGAATACTCTACCCAACAAAGTTATCATTCAGAATAGAAGATATAAAGAGTTTCCCAGAAAACCAAAAGCTAAAAGAGTTCATGGCCACTAAACCAGCCCATCAAGAAATAGTAAAAGGTAGTTTTACAGTGGAAAAGAGACGAAAAGGGACAGTATAAAGGTAGGAAACACAAAAACATTAAAAAATAGTATTTCTGTAAAAAAATTAGTCAAGGAAGTCACAAACTAAAAGGATGTAATATATAATAAAATATACCTTAAATGTGGGAAGGAGAGGAGTAAAAAATGGGTTCAAACTTAAAAAAACATCAATTTAATATAGAGTGTTATATGCAGAAGAGGTTATATACAAACCTAACGGTACCACATATCAAACCACTAATAAATATGCAAAGATATCACTAAAGAAAATCAACAAACTATGAAAGACAAGAAAAATAAGATAAAATAATCAGAAACAACCACAAAACCAATAATAAAATAACAATAAATACATATCTATCAATAATTACTTTGAATGTAAATGGACTAAGCACTCCAAAGTACTTACTTTGAAAGTAAGGGAATGGAGAAATATCTATCATGAAAATGGATGTCAGAAGAAAGCCAGAGTAGCAATACTTATATTGGACAAAATAGACCTTTTTTTTCAAATTTTTATTTAAATTCTAGTTAGTTAACACACAATTCAATATTGGTTTCAGGAATAGAATTCAGTGAATCATCACTTACATACAATACCCAGTGCTCATCATAACAAGTGTCTTTCTTAATACGTATTCCCCATCTAACCCCCTCCCTCCATCAATCTTCAGTTTGTTGTCTACCTTTAAGAGTCTCTCGGGGCGCCTGGGTGGCTCAGTCGGTTAAGCGTCCGACTTCAGCTCAGGTCATGATCTCGCGGTCTGTGAGTTCAAGCCCCGCATCAGGCTCTGTGCTGACTGCTCAGAGCCTGGAGCCTGTTTCAGATTCTGTGTCTCCCTCTCTCTCTGACCCTCCCCCGTTCATGCCCTGTCTCTCTCTGTCTCAAAAATAAATAAACGTTAAAAAAAAAAAAAAGAGTCTCTCATGGTTTGTTTCACTGTTTAGCTCACTGAGGTCAATCAGTGCTGGTGGGCTAATGCTGAAAATGCCTTCACCCTGCTGTCTACTCTCCAGAGTGGGAAGTTCACACCCTCACAGTTATGCCTTCACAGATGCACAATCACCCCTCCCATGCCCCTGGCTTCTGTCAGCTCCCCACCCTTCACCATCTGTGTCTAAGCTGTCCACCCTCCTGGGTTTTATCTCAGGAGCAGCTGTATTTCAAAACCCCATACATCAGACACCCCCACAGCTTGTACCCACACTAATCCCCTGGGAGAGGGTCTTGCCATGCTGTGGCCAGTACCAGCTTGTCTGAGAAAACCGCTGCAAGACTGCATAGTGGCAGTGGCATGGAGTTCATGGTAAATCTTGATACACAGCCAGCACCAGGTTTTGCTGCCCTCAGCTGGTGTCTGTGTTCCTATACCAGTGAACGGGCAGCTGTATGGCACCTGCAGGGTCTTTTGCCAGTGGAGAAGCCATATTGCCACTACAAACTGCACTCTGAGCAGAGGAACCACTTCTCCCCATGTGACCCAGGGGATCCTCAGACTGCTGCCTGCTCCCAGGGCTCAATCCTGCTTCCTCACAGAAGCACCACCAGGCGCTGAGCTACAAAACTTCAGACACTGTACTCCGCTGTTTATAAAAAACTGGCAGTGTTGAAACCCTGTCCTTTTTCCCCACCAATGATTTTGTGGAATAGTTTTCTTGTGCAGTCCCCTGTGCATGTTTTCACTCTTTCTCTCCCTCCTTCTTTCTAGCTACTTTCAGGGGAATGCTTTTCTTGTGTAAACACTGCAGCTCTTCCCTCTCCCAACTCACCTCTCTGCATCAGGTGTCTCCCACATTCTCCCCCTCAAATTATGCACTTTGTTCTCTTAATTCTCAGATCCATTTCCTAGGGGTTCAAAATGATTTGATGTTGATCTACCTGTGTTCAAGGGATGAGACAAGCCCAGGGTTCCCTTACTAATCCACCATCTTAACTCCTCCCCCAGGACAAAATAGACTTTAAAACAAAGATGGTGACAAGAGACAAAGAAGGGCACTATATAATAATATAGGGGCAATACAACAAGAAGATAAAACAAATATAAATATTTATACACCCAATATAGAAGCACCCAAATATATAAAACAGTTAACAACAAACATAAAGGAACTGATGAATAGTAAAACAATAATAGTAGGGGATTTTAACACCCCACTTACATCAATGAACAGATCATTTAAACAGAAAATCAACAAGAAAACAATGGCTTTGAATGATGCACTGGACCAGATGGATTTAACATACATATTCAGAACATTCCATCCTAAAAAAGCAGAATACACATTATTTTCACTTGCACAATGAACATTCTCCAGAAAAGATCACATATTAGGCCATAAAATAAGCCTCAACAAATTCAAGAAGGTCAAAGTATACTATGCATATTTTATAACCATAAAGCTATAAAAACAGAAGTTAAACACAAGAAAAAATCTGGAAAGACCACAATACATGGAGGTCAAATAACATGCTACTACTGGGATTCCTGGGTGGCTTAGTTGGTTAAGTGTTCGACTTTGGCTCAGGTCATGATCTCATGGTTCATGGGTTCAAGCCCCACATTGGGCTCTGTGCTGACAGTGCTGAGCCCAGCAGGCGAAGTGGAGCCTGCTTCGGATTCTATGTCTGCCACCTCCTCTGCCCTTCCCCCACTCATGTTCTCTCCCTGTCTCTCTCTGTCTCTCAAAATATAAAATAAACATAAAAAAATAATAATAACAAGCTACTAAACAATGAACTGGTCAACCAGGAGATCAAAGAAGAAATAAAATAGTATATGGAAGCAAATGAAAATGAAAACACAACAGTCCAAAACCTTTAGGATGCAGCAAAAGCAGTTCTAAGAGGGAAGTTTATAGCAATACAGGCCTACCTCAAGAAGCAAGAAAAATCTCAAATAAACAAACAAACCTTACACCCAAAGGAGCTAGAAAAAGAACAAACAAAAACCAAAACCAGTAGAAGAAAGTAAATAATAAAGATTAGAACAGATCATAATGAAAAACAATAGAACAGATCAATTAAACCAGGAGTTAGTTCTTTGAAAAAAAAATCAGTAAGTTGATAAATGTCTAGCCAGACATATCAAGAAAAAAAGAGAAAGGACTCATAAATAAAATCACAAATGAGAGAGGAAAAATAACAACCAACACTACAGATATACAATTATATGAGAATATTGTACAAAAAAAAACTATATGCCAACAAATTGGACAACCTAGAAGAAATGAATAAATTCCTAGAAACATATAAACTACCAAAACTGAAATAGGAAGAAATATAAATTTTAAATAGACTGATAACCAGCAAAGAAATTGAATCACTAATCAAAACACTCCCAACAAACAAAAGTACAGGATCAGGTGGCTTCACAGGTGAATTCTACCAAACATTTCAAGAAGAATTAATACCTCTCCTTCTCAAACTAATCCAAAAAAGAGAAGAGAAAGGAGAACAGCCAAATTAATTCTAAGAGGTCAGAATTACCTTGATACCAAAACCAGATAAAGATACCACTAAAAAAGAGAAGTATAGGCCAATACCTCTAATGAATACAGATGCAAAAATCCTCAACAAAATATTCACAAACCAAACCCAACAATGCACTTAAAAAATGATTCATCACAATCAAATAGGATTCATTCCTGGTTTGCAAGGTTGGCTCAATATTTGCAAATCAACCAACAATAAGAGAGAGGATAAGAATGAGCAGAAAAAGCAATTGACAAAGTACAACATCTCTTCATAATAAAAACCCTCAACAAAGTAGACTTAGAGGGAACATACCCTCAACATAATAAAGGTCCCCTATGAAAAACCCACAGTTAACCTCATCTTAAATGGGAAAAAGCTCTAAGCTTTTCCCAGGAACAAGACAAGAATGTCCTCTCTCACCACTTTTATTCAACATAGTACTGAAAGTCCTAGTCACAGCAATCAGACAACAAAGAAATAAAAGACATCCAAATAGCTAAGGAAGAAGTAAAATTTTCACTATTTGCAGATGACATGTTACTATATATAGAAAACCGAAAGACTCCACTAAAAAACAGCTAGAGCTGAAAAATTCAGTAAAGTCGCAGAATTCAAAATCACTATACAGAAATCTATCCCATTTCTATTCACCAACAATGAAGAAGCAGAAAGGGAAAGAAAACAATCCTATTTACAACTGCACATAAGATGATTACATACCTAGGAATAAGCCTAACTAAAGAGGTGAAAGATCTGTACTCTGAAAACTCTAAACCACTGATGAAAGAAATTGAAGAGGACACAAAGAAATAGAAAATCATTCCATGCTTGTGGATTAGAAGAAAAAATATCTTTAAAATGTCTATACTACCCAAAGCAATCTACACATTTAATGCAACCCCTATCAAAATACCAACAGCATTTTTCACAGAACTAGAACAAACAATTCTAAAATTTGCATGGAACCACAAAAGACCCCAACTAGCCAAAGAAATCTTGAATAAGAAAAGCAAAACTGGAGGCATTACAATTCTGGACTTCAAGTTATATTACCAAGCTGTAGTGATTAAAACAGTATGGTACCAGTACAAAAACAGACACATAGATCAATGTAGCACAATAGAAAACCCAGATAAACCCACAACGATATGGTCAACTAATCTTCAACAAAGAAAGAAAGAATACTCAATGGAAAACAGCAGTTTTTTTGACTCAAGAATAATTTATTAAGCATAATTTAAAATGAAGTATTTACCACAATTGTTGAACCCTTATTATAAATCTTCCCCCAAACCCAGTACTCTTTGACAATGCATTTCTTGCATCCAGCATCCCTGCCTCTCTCATCGATAGTGTGTGAAAGGACAGTGGTAATCTGACCAAAAGCTCCCTGAAAATGCATCTTTTGTTTTTATTTTTTAATATGAAATTTATTGTCAAATTGGTTTCCTGATGAATGGATAAAGAAATTGTGGTATATATACACAATGAAATACTACTTGGCAATGAGAAATAATGAAATATGGCCTTTTGTAGCAACGTGGATGGAACTGGACAGTGTAATGCTAAGTGAAATAAGTCACACAGAGAAAGACAGATACCATATGTTTTCACACTTAGATGGATCCTGAGAAACTTAACAGAAGACCATGGGGGAGGGGAAGGAAAATAAAAAGAGAGGGAGGGAGCCAAAACATAAGAGACTCTTAAAAACTGAGAATAAAGTGGGAGTGGTGGGGGATGGCAGGGAGGGGAAAGTGGGTGATGGGCACTGAGGAGGGCACCTGTTGGGATGAGCACTGGATGTTGTACAGTCTTTTCAACAAATGGTGTTTGAAAAACTGGACAGCAACATGCAAAAGAATGAAACCGGACCACTTTCTCTCACCATACATAAAAATAAATTCAAAATGGATTAAAGGCTTAAATGTGACTCAGAAAACCATCAAAATCCTAGAGGAGAACATACCCAGTAACTTCTTTGACATTGGCCAAAAAGAACTTTTTTCTAGGTATGTCTCCTGAGGCAAGGAAAACAAAAGCAAAAATAAACTACTGGGACTACATCAAAATAAAAAGTTCTGCACAACAAAAGAAACAATCAACAAAACTAAAAGGCAATCAATAGAATGGGAGAAGATATTTGAAAATCACCTATCCAATAAGGTTAGTACCCACAGTATATAAAAAACTTATAAAACCCCAAAACCCCAAAAATGAATAATCCATTAAAAAATTCAGCAGGGGAGGAACCACGATGGCGGAACAGCATGGAACTTTTTGTGTGTCTTGCATCCATGAAATACAGCCAGACCAACACTAAACCATCCTGCACACCTAGAAAATTGACTGGAGGATTCACACAACTATATGCACAACCCGAACCACAGAATTCAGCAGGTACACAACAAGGAGAGGTGAACTTGGGGAGCGGGAAGAGAGGTGCTTTTGAGGGCAGAGAGAGGAGGGAGACGGGGCAGGGCAGGGGGGGAGAATATGGGAAAAGCACCCCTCCCCAAAAGCAGCTGGAGAGAAAGTGGAAAATTGGAAACAGCCACAGGGACTAAACTAAAAAGGGAGAAAGGATAAAGGAGAAGGTTTAAATTCCATTAAGACTGTAAACAAGGGGAGCACAAAGTCTGCAACTCCGCAGCTCGATACCTGGCGGTGCTCTGGTGGGAAGGGTGAATCCCCAGGAGCAGAGTGGGGTCCAGGAGGTTCTTGGGCCACATGGGGAGAAACAGTTCCACTGCAGGAATGACATTTGGTAGACACTGTTGAAGCCACCTGGTCCCAGCAGACCCCAGAAAACTGCCACATTCGCTGGTGCTGGAACAAGGTTGTTAAGGGTGAAGCCTGGTGCCAGATGTGTGTTGTGATTTTCCATAATCCCTGAAACGCTGCTGCTACACTATTTCGCAAACTTTTTCTGGGGTGGGCTGGCACCTGGCTGCAGTCTCAGGACACCAGCAGCAGCAGGGTCCAGCAGGTGTTCCTAGGTGCTGCAGGCATTCGGCCATTGCTCAGTGAGACCATCCCGCAGAGGGGCAGAACAGGTCAAAGCCGCAGTCCTTCCGAAGTAAGGGGAGGGGGAAAACAGCTGCATCTCAGACAAAACTCGGGAGAGAGGTACTGCCTGGGGCTTGGTCATGGACAGTGAAAAAACGGAGAGTAGACGAAAGCTGAAGACAGAGGACAGGTACATGATTGTTGATCAGGGAGAACAGAGTTCTGATACTACAGACTGGGTAGCTGGGTGACGCCATTTTCACTGCTCCCGCACATGCACATACGCACCTATGAGCGCTGCAACAATCCACCCCAGTAGCCTAGCAGTACCATCTTGTGGCGAACAGAGCTGTTACACTGAGCCCCACCCAAATGGGACAACCTTGCTCTTCAAGAACACAAATCTCACCACCTGCTTAGGTTATGGACTATAAAGTGCTTCATAGTCTGACTGCTAGGGGAAAATGTAGTAATTTCAGTCATATTTCAATCTGTTAGCAGGTCCATCTATTCAACTTTCTTTCTTTTTGTCGTTTTCACTTCTTTTCATTTTCTTGAATACAAAAGAGAAAAAATTCATTTTTATTTCCAATTTTTATTAAAAATATTTTTAATTGTTCTAATATATTTTTTACTTTTGTGTAATTTTTTTTCAAATTCTATTTTATTTCCATCATTTTATTTTAGTCTACTTCAGTGTATGCACTTTTTCAAATTTTCAAACGATTTCCTTTTTTCTAATTTTTTATTTTTCTTTTTTCTCTTTTTCATTTCTTTTCTTTTTCTTGAATGCAGAAAGAGAAAAAATTCATTTTTACTTTCAATTTCTGTTAAAAATATTTTTCTAATTTTCTCACTACATTTTTTCCTTTTATGTAAATTTTTTCAAATTCTATTTTACTTCCATCATTTTATTTTAGTCTACTACAGTCTATTCACTTTTTCAACTTTTCAAATGATTTCTTTCCTTTTTTTCCTCTTTTTTCTTTTTCATTTCCTTTCTTTTTCTTCAATATAGAAAGAGTTCATCTTTATTTTTAATTTTTATTAAAAATATTTTCTTTAATTTTTTTTCTACTATATTCTTTACTTTTGTGTAAATTTTTTCAAATTCTATTTTACTCCCATCATCTCATTTTAGCCTACTTCAGTATATTCATTTTTTCAAATTCTCAAACGATTTCCTTCCCCCCCCCATCTTTTTTTTCTATAACCTGTCAAACCACTTTCAACACCCAGACCAAAACACACCTAAGATCTACCATCACTTATTCGATTTTTTGTGTGTATGTATTTTTAATTTTAATGTTTTTAATTTTACTTTTTTTATTTTAATTTTTCTACTTTATTAGTTCCTCTTCTCCCTTCAAAATGATGAAACAAAGGAATTCACCCCAAAAGAAAGAGCATGAAGAAACAACAACCAGGGATTTAACCAACACAGATAGAAGCAAGATGTCTGAATCAGAATTTAGAATCACGATACTAAAAATATTAGCTGGAGTCGAAAATAGATTAGAATACCTTTCTGCAGAGATAAAAGAAGTAAAAAACAGAATGAAATTTAAAATGCTATAACTGAGCTGCATTCATGGATGGATGCTGTGGCAGCAAGAATGGATGAGGCAGAAGAGAGAACCAGCTATAGGATCAACAAACTTATGGAGAATAATGAAGTAGAAAAAAAGTGGGAGATTAAGGCAAAAGAGCACTATTTAAGAATTAGAGAGAGAAATCAGTGATTCATTAAAAAGGAACATCAGATCATAGGGGTCACAGAAAGGGAAGAGAGAGAAATAGGGGTAGAAGGGTTATGTGAGCAAATCATAGCGGAAAATGTTCCTCACCTGGGGAAAGACACAGACATCAAAATCCAGGAAGCACAGAGGACCTCCCTTAGATTCAACAAAAACTGACCATCAACAAGGCATATCATAGTCAAATTCACAAACTACTCAGGCAAGGAGAGAATCATGAAAGCAGCAAGGGAAAAAAAAGTCCCTAACCTACAAGGGAAGACAGATCAGGTTTGCAGCAGAACTATCCACAGAAACCTGGCAGGCCAGAAAGGAGTGGCAGGATATATTCAACGTGCTGAATCAAAATATATGCAGCCAAGAATTCTCTACCCAGCAAGGCTGTCATTCAAAATAGAAGGAGAGATAAAAAGTTTCCCAGACAAACAAAAATTAAAGGAGTCTGTGACCACTAAACCAGCCCTGCAAGAAATTTTAAGGGGGGAGAAAAGATGAAAAAAAAGTTATATATATATGTATCAAAAGCAACAAAGATTAGAAAGGACCAGAGAACACCACCAGAAAATCCAACTCTACAAGCATCATGGTAATAAATTCATATCTTTCAGTACTCACTCTCAACATCAATGGACTCAATGCTCCAATAAAAAGACATAGGGTAACAGAATGAATAAGAAAACAAGATCCACCTATATGCTGTTTACAAGAGACCCACTATTTTTTTTATAAATTTTTTTAATGTTTTTATTTATTTTTGAGACTGAGAGAGACAGAGCATGAGCAGGGGAGGGGAAGAGAGAGGAGGAGACAAAGAATCTGAAGCAGGCTCCAGGCTCCAAGCTGTCAGCACAGAGCCTGACGTGGGGCTTGAACTCACAGAGTGTGAGATCATGACCTGAACTCGGACGCTCTTTAGACCTAAAGACACCTTCAGATTGAAAGTAAGGGGATGGAGAACCATCTATCATGGTAATGGTCAACAAAAGAAAGCCAGAGTAGCCATACTTATATCAGACAATCTAGACTTTAAAATAAAGACTCTATCAAGAGATGCAGAAGGGCATTCTATCACAATCAAGGGGTCTATCCACCAAGAAGACCTAACAATTGTAAACATTTAGGGGCCAAATGTGGGAGAACCCAAATATATAAATTAATCATAAACATAAAGAAACTCATCGATAGTAATACTATAATAGTAGGAGACTCAACACCCAACTCACAGCAATGGACAGATCCTCTAATCAAGAAATCAACAAGGACGGGGCGCCTGGGTGGCGCAGTCGGTTAAGCGTCCGACTTCAGCCAGGTCACGATCTCGCGGTCCGTGAGTTCGAGCCCCGCGTCAGGCTCTGGGCTGATGGCTCAGAGCCTGGAGCCTGTTTCCGATTCTGTGTCTCCCTCTCTCTCTGCCCCTCCCCCGTTCATGCTCTGTCTCTCTCTGTCCCAAAAATAAATAAACGTTGAAAAAAAAAATTTAAAAAAAAAAAAAAAAAAAAAAAAAAAAAAAGAAATCAACAAGGAAACAATGGCTTTGAATGACACACTGGACCAGATGGACTTAACAGATATAGTCAGAACATTTCATCCTAAAGCAGCAGAATAATACATTCTTCTCCAGTGCACATGGAATGTTCTCAAGAATAGACCATATACTGGGACACAAATCAGACCTAAGTAAGTACAAAAAGATCGAGGTCATACCATGCATATTTTCAGACCAAATTGCCATGAAACTCAAAATCAACCACAAGAAAAAATTTGGAAAGGTAACAAATACTTGGAGACTGAAGAACACCCTACTAAAGAATGAATGGGCTAAGCAAGCAGTTACAGAGGAAATTAAAAAGTATACGGGAGCCAATGAAAATGATAACACCACAACCCAAAATCTCTGGGACACAGCAAAGGTTGTTGTCATAGGAGGAAAGTATATAGCAATTCAGGCCTTCCTAAAGAAGGAAGAAAGAGATATGGAGATTGGGAAGATGGCGGCGAAGGAGGACGCTGGGCTCACCACGTCCTGCTGATCACTTAGATTCCACCCACATCTGCCTAATTTACCCCGATAACCACCAGAAGACTAGCAAAACAGACTCTCCAGAGCCAAGCGAAGACGAGAGGCCCACGGAAGAGGGTAGGAAGGGTGGCGAAGTGGTGCGTGCTACGTGGACTGACGGGAGGGAGCCGGGGCAGTGGAGGGGCAGCCTGCCCAGCAAGGCAGAGCCCCTGAGTCTGACTTGCAAAAGTGGAGGGGCCGGATGGAGTGTGTTCTGACAGACAGTGGGACTTAACATCTGGAATGTTATAAGTCAACAGCTCTGCTTGGAGAGTGGGAGGGAGAGTTGTTAAGCCCCGGAGGACAGAGCTCAGCTTGGTGGGGAACAAAGGTGCTAGGAAGCACCGTCTCCCTCACCCATCCCCCAGCCAAAATCCCAAAGGGAGCCAGTTCCCATCACGGAAGTTGCTTGCACTGCGCAAACACCCAACGCTGTGCTTCTGTGGATCCATTCCTCCGACGGGTCTGCCTCCCTCCCGATGCCGCAGGGCCCCTCCCGAAGTGGACCACCAAAGGCAAAACGAGCTGAGCCGCCCCTCCCGCCCCTGTGCACCTTGCGGGTCCACCCCGGCTAATACGCCAGATCCCATCGAAGCAGCGCCACAAGCCTGATAGTGTGCAAGTAGCCCAGAGAGAGGCCACACCACTCCACAGTGAGTCCTGCCCTTGGGAGAGGGGAAGATAAGGTACACACCAGTCTGACTGTGGCCCCAGCAGCAGGATGGGGGCAGACATCAGGTCTGACTGCAGCCCCGCCCACCAACGCAAGTTACTCCAGACAGCACAGAGGAAGAGCCCTGCAGTTCCATGCCACTCCAGGGACTATCCAAAATGATGAAATAGAGGAATTCTCCTCAAAAGAAATTCCAGGAAGTAGCGACGGCTAACAAACTGATCAAAAACGATTTAAACAATATAGCAGAAAATGAATTTAAAATAATAGTCATAAAATTAATCACTGGGCTTGAAAAGAGTATAGCGGACAGCAGAGAATCTATTACTACAGAGATCAAGGGACTAAGAAACAGGAGGCGCTAAAAAAAAAGTGCTATAAATGAGTTGCAAAATAAAATGGAGGCAACCACAGCTCAGATGGAAGAGCAGAGGAGAGAATAGGTGAATTAGAAGATAAAATTACGGAAAAAGAAGACGCTGAGAAAAAGAGATAAAAAAATCCAGGACTATGACAGAAAACTTAGAGAACTAAGTGACATAATTAAGCGAAATAATGTATGCATAGTTGGGATTCCAGAGGAGGAAGAGAGAGGGAAAGGTGCTGAAGGTGTACTTGAAGAAATCATAACTGAGAACTTCCCCAAACTGGGGAAGGAAAAAGGCATTGAAATCCAAGAGGCACAGAGAACTCCCTTCAGACGTAACTTGAATCGATCTTCTGCACGACATGTCATAGTGAAACTGGCAAAATACAAGGATAAAGAGAGAATTCTGAAAGCAGCTAAGGATAAACATGCTCTAACATATAAAGGGAGACTGGTAAGACTCGTGACGGATCTCTCTACTGAAACTTAGCAGGCCAGAAAGGAATGGCAGGAAATCTTCAATGTGATGCACAGAAAAAAATATGCAGCCGAGAATCCTTTATCCAGCAAGTCTGTCATTTAGAAAACAAGGAGAGATAAAGGTCTTCCCAAACAAACAAAAACTGAAGGAATTCATCACCACTACACCAGCCCTACAATAGATCCTAAGGGAGATCCTGTGAAACAAAGTACCAGAGACATCACTGCAAGCATGAAACCTACAGACATCACAACGACTCTAAACCCATATCTTCCAATAATAACACTGAATATAAATGGACTAAATGCTCCAACCAAAAGACATAGGGTATCAGAATGGGAAAAAAAAAACAAGACTTATCTATTTGCTGTCTACAAGAGACTCATTTTAGACCTGAGGACACCTTCAGATTGAAAGTGAGGGGATGGAGAACTATCTATCATGCTACTGGAACTCAAAAGAAACCTGGAGTAGCCATACTTATATCAGACAAACTAGACTTCAAATGGTAACAATTGTAACTTCTTCTTGTTGTAACAAGAGAAGAAGAAGGGCACTATATAATCATTACAAGGTCTATCCATTAGGAAGAGCTAACAATTATAAATGTCTATGTGCCGAATACAGAAGCCCCAAAATATATAAAACAATTACTCACAAACATAAGCAACCTCATTGATAAGAATGTGGTAATTGCAGGGGACTTTAATACTCCACTTACAACATTGGATAGATCATCTACACACAGGATCAAAAGAAACAAGGGCCCTGAATGATACACTGGATCAGATGGACTTGATAGATATATTTATAACTCTGCATCCCAAAGCAACAGAATATACTTTCTTCTCGAGTGCACATGGAACATTCTCCAAGATAGATCACATACTGGGTCACAAAACAGCCCTTCATAAGTATACAAGAATTGAAATTATACCATGCATACTTTCAGACCACAATGCTATGAAGCTTGAAATCAACCACAGGAAAAAGTCTGGAAAACCTCCAAAAGCATGGAGGTTAAAGAACACCCTACTAACGAATGAGTGGGTCAACCAGGCAACTAGAGAAGAAATTTAAAAATATATGGAAACAAATTAAGATGAAAATACAACAACCCAAATGCTTTGGGATGCAGCAAAGGCAATCCTGAGAGGAAAATACATTGCAATCCAGGCCTATCTCAAGAAACAAGAAAAATCCCAAATACAAAATCTAACAGCACACCTAAAGGAAATAGAAGCAGAACAGCAAAGACAGCCTAAACCCAGCAGAGAAGAGAAATAATAAAGATCAGAGCACAAATAAACAATATAGAATCTAAAAAAACTGTAGAGCACATCAACGAAACCAAGAGTTGGTTTTTTGAAAAACTAAACAAAATTGACAAACCTCTAGCCAGGCTTCTCAAAAAGAAAAGGGAGATGACCCAAATAGATAAAATCATGAATGAAAATGGAATTATTACAACCAATCCCCCAGAGATACAAACAATTATCAGGGAATACTATGAAAAATTATATGCCAACAAATTGGACAACCTGGAAGAAATGGACAAATTCCTAAACACCCACACTCTTCCAAACTCAATCAGGAGGAAATAGAAAGCTTGAACAGACCCATAACCAGCGAAGAAACTGAATCAGTCATCAAAACTCTCCCAAAAAATAAGAGTCCAGGACCAGATGGCTTCCCAGGGGAGTTCTACCAGACGTTTAAAGCAGAGATAACACCTATCCTTCTCAAGCTATTCCAAGAAATAGAAAGGGAAGGAAAACTTCCAGACTCATTCTATGAAGCCAGTATTACTTTGATTCCTAAACCAGACAGAGACCCAGTAAAAAAAGAACTACAGGCCAATATCCCTGATGGATATGGATGCAAAAATTCTCAATAAGATACTAGCAAATCAAATTCAACAGCATATAAAAAGAATTATTCAGCATGATCAAGTGGGATTCATTCCTGGGATGCAGGGCTGGTTCAACATTCACAAATCAATCAACGTGATACATCACATTAATAAAAGAAAAGACAAGAACCATATGCTCCTGTCAATCAATGCAGAAAAAGCATTTGACAATATTCAGCATCCTTTCTTAATAAAAACCCTCGAAAAAGTCGGGATAGAAGGAACATACTTAAACATCATAAAAGCCATTTATGAAAAGCCCACAGCTAACATCATCCTCAATGGGGAAAAACTGAGAGCTTTTCCCCTGAGATCAGGAACACAACAGGGATGTCCACTCTCACCGCTGTTGTTTTACATAGTGTTGGAAGTGCTAGCATCAGCAATCAGACAACAAAAGGAAATCAAAGGCATCAAAATTGGCAAAGATGAAGTTAAGCTTTCAGTTTTTATACATGACATGATATTATACATGGAAAACTCGATAGACTCCACCAAAAGTCTGCTAGAACTGATAGATGAATTCAGCAAAGTTGCAGGATACAAAATCAATGTACAGAAATCAGTTGCATTCTTATACACTAATAATGAAGCAACAGAAGGACAAGTAAAGACACTGACCCCATTCACAATTGCACCAAGAAGCATAAAATACCTAGGAATGAACCTGACCAAAGATGTAAAGATCTGTATGCTGAAAACTATAGAAAGCTTATGAAGGAAATTGAAGAAGATATAAAGAAATGGAAAAACATTCCATGCTCATGGATCGGAAGAATAAATATTGTTAAAATGTCAATACTACCCAAAGCTATCTACACATTCAATGCAATCCCAATCAAAATTGCACCAGCTTTCTTCGCGAAGCTTAAACAAGCAATCCTAAAATTCATATGGAACCACAAAAGGCCCCAAATAGCCAAAGTAATTTTGAAGAAGAAGACCAAAGCAGGAGGCATCACAATCCCAGACTTTAGCCTCTACTACAAAGCTGTAATCATCAAGACAGCATGGTACTGGCACAAAAACAGACACACAGACCAATGGAATAGAATAGGAACCCCAGAACTAGACCCACAAAAGTATGGCCAACTAATCTTTGAAAAAGCAGGAAAGAATATCCAATGGAAAAAGGTCAGGCTCTTTAACAAATGGTTCTGGGAGAACTGGACAGAAACATGCAGAAGGATGAAACTAGACCACTTTCTTACACCATTCACAAAAACAAACTCCAAATGGATAAAGGACCTAAATGTGAGACAGGAAACCATCAAAACCCTAGAGGAAAAAGCAGGGAAAAACCTCTCTGACCTCAGCTGCAGCAACATCCCCAAAGGCAAGGGAATTAAAAGCAAAAATGAACTACTGGGACCTCATGAAGATAAAAAGCTTCTGCACAGCAAAGGAAACAACCAACAAAACTAAAAGGCAACCAACGGAATGGGAAAAGATATTTGCAAATGACATATCAGACAAAGGGCTAGTATCCAAAATCTATAAAGAGCTCACCAAACTCAACACCCGTAAAACAAATAATCCAGTGAAGAAATGGGCAGAAAACACGAATAGACACTCCTCTAAAGAAGACATCCAGATGGCCAACAGGCACATGAAAAGATGCTCAACGTCGCTTCTCATCAGGGAAATACAAATCAAAACCACCCTGAGACATCACCTCACACCAGTCAGAGTGGCCAAAATGAACAAATCAGGAGACTAGATGCTGGAGAGGATGTGGAGAAACGGGAACCTCTTGCACTGTTGGTGGGAATGCAAACTGGTGCAGCCGCTCTGGAAAACAGTGTGGAGGTTCCTCAAAAAATTAAAAATAGACCTACCCTATGACCCAGCAGTAGCACTGCTAGGAATTTACCCAAGGGATACAGAAGTACTGATGCATAGGGGCACTTGTACTCCAATGTTTATAGCAGCACTCTCAACAATAGCTAAATTATGGAAAGAGCCTAAATGTGCATCAACCGATGAATGGATAAAGAAATTGTGGTTTGGGGCGCCTGGGTGGCGCAGTCGGTTAAGCGTCCGACTTCAGCCAGGTCACGATCTCGCGGTCCGGGAGTTCGAGCCCCGCGTCAGGCTCTGGGCTGATGGCTCAGAGCCTGGAGCCTGTTTCCGATTCTGTGTCTCCCTCTCTCTCTGCCCCTCGCCCGTTCATGCTCTGTCTCTCTCTGTCCCAAAAATAAATAAACGTTGAAAAAAAAAAATTAAAAAAAAAAAAAAAAAAAAAAAAAAAGAAATTGTGGTTTATGTACACAATGGAATACTACGTGGCAATGAGAAAGAATGAAATATGGCCTTTTGTAGCAACATGGATGGAACTGGAGAATGTTATGCTAAGTGAAATAAGTCATACAGAGAAGGACAGATTCCATATGTTTTCACTCCTATGTGGATCCTGAGAAACTTAACAGAAGACCACGGGGGAGGGGAAGAAAAAAAATGGTTAGAGAGGGAGGGAGCCAAAACATAAGAAACTCCTGAAAACTGAGAACAAACTGAGGGTTTATGGGGGGTGGGAGGGAGGGGTGGGTGGGTGATGGGTATTGAGGGCACCTGTTGGGATGAGCACTGGCTGTTGTATGGAAACCAATTTGACAACAAATTTCATAATAAAAAAAAAGAAGGAAGATCTCAGATACACAACCTAACCTTATGCCTTTAGGAGCTAGAAAAAGAACAGCAAATAAAACCCAAAACCAGAAGAAGACAGGAAAAAATAAAGATTAGAGCAGAAATTCATGCTATTGAAACCAAGAAAAAAACAGTAGAACAGATAAATGAAATCAGAATCTGGTTCTTTGAAAGAATTAACAAAATTGATAAACCACTAGCCAGTTTGATCAAAAGAAAAAGGAAAGGACCCAAATAAATAAAATCAAGAATCAAAGAGGAGAGATCACAACCAACACAGCAGAAATAAAAACAACAGTAAGAGAGTATTATGAGAAATTACATGCCAATAAAATGGGCAATCTGAAGAAAGGGACAAATTCCTAGAAACATATACACTACCAAAACTGAAACAGGAAGAAATAGAAAATTTGAACAGACCCATAACCAGTAAGGAAATCAAATTAGTAATCAAAAATTTGCCAAAAAAAAAGAGTCCAGGGCCAGATGGCTTTCCAGAGGAATTCTACCAAACATTTAAGGAAGAGTTAACATCTATTCTCTTAAAGGTATTCCAAAAAACAGAAATGGGAGGAAAACTTCCAAACTCTTTCTACGAAGCCAGCATGACCTTGATTCCAAAACCAGACAGAGACCCCACTAAAAAGGAGAACTATAGACCAATTTCCCTGATGAACATGGATGCAAAAATCCTCAACAAGATATTAGCCAACCAGATCCAACAATACATTAAAAAAATTATTCACCACCACCAAGTGGGATTTATACCTGGGATGCAGGGCTGGTTCAATAACCGCAAAACAATTAATGTGATTCATCACATTGATAAAAGAAAGGACAAGAACCATATGATCCTCTCAATAGATGCAGAGAAAGCATTTGACAAAATACAACATCCATTCTTGATAAAAACCCTCAAGAAAGTAGGGGTAGAAGGAGCATACCTCGAGACCATAAAAGCCATATATGAACAACTCAATGCTAATATCATCCTCAAAGGGGAAAAACTGAGAGTTTTCCCCCTAAGGTCAGGAACAAGACAGGGATGTCCACTCTCACCACTGTTATTCAACATAGTAGTGGAAGTCTTAGCCTCTGCAATCAGACAACACAAAGAAATAAAAGGCATCCAAATCAGCCAGGAGGAGGTCAAACTTTCACTCTTTGCAGATAACATGATATTCTATGTGGAAAACCAAAAGATTCCACCAAAAAACTGCTAGAATTGATTCATGAATTCAGCAAAGTTGCAGGATATAAAGTCAATGCACAGAAATCGGTTGCATTCCTATACACCAACAATGAAGTGACAGAAAGAAAAATCAAGGAATCTATCCCATTTATACTTGCACCAAAACCCGTAAAATACCTATGAATAAATCTAACCAAAGAGGTGAAAAATCTATACACTGAAAACTATAGAGAGCTTATGAGAGAAATTGAAGAAGACACAAACAAATGGAAAAAGATTCCATGCTCCTGGATAGGAAGAACAAATATTGTTAAAATGTCAATACTCCCCAAAGCAATCTACATATTCAATGCAATCCCTATCAAAATAACACCAGCATTCTTCAGAGCTAAAACAAATAATCCTAAAATTTGTATGGAACCAGAAAAGACCCTGAATAGCCAAAGCAATCTTGAAAAAGAAAACCAAAGCAGGAGGCATCACAATCCCGGACTTCAAGCTATACTCCAAAGCTGTAATCATCAAGACAGTATGGTACTGGCACAAGAACAGACACTCAGATCAATGCAACAGAACAGAGAACCCAGAAATGGACCCACAAACGTATGGCCAACTAATCTTTGACAAAATAGGAAAGAATATCCAATGGAATAAAGACAGTCTCTTCAGCAAGTGGTGCTGGGAAAACTGGACAGCGACATGCAGAAGAATGAACCTGGACCACTTTCTTACACCATACACAAAAATAAACTCAAAATGGGTGAAAGACCTCAGTGTAAGACAGGGAGCCATCAAAATCCTTGAGAAGAAAGCAGGCAAAAACCTCTTTGATCTTGCCCGCAGCAACTTCTTACTCAACCCGTCTCTAGAGGCAAGGGAAATAAAAGCAAAAATGAACTATTGGGACCTCATGAAAATGAAAAGCTTCTGCACAGTGATGGAAACAATCAGGCAAAACTAAAAGGCAACCGACAGAATGGGAGAAGATATTTGCAAATGACATATCAGATAAAGGGTTAGTGTCCAAAATCTATAGAGAACTTACCCAACTCAGCACCCAAAAAACAAAGAATCCAGTGAAGAAATGGGCAAAAGACATGAATAGACACTTCTCCAAAGAAGACATCCAGATGGCCAACCGACACATGAAAAAATGCTCAACATCACTCATCATCAGGGAAATACAAATCAAAACCACAATGAGATACCACCTCACACCTGTCAGAATGGCTAACATTAACAACTCGGGCAACAACAGATGTTGGTGAGGATGTGCAGAAAGAGGATCTCTTTTGCATTGTTGGTGGGAATGCAAACTGGCACAGCCACTCTGGAAAACTGTATGGAGGTTCCTCAAAAAACTAAAAATAGAACTACCCTATGACCCAGCAATTGCATTACTAGGTATTTATCTCAGGGATACAGGTGTGCTGTTTTGAAGGGGCACATGCCTCCCCATGTTTATAGCAGCACTATCAATAATAGCCAAAGTATGGAAAGAGCCCAAATGTCCCTCGATGGATGAATGGCTAAAGAAGATGTGGTATATATATACAATGGAGTACTACTCGGCAATCAAAAAGAATGAAATCTTGCCATTTGCAACTACATGAATGGAACTGGAGGGTATTATGCTAAGTGAAATTAGTCAGCGAGAGAAAGACAAAAATCATATGATTTCACTCATATGAGGACTTTAAGAGACAAAACAGATGAACATAAGGGAAGGGAAACAAAAATAATATAGAAACAGGGAGGGGGACAAAACAGAAGGAACTCATAAAGAGTTCTCATAAATATGGAGAACAAACTGAGGGTTACTGGAGGGGTTTTGGGAGGGGTATGGGCTAAATGGGTAAGGGGCACTAAGGAATCTACTCCTGAAATCATTGTTGCACTATATGTTAACTAATTTGGATAAAAATTTAAAAAAATAAAAAATTAAATTAAATTAAAAAATAAAAGGTGGGCAGCAAGAGAACACCCTCTCCACATTTAAAGAATATTAAAAAAGAAAAAAAAAATTTAAAAAGAAAACAAAAAAAAGAAATGGGCAGAAGCCATGAACAGACATTTCTCCAAACAAGACATACATATGCCAATAAACACATGAAAAGATATTCCTCTTTACTTACCATCAAGGAAATGCAAATCAAAACTACAATGAAGTACCACCCAACACCCATCAGAATGGCTAAAATAAACAACGCAAGAAACAGGTGTTGGCAAGGATTGGGGAAAAAGAAACCTACCTGCACTGTTGGTGGGAATAAGAACTAGTGCAGCCACTCTAGCAAAGAGTATAGAGGCTCCTCAAAAACTTAAAAATAGAATTACCTTATGATCCATCAATCACACTACTGGGCATTTACCTAAAGAATACAAAATCACTAATTCAAGGGGACACTTGTACCCCTATGTTTATAATAGCATTGTTTACAATAGCCAAGACATAGAAGCAGCCCAAGTGTCCATCGATTGATGAATGGATAAATAGAAACATAAGCAAAGGGGGAAAAAAAGAGAGAGGGAGACAAATCAAGAAACAGAGTCTTAATTATGGAGAACTGATGGCTGGGGAAGGGGGCGTGAAATAGGTGATGGGGATTAAGGAGTGCACTTATCATGATGAGCACCAGGTATTGTATGGAAGTGTTGAATCACTATATTGTATACCCAAAACTAATATAACACTGTACTTAACTGGAATTTTAAAAAGGAAAAAGAAAACAAAAGAAAAAAATTAAAATCTCTCCAACTGATTGCAAAAAAAATTAAATATTCCTTCATTAAATAGAATACTATAAATAAAATCAGTGACAAGCTGAGGAAAAGAATATTTTTCAAAAAATAAGAGAAGGCATTGCATCCATAAAACAAAAATAAAAATTTATTAAAAATAAAAAGAAACATTCATGGATGCCTGGGTGGCTCAGTCAGTTAAGAACCCAATTCTTGATTTCACTCAGGTCAGGATCTCAAGGATTGTGAGATCAAGCCCCATATGCATCTCTGTGCTAACAGTTCAGAGCCTGCTTAGAATTCTCCCTCTCCCTCTTTCTCTGCCTCTCTCTCTTCATCTTACACAATAAACAAATAAACTTTTAGAAGGCCAGATTTCAAAATAAAATAAATATATATATTAATAAAAGGAAACATTCAGAAGTACATAAAAATTAAAAGTGTCTAAATACTATAAGAATGAAAAATTCAACAGAGGTTTGAACACAAAGTTGAGCAATTACCCTAGAAAACAGAATAAAAAGAACAAGAATGGAGGAGAAAAAAGTTACAAAATTAAAACACTAGTTCAATTTTTTGGTATCAAAATATTAGGAGTTTCAGAAAGAGTGAACAAAGCAAATAAAAATAAAGAAATCATCTTAAAAATAAATAGAGAATTTTTTCCATAAAAAATAGAAGTTTTCATATTTCTAAGGGCTTACTGAGTGCCCAGAATGATGGATAAAATAGACCTATACCAAAGAATGGAAAAAACAAAATTTGAGAGCTACAGGAATAAAGATCCTAAAAGATATGTACAAGTTCCATACAAGATCTTAAAAGGGTCCATACAGGTTTCATACAAAAAAGAATCAGAAGAAGCATTGGACCTCTCAATAAAAACTTGAATAGAGCAAAAGTTAAAGTGAAGTTTATTTCCAACTAAGAATTCTATACCTAACCAAGCTATCAATTAAGTATGAGAGCAGAGTAAAAATATTATTTGACATGCAGGGTTTCAAAATATTTACTGAAGATTCACCCTTCCTTATCAAGTTTTTGGAGGACATGTGAGTTTTAAATAAAAAAAAAGAAAAAGAAATAGAATCATAGAAATAAAGAATTATTCATTAGGGAGAGGCAAAGGGAGTACCCATGATGATGGAGAAAAGAGAGCATAGACTTCATAACAGAAGATACTAAACTACACTTCTTCTGGAGAATAAAATTGATAAAATACCTGATGTATTTTAATGTGAGAGGATATGTGCGCAACTTGGGGTGAGTTGAGAGACAAATTAGTTATAAGTACCTAGAACTAAGCAAATAAAACTCAAGACCTTCATTAACTATATAGAAACCAATCAACTGAGCAGGGAAAAAAGTTTACCTTGTTTCTCAACTCTGAATTGAATTGACAAAAGTCATAATAATGTAAATTCTGAGTACTTATGTAGCTAAAACTATGATGTATCTTGAGAAATTGGGGATGGTAAGTTAATATATGTACAATGGGGCCAGGAAAGAGATGAGAAGTGAAGAGTTAAATTCTCATCTTCCATAGTGGGAAGTTGATAAATGCCTAAAACTAAAAAAATCAAAGAGTAGCAATATAGGCACATGATTTATAAAATCATAGGTAAATATCTAAAATCAACCAAAAGTATTAAAAGTGATTACTTCTGTGAAGTGGGAAAATGGGGGTAGAGTACAGACCAGGGGACTGTTCTTTTTACAAAAGCACTGTAGAATGAATTGACTCTTTATATTGTGAGCATATATAACACGATAAAACTAAAAGCTATTTGAAAACCTTTAATGATTCTCCATTTCTCTTAAATTACAATCTAAGTATATGAAAATTACTTTAAAAATCCTTTCTAATCTGGATGCTAATAGGCTTCTTAGTTTTTTCTTATATCTCCCACTCTCACATTCTACGTTCCAACTAAACTAAAGTGACTTGAGCTCTTTCAGATGAAGAAATGGTTCATAAGCCTTGAAAGGACTTTTGCTTTTATTCTTTAGTCAAAGACTAGGAGTTACTGAAGGGTTTCAGACAGAGTGGTGTATCAGTGTGGAGAATAGATCAAAAGGAGGCCAGTCTATAAACCCAGAAATCACTTAGAAAGCTGTTGCCATGGCAGTGAATGGAAGGAACAGAAACTGAACAATGAGGGATCCAGAAATCTAAATTTTGGTCACTACTAATTTGCTATACAACCTGAAGCAATTCACTTAACTCCTCTAATTCTTGAGTTCCTAGGGTGCAATATAAAAATGTAAGACAATTTTCATCCAAACCTGGTCCTTTTTCAGGGTTACCATCTCAAGGGATATCACCATCGAACACCCAACAGTCAGAAATCTGTGACTCATTTTTTATCCTCCTCTCCACCCATACCCTATCAACCATCAAGTCCTTTCGATTTAACCACTTACATTTCTTGAGTCTATTTATCTCCATCCCCATTAGTCTGACCCTAATCCAGGTCACTTTAATCTCACAGTTGAACTGTAACACCCACTTTCTTATATCCACTTCTGCCTTCCTCCAATCTCTTGTCCACATTACATATGGAGTGATTTTCAAAAAGCAAACCTGATCATATTACTATCCCCTGTCTAACACCTGGCTTCTTTTTTCCCTTAAGATAAAGATCAAAATCCCAAACATGGACTCCCATTCATGCATATTCTGACTCTTGGAAAGTTCTCTGGCTACATCATATGTCATTCTCCTCTATTCTCCAACTACGGTAGTTTTCAAAAGTGACATGCTTCTTCCCACAGCCCCTTTGCACACGCTGCTCCCTCTGCTTAGAATCCTCTTCTTCTCCCTCTTCCCCATTCCCCTTGCTTTTTTTTAATCATCCTTTAAATCTCAGCTTACACATTTCTATTAGAAAGGATTCTTTGATCTATTCTAAGCTGGGTTAGTTCTCTTGTTATTCACTTTTAGAATACCCTAGAAATTTAACATTTGCCACCATTGTGAATAAATCTTTATTTTTTGTGTAATTAGCTATTTAATAACCAGCTCCTAAAAATGAAAATATAAGCTTCTCAAGACAGAAATAATATATTTTAGTTAACAGTATAAATATATTGCCTAAAAAATAAATATTTGTTATATGAATAAATGAGTTAAATAAGTAAGTATGAATTTGGAGTTTTTTTGTTCTCTTCACCCAATTTTGTTACTTTACATATCTTCCTTGTAAGGAAAGGGTCTTTAACTATAATAATACAACAAAGCTAGTTAGAAAAGGATGCCAACATAGCAAGTAAAAGGTCAAATTTGTCATAGAGACTCTGGACTCTGAAAAAAAAAAGGAAAAAAACGTGGAGATCTAAGCCAGGACAAACAGTTGGTTTTTCTGACATGGGACAAAAGAGATGAATAGTTTTAGTAGTCTCCATGAAGACAAAATATGTAGATATATGTATACACACACACACACACACACACACACACACACACACATATACAGAGAGACAGAGAGAGAGAGAGAGAGATGACCTATAGAAAAGGGGTCTCCAAGAAACCATGAGAAGTCTGAAAATGACCCAAAAAGGAACAATGCCTTAGACTTTCCAAACTTTGTGGGCATGAGGACAAATTTTAAAATGTTTTATAAAAGCCTTGTCAGCCTGGAATGTGAGAATTTGTAGCCTGGGTCCAATTTCTAGTATCCCTATCACGTAATTTCAGAAACCCTAAACAACTCATTATTTTCCCAAATGCACCACATAAACTCTGATGCACCATGTGTGCCCAACTCTACTACCCGTTGGCCTACATTCCCACCTCCAAAATATTCCTTAAAACCTACCTCAAATGTTAGCTCTTCTGTGAAGTTTCCCTAAGTCCTCCAGTCAGAAACCATCTCCCCTATTTTTGTTGAACCCCCCATAAGTCTGTAATTTGTTGTCATTATTATTAGTTACAACATATTGATTTGGTTCTTATAACCTATCATAAATAATCCTATAAGCTGCTTTATTACCTACTAAGCTCTTTTACACCCAACATCACTTAGGCTCCCACTCAGCAACAATGCTATAAAGCAATGTGATTATCTCCACTTTATAGGACAAAGATAATGTAGTTTATAGAAGAAAATGGACAGGAAATTGTCCAAAATCACAAAGCTTACTAGATGACGGACCTAGGGTTTAAATCTAGACTCTTTGACCCCAAATTATTTGTTCCTTCCATTATTTCAAGGTGACTGTCTTCACCTGCTGTCTTGCTTTGCCTCTAGGTGTGAACATGTCTTAACCTCCCTTGTAAACTATAAACCGGCAGAGAAAAAGACATGCATCTGATTTTTCTCTGTACGTGCTTTTGATGATATTTGAATCATTGACTAATGAGAGAAGGTTCTAAGAAACTTGAAAGTCCAACAAGAATTGACTCAAAAAGGCATTTTCCTGATATCTTGATTTCACTATCATATAAAAACTGTCCCCAAAACCAATGTGAACATCTAGCAAACGGGTGAAATTGTAGAGCTTAAAGTACAATAGGCCTCCAGACACATTTTTAGGGTTGTCCATCAAAGGCAATGAAAAGGCTAAGGTGTTACTGAAGACATAAGCAGAAGAGAAGTTTTGGTGTGAAAAGTTCTCAGTAAGAAAGAACTATTTAGGTATTTCCACTAAAAGAGATATTATTTAGCAGCAAGAATGCGTCAGGTCCTATATTAGGCCTACCACTGTGTAACAGATTGCCCTAAAAGTTAGCGACTTAAAACTGTTTCACAGACTCTTAACTATAAAGAACAAACTGACAGTTACCAGAGTGGGAGGGGGGTGAAATAGATGATGGGGATTAAGGAGTGCACTGGTCATGATGAGCACCAGCTGATATATGGAATTGTTGAATCCCTATATTGTACACCTGAAACTCATATAATGCTGAATGTTAACTACACTGGCATTAGAATCAAGTCACTAGGTCCAGTCCTCACTCAAAGGATGGGATTCTATTGGGGACTACCAGCAGAGATCACTGGGGACCATTTCAGAGGCTACCCACCACAAAACCTGAGCTAAGTTATATATACGTACTATATTTCATTTGGTCTTCACAACTGTGCTATGAGGTATGTATAATAACCTTGGCTTTACAGTTGACTCAAAGTCATATAGTTAATAAAACTAAAGAAGAAACTTAAATCCAAGACTGATTCTAAAGTCAGTTAGTTATAGGCAGAGTAACCCATATGCCCCTGTTCACCTGAGACAGTTTCATCTCATGCCTGTTACCCCAGTGTAATTATGAATAGCACATACTTTTACCTCCAAAAAGGTTCAGACTTGGATGATAAATTATGGAGCCACCTTACTTGTAGACATTCAAAGGAAGTTCATTTCAAAAGTCAGCTCCTCTTGGACCTTTCTCTGGATCCTCCAAGGTAAGGCCTAATGCAGAATGTGCACTCAATCCTGATTAATGGAACAGAATCAAATTGATTTCTCAATGCAACTGAACTTAAAACACTTTAGAAAACTTTAGTAGACATGGGAATTAATAACAGAGGTAACACCATCAGAGAGACAAAATAAAGACTAGATTATTTTCATTCTTTGAATAAATATTTACTGAACACCTACATTGAGGCTAGGTGCTATAGAGATGTTATTATGTGTTTCTTCCCTCAAGGACAAGAAACCCAGCAGAAGCCTACAACTCTATAATACAGGTGATCCATGCAATGATAATGTATATGTTTTTGTATTTCCATGCCTTTGCTTCTGTCTAGAATTCTCACTCCAGCTGCCTACACACCTGATGGATTCCTAATTATCTTTTAAAACACAGATGAAGTGTCATCTTCTCTGAGTCTTCCATGGTCCTTTCCACACTCTCCAGTAGAGTGGGTCATTCCCACCTTTGTTTCCCTCTATGTTTTATCCTAATCTCTATACTGCTTATTAACCCACCACTGCAAGAATTGGCTAACATAGCTAGCTGTCTCCCCTACTCACTAAACTTTAAGCTCCTGATAGCAAGAACCATTAACTTATGTCAAAACACAGTTTGTGCCCAAGAAATTTCTGTGTTGAACTAAGCAGAAAGCTAAATATTTATCACTATCATCATCAGCCAGTGTGGACTGACTCCCACATCCAGGGCAGAGCCTGCTGAACTGCCCTTTTTTCCCCAAATTTAAGACTATACAGAGTGACTGACCTGGAGCTTTCATCTTATAAGGCAATTCTGACTAGCTGGAAGTAGCTACATGAAGTGCTACATCAAGAAAGGATTCTGGGGCTGGATCCAGATTCAACACAAAACGAAGTCACTTAGGAAAGGAACAAGAGCAGGGAGAAAGACCACACGTGCCTGTATTTGCATCCCTGACATAGACTTACTTCTGTTACAATAGCACAGAGGCATCCATGTATCCTCACTAAAATACACAGAGAGAAAGGCACAGAGGAAGGGAACTGCTTTTCCAGAATCCTCAAATCAAAGCTCCCAGAAATGTTATAAAGCCTAACAGCAGGAGGAGCCCTAAGTACAATGAGGGAAGGGGTTTTTATCAGTTTTATGTATTGCTATATCACCTAACTGTTGTGCAGTTAGAACAGTGCCAGGTACTCAATAAACATCTGTACTGTTACAAATTGTAACAAAAAATTGTACTGTTAATTCAATATTTTAGGTACATTATTACTAATGTAGAACTTCTGTCTACTCTGGAAACCTAAGCAGCATCTCTTACACTGAGTCCAGGAAAAAAGCAGTCTGAGTGTTTATTTGAAAAAACACGTCAAGATTTTCGAGATGCTTTTGTGCCTTTGCCCATGCTTTTCCCCTAGTTTGGAATGTCTATTCTCCTTTTTCACCTAGAAAACTCCTATAAACCCTTTAAAGTCTAGCTCTTTAAAACACACACACACACACACACACACACACACACACACACACACATCAAGATTTTCGAAATGCTTTTGTGCCTTTGCACGTGCTTTTCCCCTTGTTTGGAATGTCCACTCTCCTTTTTCACCTAGAGAACTCTATAAACCCTTTAAGGTCTAGTTCAAATGTCACTCCTGTGTGAAACCTTTCCAGATTCTCCCAGCAGAGTTCGTGCTAACTCTCCCACGTTCCTATGGTGTGGTGTTGGCTTGTATACTTCATAAGGAGCCCACATCTCCAACTCCAGTCAGATAAAATCTTTTTAAATGAAGGCAATTCTTCTTTAAAATGGTGCTCCTTTTTCCTTTCAAAACCACAAAATGCATTAGATGCGTTCCTGAACATGATTAGGAGAAAAGAAAACCAACTAAAAGCTTTTACAAGATGCCTTTTCATCACTGCATGGCAGAGAATAAAATCAGTTCTTGTTATTCCTTAGACAGACAGCCCTTCTTTGCCTCCTGGGTTCCACAGCTTTTAGTTCTTCCCATTGTTATAAACCATGACACAGCATGTTACTCACAAAAGAAAATTACTTTTTCAAAGGAGGCACTGAAGCTGCCTCTGTGAAGGTGACGCCTCGAGTTTGTGAAGGTCAGTTGCTAAGGGCAAAGTCATAAGGCAATCTTCTCAAGCATCTTGGGGACCATCTATAACCTACATGTTCAGACCAGGCATAAAACCTGCATTACGACTTATGGGCTGGAGAGATGGCGTCTGACCAAATCCCCCTCGATGACAAGAAAACAGAAAAGGAAATGGTTGCAGTCTGATTAAAGCCAGTCCACTGAGTGAGTTCTCAGAGTTCTAAAATTCCCCCAAGAAGGCATGACCTTGTAGCTGTCCAGAAGAAGAATGAGAATGGCTGACTTACTCAAAAATACTGTGTATCTCAATTTATCGAATGGTTCAATTTCTTCTTCATGTTGTGTTGACATATCTATCTCCCTAAAGTGCATAAGGCATTACGCTTATGATCAGAATTTTTCTTTGTTTTGGTTTCATCCAGATGGAGCTGCTCAGACCTTGAAAACTTACACAAGGCCTCTCCCACCATCCTGTTTCTCTGCCATAACCCAAAAATCTGGGTTACAAGACATGCCAGATCTTAATGCCGTCCAAAAAGAATAAAGTAAGCCTTAAAATAAACCTAAAAAACTCTGTTCAAAGAGGCTTGGAAAACTCAGGTCTGATCCAGGCTGGCATCGATAGGTGAAGGGCTTGATTTCATAGGATGGCATATAGCAGCAGAAACTTACGGTCATTTATGATATTCATTGTCTCCATTTATCTGGTTATATCAGGGATGTGGCTGGCAGCAGATTTATATGTGGAAAATTTGAATCCAAGCCTCAGGCCATAAAAGTTGTCCAGGGTCAGAGATCCAGGGACTTACTTTCTTGAGGCTTCAAGGAACTTCGTGGGAAATAACTATCCCTAAGGAGAGGAAACTTCATACTATGGTCAGTCATAAAGCCTGAATAAAGCCTCGACATCTCCAGGGTGTTGAGGAAAAGACAAATGCCCAATACACATGTCCATTATCAAGTTTTATCCCAAGGACAATAAGACTAAACCCAAACTCCACTTGTGCTTAATAAAGGAAATTTCAGCACAGCATAAAACTTGGTGCTCATCACCTCACCCCCAAGAGGTGCTGAGCCTAGAGACTGGGTATCTTTAGTACCTGTGTCCTACCTGTTCTAGAGCAGTAAGAGCCTAGCCTCAGCCTCTACCCCACCCCAGTCTCCTCTGGCAGATAAACCTATTAATTCAACCAACTGAGTCTGTCAAAATGGTATCATAAATTGATATAAGTGGATGTCTCAGTGTCTTCTGCAATGGTTACTTGTATATATCAACTTGACTGGACTAACAAATGCCCAAGTAGCTGATAAAACATTATTTCTGGATATGTCTGCAGGGATGTTTCTGAAAGAGATTAGTATTTGATTCAGTAGACTAACAGAACTTCCCTTGCCAACATGGGTAGGTATCATCCAATCCTTTGAGGGCTCAGATGGAAACAAAAGGTGAAGGAAAAGTGAATTCTGTCATTTCTTAAGCTGGCACATCTATCTTTTCCTCCCCTTCTACTTTGGATCTCCTGGTTCTCAGGCATTCAGACTTAAACTGAATTATACCACAGGCTTTCCTGGTTCTCCAGCTTGCATATGGAAGATTATGGGACAGTCACGTGAGCCAATTTCTATAATAAATCTCATCTTATATATATCTACATATATCCTATTAGCTTTTCTCTGGAGAACCCTAATACACTTTCATTCAGCAAGTTTGTACTAAATACCTACAAAGTGGCAGACACTCTACTAAGCTTTCAAGTTACAAACACATGATCCTCCCTTCACGGAGTTCACAGATTAGTTGAAAATACAAAGAGCAAAGAAAGAATTATAATACAATGTGATGAATGCAATATTAGGATATGCAGAACATTATTGTGCTATATCAAAGAGGTCCCTAACCCAACTTGTAGAGTTCAAGGAAGTTTACATGAATGAAGTAGTTTAAGAATATCTTTTTGTATTTTTTATTTGAATATTATTTGAGTATTTGAATATTATTGAGTATTTGAATATTATTTGAGTATTTGAATATTATTGAGTACATTGAATATTATTTGAATATTATTGAGTACTAAACAATGTAGTAGGAGTTCATGAGGAACATGGTGAGGAATCAGCATTCTAGACAGAATGGCATAAGTAAAAGCAAAGACAAGAAAAGAGCTATGTGTACTAGTCATTGGAGGCAGTTCATATTGTTGGAATATAAGGTGTGAGGTAGGGAGGAAAGGAGGTGAAACTAGAGACGTGGATGTAAGTCACAACATGGATGCCATGTCAATGATCGTGGCTTTTACCTGGTAGGAGATGGAGAACCATTATGACCCCTAATTATTAGCATAGCTAGTGAGACTGATACCCAAAACAAACAAGAACTTGTGTTCTTATTTCTCTGGAATCAGTGTTTGACACCAAATAACTCCACCATTTACTGTGTGATTTTAGAAAAATCAATTAATCCCTCTAACACTCATCTTCCCCATCTCTAATTTTTTTTAATGTTTATTTATTTTTGGGAGCGAGAGACAGAGCATGAGTGGGACAGGAGCGGAGAGAGAGAGGCAGACACAGAATCCTAAACAGGCTCCAGGCTCTGAGCTGTCAGCACAGAACTAGACAGGGCTTAAACTCACTAATCGTGAGATCATGACCTGAGCCAAAGTCAGACGCTTAACTGACTGAGCCACCCAGGTGCCCCTCATCTTCCACATCTCTAAAATGGGGATCACAATACCTTGAAAATTTTTGTTAGGATCAAATGAGACAAAACATTTAATATGGTGAAGTCAGAACTCAAACCCTATACAAAAATCAAGGCCGTTGCCTATTTTGACTACTGCCTGTGTAATGAAACAGTCTTCATACAAAAGATTATTAATGGAGAATCTCTTCTTCAGCATCTTTTTATATTAAATTAAAAAAATAAAGTAGATCATCCACCCCTACAGTTTCATCTGTAGGACATTTCACTTCCTAGAGCAGGGCATCAATAACTTGCAGTATATGGGAAGTGACTGATTGAAAAGTTATATTTAATTGGGAAATCAATGAATAGAAAGAGAGTACCAAGGTCACAGAGACAGTACTATCCTCACCGATCTCACTCCCTTGCCCTTTCTCTGGGTATTCCATCATCATATCACACTTGCCAATTCCTCAGCAGTCTTAATTATGGACACAGCCATTTGTCTTCAAATATCACAGCTCTGTGAAATCTATGCATCGATAAATACAGCTCAAAAGCTGTTTTCCACACTGCTGGAGAGTTAATTGCTTCTGTGGTTAAAGCAAATGTGGTCATTCTTTACCTTTGAGGGGGACTTTCAAGGTCTCCAAGTGTCTGGAAGCTTCCTATAAAGACAGAAAAAAGAAAACCATAGTTTTAGGACTTGAAGTTGTGTCTCAAAAAATCAACACTTAGAGAGATTACCTCTTCATGGCCAAAGAGTAACAAACCAGGTTTCTAGTATTAAACAAAGCCAACTAAATCAATTCTCTATTTCAAAATAGACATCTTCTTTGTGCCAATCTTCATTCCTTTCCCTATTTCCCCTTTCAGAAAGCATTTACTGGGTATGAGATATGTGTAAGATATTCGGAGGGGAAAGAGAGTAAAATAAGAAATGGCATCTACTTTCAAGACCAGCGAAGGTAAATATGCTCAAAAAAAATCCAAAGCAAGCAAAAGGGTGTTACAAGAAAATTCTGATCAGTATGCAAGATCTCAAAAAACAGGGGATTATTTCTACTACATGCTGGGGGTCAGGAGAAGCACTATGGAGGAGATGATACTTAAACTGAATCTGAAGATGAATATGGACTCATCTGGCATCAAGAATGGGAATTAAAAAAGAAAAAGCTTGTCATACAGATGTAACAGAATAAATAAAGGGACTGAAACATGTGAAAGGCAACCAAGGGATGTAAGTCCTCTGGTGTGGATGGTACATAGGGTGGAATAGAGGCAGAAGGAGAAGGGAGGCTGGGCAGGTAGGGAGGAGCCAGATGACAGAATGCCTCGTGTAGTTTCAGAAAGCTACAGGATCACTGACGGGCTTGAATCAAGAAAATGACATACTCAAAGATGTTCTAGAAAAATCATCCTGACTGACAGTCTGGACAGCGTGTGGAAAAGAGAGAGACTAGAATTAGGAAGACCAGTTAATGAGCAGTCGCAATCATTTAAAAAAGAGACCATGAGGACTAATCTGAGGGAGTAGCAGTAAAGATGTAGATGAGTGGACAAGCACAAAATAAGGATGACAATTCCAAAGGCACAGCTGTGAGCAGGCAGAGAATGAAGTTCTTGGTTACTTCTTTGGAAGAACAGATGAGTACAGCCTTGGAAATCAGAGCAAGAGCAAAAAGATGGTCAGATAAGATTATACAGAATGTAATTCTATTAAATTCATCTGATTTTGACTGGACATCCAGATTGTGACAGGAACCAAGATACATCATGCCTCATCTTGCGCAGAAATGAACAAAAGATCTCTGCCTCAAAGCATGGCAGAAAATACATGAGCAAAATAGCTATACAGATACCAAATGACCAGAAGCACAATTCTCCCACTTCCTTGCTTTATTTTTCTTGTTTATGGTACTTATTGTCCATTTCCTCCCATGCTCAATTACAATGTAAGCTCCATGAGGGCAAAAGTTTTTATCTATTGGTGTTAGCACCTACAAAAGTATTTGGCATATAGTAGCTGCTCGTTAAGTATTTACTAAATAAATTAATGAATCTATCCCGATCAGAATCTGTGCTCTCTTTCAGTTTGTATAAATCTAGAAATTCTCAGCTATTACTTCTTTCAATATTGCCTCTATCCTATTATCTCTATCCATTACTTCTCTTATGTTAGAATCTTCACCTCCCATGTCTCAATTTCTTTTTTATATTTTCTATCTCTTTACCTCTCTATGCATTCTGGATAATTTTCTCAGATCTATCTTCAAAATTATCCTTCAAACTTACCCTCATCTGTCAATTGAGAGTTTTGTTTTAATGACTTTTTTTCTTTCATTTCTATAATTTCACTTTGGTTCTGTTTCAAATCTACCTATGATTTGTCAGATTATAGGAGTTGTGCCTTAGTTTCTTTTCCTCTTTGATCTTTTATTTCTTTGATGATTTTAAGTATATTTGTTTTAGAAATTTGGAAAGTTTATTATTTTTTTAAGTGTATTTATTTTGACAGAGAGAGCACGAGGTGGAGATGGGCAGAGAGGGAGAGAGAGAAACTCAACCAAGTTCCGCACTGTCAGTGCAGAGCCCATCATGGGGCTTGAATTTACAAAATCAAGAGTCAGAGGCTTAACCCACTGAGCCACCCAGGCACTCCTATATCTATTTATTTTAATATCTTTTAGATTGATCTATTATTTCTATACATTGAGGTGATACTTAGCTCATTTGCTGATATATGTTTTACCTGCTGATTTCTCTCTCTCATAGCATTTTATTCTACTGTATGATTTTTGATATTTGATGCATGGTCATCTTCACCAATACTTTTGGAGTCTTGGTACTTTAGATGCATCCCTGTATTAAATCTGTCACTGTTAGTCTCCACAGTTTTCACTGGTTTTAGACTAGTTTTTATGTTAACTCTTTGGTTTGGTATTAATACTACATTGTACTACTTTGATAGCCATATGTGATGCAGACCTGAGCTTCTGATTTCTCATTGGTGATTTGTTTATCATACACAGACCCAGGTAGACCACAAACTTCCTTGATGCCTCTCAGGAGAGGCAGGCCAAGTTTTTCTTGTCCTTGTTCAGAACTAGAGAGATCTTCATGACTCCTGCTTTTAGGCAAGTATTTCATCAATAGCATAAGCTTGAAATCTGAGGCCTTTTTGTTTTGTTTTGTTTTACATTCTTTTTTTTTAATTTTATTTTTTTTAATTTACATCCAAATTAGTTAGCATGTAGTGCAACAATGATTTCAGGAGTAGATTCCTTAGTGCCCCTTACCCACTTAGCCCATCCCCCCTCCCACACCCCCTCTAGTAATACTCTGTTCTCTATATTTATGAGTCTCTTATGTTTTGCCCCCTCCTGTTTTTATATTATTTTTGTTTCCCTTCCCTAATGTTCATCTGTTTTGTCTCTTAACGTCCTCATATGAGTGAAGTCATATGATTTTTGTCTTTCTCTGACTAATGTCACATAGCATAATACCCTCCCGTACCATTCACATAGTTGCAAATGGCAAGATTTCATTCTTTTTGATTGCCGAGTAATACTCCACTGTGTGTGTGTGTGTGTGTGTGTGTGTGTGTGTGTGTGTGTACACTACATCTTCTTTATCCATTCATCCATCGATGGACATTTGGGCTTTTTCCACACTTTGGCCATTGTTGATAGTGCTGCTATAAACATTGAGGTGCAAGTGCCCTTTTGAAACAGCATACCTGTATCCCTTGGATAAATGCCTAGTAGTGCAATTGCTGGGTCATAGGGTAGTTCTATTTTTAGTTTTTTGAGGAACCTCCATATTGTTTTCCAGAGTGGATGCACCAGCTTGCATTCCCAGAAATCTGAGGCCTTTAATAACCTCCTGATGCCAATATCAGAGAACCCTAGTCACCAGTCCCTAGACTTTAAATTTTATGATGTTACAATACCTATATAAGCTTTTCAGCTTTACTACTCTGACTGAGCTTCCTCTTTGTTTTGGCACCTGAGTATTTTCTGTTCCTGGTTTATTCTTCAGGTATGTATGCAAAATGTCTTTGGAATTATTTTATCCAATATTTTCATAAATTTGAAGTAGGAAAAGCAGTCCCCCCATTTCAGTTTGCCAATATTCATGATTTCATAATCCTAAAACCAAAAATTGCAGTTTCAAACTTAATTGTACAAGTTGCAAGAACTTCTATCCACTCTCTTTCATTAAATATTTTACTGATATAACCTGGGGTGACATATTCATTTCCGGATACCAAAGGCTGAAAGGAAAACTGACAATATGACACACTTCTGGAAAAGATTGAACATGGTGAGGAATCTGGAAGCTCCGCCACAATGGAAGCGTTTGACCAATGAAAGCCCGAATAGCCTGAAGAAGAGAAGACTTGGGAGTACAAGAGTACTGTCACCAAATATTTAAAGGGCTGTCATGTAGAAGGAGAATTAGCTTTTTCTCATGTAGTTTCAGAGAACAGACCCAAAACTGTGCTGCAAAAAGCGAGGATTCTGGTGAGCATGCTCTGACACTGAACCATCACATAACAAGCCTGGACAAATCACTTACCCCTGATGGACTCCGGGGTGTTCATCTGTAAAATGAGGAGGCTGAATCACATGAGTGCCAAGTTCCTTCAGCTCCAATACAGTTTGCATCATTTCTCACCAAAGGTAATGAGCAGAATTTTTCCAGCAATGAATCAGTGCACACACTTGATGAATGATTTTGACCTCCCTTATTTTATCCTCACTCAAAATAATGTACCACATTTTTTGCTTCACCTAGACTACAGACCTCAGACCAGGTTTCCATAACCCCCATTTGGGCCAGAAATTATAGTTTATGAACGCCTGAATGACAGAGTGGAATGGGGGAAAGATTCTGGATTTGGGTGTCATACAGACATGAGTACCAAGCCAAATTTTCACCTAATTCTTTGTCCTTGAGCACCATTTAATTTCTTTGACTATCAGTTCCCTCTTGCATAAAATTATATAATATACAACTTAATGTTTTTAGGATTATTAAAATTTAAAGCCAATATAAAAGTGTCTAACACACTATAGGCATTCCTTTAATGTTAGTAAAATCAAGTATCAAAACCAAATGTTCTGTATTGACAAGAATTAGAACGATGCCTATGACAACAGGATATATTTTAATCCTTCCAACATGTTACACCATGAAGCCTTCATATTGTAAAATATCTTCTAACCCCATCACAATTTGCATGCATTCCAAATCCTAGTGATTAATTATTTTCATACAAGGTACAGTTATCAGAATTACACCAACACCTTAGGCATCTCTAGAAAATTATCTTTCCCTTGAATTGCTAAACCATAGGTAATCAAATCCCAGTCTCATAAATATTTGATTTAACAAAAAACAATTGCTATCCCTCTTGGTAACCAGTGTTTCTTCCAACTTATCTCTGGCCTCCTTCATTATCTCTTTGCACAGAGGGATTCCGGCCTCTCATATTTCTATCACACCAGAATGGTACTTTATGAGCTGACATCTATGCATCTATCTCCTGACATCTGAGAGGATCTTAACTTGGTAAACAATACAACTGGATTCATTAAAAGTTTCTAACGCATAGCAACTCCATGAAAACTTGCTCTATTTTTCTGATGAGATTTATTTCCTGGGCTCTTTTGTCATGGGGGTTTCATTTTGGTAAAGTTGTTCCTGTCTCTGAAAAAGGGAAATTAAAATCTTCTACACTCCCTAGATATATAGGCATGACTACAGACATACCTCATTTTATTTTGTCTCACTTTATTGCACTTTACAGATATTGCATTTTTCACAAACAGAAGAAGCAAGGAGCAACCCTGTACCGAGCAGGCCCATCAGCACCATTTTAACAACATTTGCTCACTTTGTGTGTCTGTGTCACATGTCGGTAATTTTTGCAATATTTCAAACTCTTTCACTATCATTATACTCATTATGGTGATGTGTGATCAGTGATCTTTGTTGTTACTATTGTAACTGTTTTGGGACATCACAAACCACACCCACATAAGATGGTGAACTTAACCAACAAATGTATATTCTGACTGCTCCACCAACCAGCCATTTCCCCATCTTTCTCCCTCTTCTCAAGCCTATTGAAATGAGGCCAATTAATAACCCTGCAATGGCCTCTAAGTGTTCAAGTGAAAGGAACAATTACACATCTCTCACTTTAAATCAAAAGCTAGAAATGATTAAGCTCAGTGAAGAAGGCTTGTCAAAAGGCAAGACAGGCTGAAAGCAAGGCCTCTTGCACCAGTTAGCCACATTGTAAATGCAAAGGAAAAGTTCTTGAAGAAAACTGAAAGTTCTACTCAGTGAACATACAAATGTTAAGAAAGCAAAATAGCCTTAGTGCCAGCCACAACATTCCCTTAGGCCAAAACCTAATCCCAAGCAAGGCCCTGACTCCCATCAATTCTATGAAGCATGAGTGGTGAGGAAGCTGCAGAAGAAAAGTCTGAAGCTAGCAGAGCTTGGTTCATGAGGTTTAAGGAATGAAGCTGTCTCCACAACATAAAAATGCAATGTGAAGCAGCAGGTGCTGACATAAAATCTGTAACAAGTTATCCAGAAGATCTAGCTGAGATAATTCACGGAGGTGGCTATACTCAACAACAGATTTTCAGTGTAGATGAAACAGCCTTCTATTTGAAGAAGATACCATCTAAGACTTTTATAGCTAGAGAGGAGAAGTCAATGTTTGGCTTCAAAGCTTCAAAGGACAGACTGTCTTGTCAGGGACTAACACAGCTGGTGACTTTAAGTTGAAGCCAACACTAATATAGCATTCCAAAAATCCCAGGGCCCTTGAGAATTATGCTAAATGTATACTGTCTATGCTCTATAAATGTAACAACAAGGCCTGGATAACAGCACATCTGTTTATAACACGTTTTACTGAATATTTTAGGCCCACTGTAAAGTCCTACTGGTCAGAAAAACAAACTGCTTTCAAAATATTACTGATCATTGACAATGCATCTGGTCACCCAAGAGCTCTGACAGAGACGTACAGTAAGATGAATCTTATTTTCACTTATGCTAACACAACATCCATTCTGCAGCCCATGGATCACGGAGTAATTTCAACTTTCAATTCTTATTATTTAAGAAATACATTTTATAAGGCTATAGTTGCCATAGAAAGTGATTCTCTGACAGATCTGGGTAAAGCCAATTGAAAACCTTCTGGAAAGGATTCATCATTCTAGGTGCCATGAAGAACATTTGTGATTTATGGGACAAGGTCAAAATATCAATATTAACAGAAGTCTGGAAGAAGCTGATTCCAACCCTCATGGATGACTTTCAGGGATTCAAGATTTCAGTGAAGAAAGTAAGTGCAGATGAGGTGAAAACAGCAAAAGAACTAGAATTACAAGTGGAACCTGAAGATATGACTAAAGTACCACAGTCTCATTATAAAACTTGAATGGATGAAGAGTTACTTCTCATGGATGAGCAAAGAAAATGGTTTTGGAGATGAAATCTACTCCTGGTGAAGATGGTTAAAATGACAAACAAGGATTTAGAATATTACATAAACTTAGTTGATAAAGTTTGAGAGGACTGACCCCAATTTTGAAAGAAGTTCTACCGTGGGTAAAATACTATCGAACAGCATCACATGCTATGGACAAATTGTTCATGAAAGCAAGAGTCAATGTGACAGACTTCACTGTTGTTTTATTTTAAGACATCGCCACAGCTACCCCAGCCTTCAGCAACAACCACTCTGATTAGTCAGCAGCCATCAACATCGAAGCAAGACCCTCCACCTGCAAAAAGATTATGACTCACTGAAAGCTCAAAAGATGGTTAGCATTTCTTGGCCAATAAAGCAGTTTTAGTTAAGATATATACGTGTTTTTTTAGACATAATGCTATTACATACTTAATATACTACATGACTCTAAAACCTAAGTTCTTATCAGTACTACACGTTTTATGTCTGCTGCTTCTATTAAAGCAATCTAAGAATGCACCAGTGAACCAACAGCTTTATATACTTGATGGCTAGCAGGAAATGAAAATAAACATTGCTTGGGGCACCTGGATGGCTCAGTCGGTAAGCGTCCAACTTCAGCTCGGGTCATGATCTCACGGTTCGTGAGTTCGAGCCCTGCATGAGGCTCTGTGCTGACAGCTCAGAGCCTGGGGCCTGCTTTGGATTCTGTGTCTCCCTCTCTCTCTGCTCCTCCCCCACTCACACTGTCTCTCTCTCAAAAATAAATAAACATTAAAAAAAAGAAGACAAAAGAAAATAAACATTGCTCCAAGTTTCCTATCACTGGGAGTAAAAGCACTGGAGCCAGGAGCCCTGAATTCTGTTCAGACTGCCTCTATCTCACTTGGGCCTCCTTGCACTCCCTTGATCTAGGCTTCAGTTTCCTAGAATTCTAAATTACTAGATAAAACAAATCCTGGCCAAAGTTTCTGCCAACAGTAACAGTCTATGCATCTGAGGCTATTATAAAAATAGAATAATTCTTTCCATTTTCTCTTCTCATTATTTTCCTTGAGAATGAGGAAAAAGTCTTCTGTGTTAAACAGGGAGGCAGGATCATATCAAACTTCTGGTTTTCCCTGAGCAGGCTATTTGGGACACTGAAAGTCAAAACTGCTGGGATTGGGGTAGAATCAGATAAGGAGATTATTCCAAAGCTGAAGGTCATCTCATAAACTCCTTACCAAATCTTGACAGTGTTCCAGTGAATGCACATCCTCAGAATCTTCCCATTCTAGGAGTGTGTCCCAAAGGCTTGTCAGAGCCGGGAGAAATCAAAGAGGCCATTATATATAAGCTCTTCATTTTATAAATGAGGTACTTGAGGCCCAGAGAGGGGACATGACTCCCCCGAGATCCCATGAGCCACTCACTGAGGTTGAAGCCCCAACTCTCTGACTCAAGTTGGTACTCTTTCAAGAGCATCACACTATCAACTTGAGGAACAAGATTATTGGAAGAAAAAAAAAAAAGCAAAAGCACTAGACGAAGAACCCAAGACCTGGGTTTGTGTCCTGGTTACCCTGCTTTCCAATTTCCTACACCTTATCAAGCATTGAAAGTGAAGATTTCATGAGAAAATCATGTGGAAGTGCCTAGTAACTGAACCTAACACATAGTGAGTGTTTAAATAAAAAATGCCTTTCAAATCTGAATCCCTCAAGGAAGTAATATTTGGTTGAGATAATTCATGTGAACATATTATACAAAATACAAAGTGGTATAGAAGTGGAAAGAACTGTTATATTTTTAACAGTAAAACAAAGACCTTTTTAAATAGGATTGCAATGGATGAGAGAAATTATTACTTTCAATCTCATGGACAAGTTGCAGCAATATTTATGCTCTTAAACTACCAATGCTTGCAATTCTGCATCCAAACTCTGAGTCTTGGACATAAGCATTCATCTTGACTTGAAAATAAATCCATTCTATCTGGACCAACAGGAAAGACACAGTGCATAGCAAATATACTGAAATAAATAGCTTAAGTGTAGGCTCTCTTTTGCTGAATATAGCCAGCTGGGTCGACTATCTCCAGAAATAATTCAAGATGCCCTTGAAATAAGAAAACACTACTTAAAATACTCCTAAATATTTTATGGACACCAAAATAAAATGGATTGGAACTATAGTAAACTTACTCCTACTCTTAAAGCTTATGAAAAATAATCTGTCATTATCTATTAAGCCCTCCTGGGGTATGAGGATGAGGGGTGGGGCAGGTAACTAGCACTAGAGAAGCCCTCTGCAAGATGTTTGACTTACATGGTCTCATTTAATTCTCCCTCTATCACTATTATTATCCCCATTTCAGAGAGGTTGTCAAATCTCCTTAGAGTCAAATCCTGGTCTGTCTTTCTACCACATGCAATCAACACACTGGAAAACACAATCTTACATGCACCACAGATATACCTTTCTAATGAATCAGGTCTAAAACCCAAAGCAGAAATCTAAAGCCTCAGAGCACTCTTTGGGAATTTGGGAGTCTATTTGGATAACTGGGGTTTTTTTTTTCCTTTCTCTGTAATAAAAAGATAATACCTTACTATGTAAAAAAACTTTAGAAAGTATTTATTTTCAACGGCATAGCTAAGATTTAAAACCAAGTTTTTTGGGGCACCTGAGTGGCTCAGTCAGTTAAGTGTCCAACTCTTGTTTCTGGCTCAGGTCATGATCTCACTGTTCTTGAGTTCAGGCACCACTTTGGGCTCTGGTGGTGTGGTAGTGTGCAGCCAGCTTGGGATATTCCCCCTTCTCTCTCTCTCTCTCTCTCTCTCTCTCTCTCTGCTCCTCCTCTGCTCACATGCATGCTCTCTCTCAAAATAAATAAATTAAAACTTAAAAAAAATAAAATAAATCCATGTTCTAACTCCAAATCCAGCCCTCTTCCCACCAGAGCCTGTCTCAGGGAATCGAAACAAGAGTTCAGATACCTAATGGATGACAATATAGTCCTCCAAAAAGAGTCTTCCAGAGGAGAAAAGAATTCCAATAGTATCATCCCCAAGATAAGGCCATCATAGAAGCTATTGCCTTGATTGGAAAATTAGCAAGCAAGGGATAATGGTCTATTATTTTCTAATTTCCCATATATAAAATATATATTAGCCACCTGATGAAACCATCACAAACCATAAAAAGGAGCAAAAAAAGGAAACTTTTTTTTAATCCAGTAGAAACATTCTTGGGAATTGATATCAAAATGAGGGGAACGGGTAGGGGGAGGACAGAATCCCTACAGGAAAAGCTGCAGATGTGAAAACATTCATTGCAATACCATGTAAACAGCGAAACGTTGAAAATAAACTACAAATCCAACAACAGGAGAATTGTTAAATGAACTGTGGTACACCAACCAGATGGTATTTTATGTAACTGTTAAATAGGATATTTCTAAATACTGGATAGTTGAAGCTAAAAAGTACAGGATACATTAAATCAAAAAAAGAAAAAATTACTCTGTCATGCAAAAATAACATATGCATATAAGCAAGAAGCAGAAGAGAACATTAAAATGACAACTATTGATTTATAAGGATAACAGAATTATAGATGGTTTTGTTCTCCATTTTTAAATTTCCAGTCCATTTGTTATAACTTCTTTCTAGTTGAGCTTAGCATTATTCCAAACTGACTTTCTTTTAGCCAAATAACAGAAAAAGGCAAGACATTTACAATCTCTTTGGGGAATCCGTGATTTTTTTTATCCACTGTGTGTAAGTTCTTGTAATTGATCTCTGTCATTCAGTTCAATGTCACCCAAATTTACAGATCTTTGTTTCAAGGTAATGTAGATAAATGAGTCTCACGTTAGACTATTGACATTATCTTGGCACTTGTGCACCTCAGCACTTTGGATGTTTGATTAACACGTAATCCAGGCTTGGGAAAGCTAAGAAGTTGATGTAAGAAGTCTTCTCCTTTCTGCACAAAAAAAGCATGGCTCAGAACTGAGCCCAGGAATCCATTCCACTCTGGTATAACACACTACTTATATGAATTACTTAGCCTCATGTGTCTAGTTGCTTCTCTCTGACAGAACAAAGGTGGGAATCCCAGCTCCACCCACCTCACTGGGCAGTGATGAGAGATGCCCTGAGGTGCAAACAAGTGCTGAGCAGAGCTCTAGGCAGGGGCTTCCAAGATAGGAACAGCTTTTCAGGTGTTGCACAAGTGATAAAAATTACCATTTACTTAATGCTGTCAGGCACTATGATCAGCATTTTATATGCATTATTCATATATTTTAAAAATATGCATTGATCATCTACTATCACAGATGTTGGTACATGTAGGTCCATGGAATACATTGGAGAGAAAGTCAAACCCTTGCCCACATGGAGCTGACATTCCTGCAAAGCAAGACAGAAAATGAAGAGCAAACATAAAAAAGTAACTTATTGGATACGTTAGAAGATAATGGGGGGAAGATAAAAGTAGCATTGTGTAAAGGAGGTCCTGACTACAGGGACAGAGGAAATTTTAAATGGGGTGGTCCAGGGTAGCCATCACTGTGACATTTGGGCAAAGACTTGGAGCTGAAGCAGCTGGCCATGTAGATATCAGAGAGAAGAGCACTGCAGGCAGAGAGTATTCTGGGACAAAGAAAGAAAGGTTGGAGCTTGCCTGACATGTCTGTCAAAAATTAACGGGGCTTCTGTGACTCGAGTAAGAGTGCAGAGGAGAGAGAGTAATCAGAAATGAGGTCAGAGAGGTAACAGGGAGTCTGATCACATAGGACCTTGTAAAACACCAATGTAAGGACTTCGGCTTTTATTCTGAGAAAACTGACAGAGGGTTGGATCAGAGGAGTGACATGATCTACTTTCATTTTAACACGATCACTCTGCTTAATATATTGAGAATAAACCATGCATGGTGGGGCAAGAGTAGAATCCAAGAAACCAGTTAGGAAGCTACTGCAAAAACAGGAATGGTAGCATAAACCAGGACAGCAGCAGAGGAGTTGGTGAAAAGTAGCTCGATTCTGTGTTAATTTTGAAAGTGAAGCACACAGATTTGGTGGCATGCTGAATGTAGGATATGAGAGAGGAGTCAAGGATGACTGTATGGCTTCTGACCTGAGAAGGTGGAGGGATCAGGTTGCCATCCTCTGATGTGGCAAGATTAAAAATGAAATTGTCTTGATAATCCTCACCAAACCTATGATGTAGGTAATGTTATCCACATCTTACAGATCAGAAAACTGTTGTTTATATGGTTAAGTGACTTACCCACAGATCACACAACTATTCAGCTATAGAGCCAGGATTTAAGCTCTGGTCTATCTGACTCCAAAGCCTAGGCATTTTAACACTGCCTATTGCTGCTTTGCAAAGCAAAAGCTAGGAATATCCAAGTTTTGCCGTGAGTGACCACATACTCAGATCTCATAAATGTGTAGACATAAGACTATTTTATTAATAATTGTGGCAAATGGAAAGGGATTTCTAGTACTGGTCATGGTGAGAATCAAGTGCCCAAAGAGACCTGACTCACTCCCATTTACCCTTCTGTCAGTAACCCTCCATGGTGCCCAGTTGTGTGATATAGCACTCAGGATTATATATGAGTTTGTTCAGCTTCAATTATAATAACTAAGAGATCTCAACATGCTAATCCAACATCTGGCAGCAGTTGTTGCATGGCTGCTTCCCATTAGGATCATCTAGGAATCCATAAAAGTATGGATTCCACCATTTGCAACTACGTGAATGGAACTAGAGGGTATTAACGCTAAGCAAAATTAGTCAGCCAGAGAAAGACAAATATCCTATGACTTCACTCATATAAGGAATTTAAGATACAAAACAGATGAACATAAGAGAAGGGAAGCAAAAATAACATAAAAACAGGGAGAGGGACAAAACATAAGAGACTCTTAAATATAGAGAACAAACAGAGGGTTGCCAGAGGGGTTGTGGGAGGAGGGATGGGCTAAATGGGTAAGGGGCACTAAGGAAGACGCTTGCTGCAATGAGCATTGGGTGTTATACATAGGGAATGAATCACTGCAATCTATTCCTGAAATCATTATTGCACTCTATGCTAGCTAACTTGGATGTAAATTTAAAAATTAATTAATTAAAAAATACAGATTCGAAGCCCCCCCCCCCCAACGCCCTCACCTATAGAACTAGAATATCCTGGGGTAGATTCAGGAATTATTTTTACAACTGATTCTTCTGCAGTCTTGCAGGCACCAGTTAGTTAAATGGTGCTTGAGAACTTCTGAGTTAAGCAAGAACAGTAGGGACAAATGGTTGGGCTGCATTAGTTTACTAGGTTAGATGTGCTAGCTAAGGTTAAAACATGTCACTAGTCAATACATGGCCCCTGAGTAGTAGCGGCAGTCTCACCTGGAAAATTGTGAGAAGTTCAGGCTCTCAAGCCCCATTCTACACCTATTGAATTCGAACCTGGATTTTAGCAAGGTTACCCACTGCTTTGCAAGCACAGTGAAACCTGAAAAGCACTGGAACATATTAACAAATCCTAACTGGACCCTACTCTAGGGTCACATGGGCTGCAGATGGCTCAATGGCTATTTTTTGTACAGTTGACTTTTATATGCAGCTCAGTTGGTCCTGGACTGGGTGCTTTACATATATCATCTTATTTACTCCTCATGACAACCCTACAAGATAAATATTATTATTCCCCCCTTTTTTATAGGTGAGAAAACTCAGAAAGTTATAGTAACTCAGCAAAGGCCTTTTCTAAGAATCAAAGTTAGGATTTGAACCCAAGTCTGTTTATTCTCTTGAGTACATGCTCATCACACTGTACCATATTGCTTAAGATGAATAGCCAGTTGAAGGCTCAGCCAAATTCAGGAAAACTCATACAGGCAATCAGGTAAAACATGGAGTTCATTGTCCAAGAATGTCTGTAAGGGGATTCAGAACAACATGTCATTGAATTAGGCTTCTTCACCCAAGCTTCAATCACATTAGATACCTGCCATTACATTTTTATAAAACAGCAGGCCTGGCTACTCTCTACTGCACACATAGTGTGGCATCTGGCATCTGGCTGGCTCTTGGGATGGCATGGCCATGTTCTACATGAGGTGGGAGGCACCCTGTGCTATCTGTAGCAGTCACAATCCTGTAATGAGTAAACTATTCCCTTGGAGTAAACTATTCACCCATGTGCGGTAAACAACCAGAACAGCTGCTTCAGGGTGAGCCAAGCAGTACCATTTATGTGCCATCAGGTTCCCTAGAATTCTGCAGGTAGCAATAATAATCATAGCAAATTCTTATAGAGTGCCTTGGAGTCTGAAAATAGCATTGACATTTGTTGTTTTATTTGACTCTTAGAGAAGTCCCAAGAGTTAGATATTTTACTGATGAAAAAACAGATTCAGAAAGATTGATGACTTCTGCAAGACCACATAGCTAGTAAATGGCCAAGCATGTACTCAAACCTATGTCTTCTGATTTTAAATTCTTTGTTATTAGCCCAAGACAGTGCATGTAAATAGTTTAACAGTCGAGTCCCAGAGCTACATAAATCAGGGAGGATTTCCAGTATGGATATACTGAAAGTTGTAGCCTTGTTAAAGAAATTTACTACTGCTGAACCTGAATCTAAACATGTCTTTTTGGAGAAAGGTTTTGGAGAAGCCTTTGGTTTCCAAAGGCCAGAGAACATCCACCTCCTCCCCATGCCCAGAGGTCTTCACAATGAGCTAGTTTAACTGAATAGAAGTGAGGGTTCCCCTGATAGCAAGGACAGCTTCACAAACTCCCTAGCTAAACTCAGGAGGCTCTTCAGGCCTACTCCCATTGTTACATGGAAAACTAAGTGCCCCCCTGTCCCAGCCTCTTCTTCCTTGCCTTCTCTATAAATGTGTAAAGCAGTTAACAACATTCTTCTACAGTGTGCCTTTCACGGCATTACCCATCTCTGTAGACCAAACACACCTCAATGCACAACTATGGAGATTCAGGGGATCCTATGTACTCCACTACTCCTCCACTTGTAGATAATTCTCAGTAAATCTTTTCATAATGAACACCACACATCATTAGTAGTGTGGGTTACTATATACCACATACATATGGTGGCATCAAATGTGGTGGGTTCATTCATTCCAGTGTTACAGGATTTTGGAAGTGGGAAAATAATTTAACCAGACTACTGCAATTGGAAAACCTCACTGCTGGGTAACAGTGGTAGGTCACCCGTCATCTGGGAATGTCACTGACTGGACAGCTGTGAAATTTATACCATTAAACATGGAAGCTCAGTAGGTCTGCAGTTAAAGGGCTTCTAAAGAAGATAAGAATGCTCAAAACATGAGCATTTTTACTACATTGGAAGTCTTTTTTGAGCCAAAAGAAAAAATAATAGGTTATCTCAGAGACAGAGAGGTAGGGCACCCCATCCCCTACAGGACTACAATTCAGCTAACAGGGCAGTTGACTCCCTTGGAAACAGTAGAAGCATATCCAGAAGGGAAACAGGACAGTCTCCCTTTATAATGCTACTAGAGCCATGGAAGTCAACCCCAGTAGATATGAAATAGTTGATATGAAATGTGGCAAATCTAACAGAGGCCCAAGGGAAACATCACCAGAAGCAAGTGTGTTAGTATGAAAAACTAGAATTAAACTGTCTCTTCTATCATAAGTGTCCAAGCCAGAGACATCCTTAGAGGTTTTAATGGTTAATTTGCATGAAGAAGTATGCTATCAGCCTTGTTGAATGAAGCTGACTGGCCTGTTATGGGGAGACTTTCATATGACTCTCACCATAGAGTGAATTCTCTGGGTTGACTAAGAATAATGGGAGAAGCATCACTGTCTTAAATTGGGTACTTTGTGGAACTGTGTATACACACCCATTGTGGAGATTTCCTAGAAGAAGTGGATATAAGTAGAGAACACAAGGTTGTTCTCTAGGATATCCTAGGATATCCTACTTTGGGATATCTTGCTCTGCTGGCATGGTTATAAGACCCGAAGGCATCAGGGGAGAGAACTCCAAGCAATAAGGCTTTGACCTAGGTAATGCTGGATGATTTGATACGGGCAGCACCCCCTAATTGGACAAATGGACAATGGCCTTGAATTTTCTCCTGCACTCTGGAGTAAAGGGTAAAGAGCCTGCTTCATCCTCAAAGAGGAATAATAAACATACCTCTAGGAGATTCAGACAGTGAATAACTTTCTGCATTCTTATTATAGATATGGTCAAAGAGCTCCAAAAAGCTCTCCCTGAGAATCCCAAACACTGGATTGGAATGTAATCTCATTACTATGTTTATCTATATAAGTCCTTAGCAAACCCAGATGCAGAAACTTCATTGACTTCCCACTCCTACACAGTGACACAGAATCAGCTGGGGAAATGGGAGAGAATTTCATAAGCCACACAGTAGAGGACAGAATAAGGAAAGACAAATCCTGATGACTTGGAGGCTGACTTCCATTCCCCCTTTGGTAACTTAATAGAGCACTGACTCAGTAGGTATGGGTTAGCTCAACAAACATACTATGACCAGTACCTGAGCCTTTCTGATGGCTTCTTTTTTCTAACAAGACTACTTGTTCAAGCATTCCAATTTGCAAGAGACTGGGGAGTTTCTCAGGATGCAAGACGTTGAGTTCTATAACCTAAACAACAGTCCCAGGCAAAACAGGATGGTTGGTGACCCTATCAACCAGAAACCTTCTATTTTAACAGTAATATAGATGTCCTTCTGGCTCTGTAGCCTTTACATATATGGAGCATTTGGGAAGTTTCTCTCCTGAAACTCCAAGCATGGAACCTATCCTTGTGGGATAATAAGACTATGGGGTTTTTGTCCTTCAACACTTCAGCTTCTAAAATTTTTCCCTTAAAAAATCTTTTTTATATCTGCACAATATGGCATTAGTGTGAGCATGTCCCTTTGCACATCATTGTTCTTGCCAAATGAGTGAGCTTCTAAAATTCTGCCAATAACTTCTACACAGGCAAGACACTGAGTCAACACACTAGAGCAGTCGAGAAAGATACAGAAAGTTGCAGGTCTATACCAATGCAGAGAAAAGCCATGTGCTATATGGGCATGGATCAGAACAAGTGAACAAGAAGAGACAGCCAGCTCACAGACATCTATTGTTTGGCCCACTCATGGCTTTTCTCTCATTGACTCTGAATGTCTAAATGGCCTTGCAAGAGCTCTGTAGGTCATTATGAATCCCAAACCCCTATTGCCTCACTCTTGGCCACTCTACTTATCCACTGCTTCTTGTAGATCTAGAAGTACACTGTTGGATCCCCTAACCTATAGAGTCATAGGCACTTCCAAAAAAAACAAAAGAAATCTTTGGCATAGGGTAGAGGTATCAGCAGGAAGTTTGGCACAAAGTAAACACAAAAGCCCAGAAGGTGTGGAGGAAAGAGTTAAAATGCTATAGTTATTGTTCCAGATGTTATCACCTCATGTCAGGATAACTAAAATCTGCTAATAACCTGTCTCCATGCTTCCAGAAATCCTCCCCTGTATCTTCCCTGAGCACTGACATGGTTGCCATCTGCACACCACTTCCTTACTCATCTGTACATCTCTCAATGCCCAGCTTGTGGTAATGCAAGCACCTAATAATGACTTATTAATGTGACAATTTGTCCATTGATTTAAAACTCTGATGGCTCCCCCATCTCTACCACCATGTTTTTCAGTCTTTTCTTAAACCTTTCTTAAAGACTTTTCTTAAACCTTTGTTAAAATGAGTGTATTTGGAAACCCAAAATGCAAAGGAAATAAAGTTGAGCTGCCCTGGTTGAACTGGAGGAGGAGGCGTGGAATCTTTCCCCACTGTCCCTCCTCGGAGCTCTAGCAATGTCTGAAAAGGAGTAGGAAACATCATGAAAAATGCTTTGAAAGCCACTTACTTACAGTGTTAAAGCTGAACTCAAAGGCTCTCCATAAGTATAGCCACATGCCTCTTAATTCTCTCATCCTCTCCAATGTGAACCTTCTCCTTCAGGTTGTTCAGCAATCTCTGAGTTTGCCCTACTCATCCTCACCTCTTCCTGGAGTGACTTTTCTACTGGAATCTTTCCATCCTCCCCTCCGTTTAGATAAGGTATCTAAACCCTACCTTATCCTTCAAAGTCTAACTCAAATCCATCTTCTTCCCTCATCCCCATCAACTAGGCCCACAATGAATCTTCCTTTTAGGAAAATCAGTGTTTGAATCTCTGTCACCATTTTGGAGTATTCAGTACTTAGTCTGGCATGGTTAACTATTTCCTATGTATGTTTCAGTAATTTCTAAACTAATCTATTTGCTTACTTTGTAGGTCTGTTGGAGTTACAGATCACTTTAGATCAAGAGAGAGGAGTCCTATGATCCACTCTCTTCCTGTTACTGGAGTCATGCCTCTAGATGGGACCAGGTGCTGGTATTGTGGTATGTCAGCTCAAACATTACAAAAGGCAAGGGGATACATAGATGAATTCCTGTGGAGTTTGGAATAAACCAGGAACTCTCCAGATTAGTCACTAAAACCATGTTCTCTGTACTAAATTTATGTATCTTACCTTTTTTCCCATCTGAAGGGCTACGGCTGGAACTAGAAGGAATTGGACAATTGAAAAGCTTCAGTGACATCTGATAGAATCATTACCAATATGATAATACAATGTATAACAATGTGATGCTAAGGCCCCAAGTGTAGGAGACACTGTCAGTGCTCTTTCTGTGCCCGTTCAGATCCCTCACTATTTACATTCATGTCAGAACCTGTGTCTTCTCATAGAGCTACCTCATGTTAACAGAACCCACTGCATGCACTGGAAATGCCTGGCATTTACACATACACACACCAGGAAAGGGAGGGTTAGGTAGCCTACAACCAATAACTACTAATACCCCAGCTCCTTCTTCCATTGGCTGGGAGAATTCTGAAACATGTGCTTTGCAGTGTTTTCTAGAGTTTCTCTATGGAACAAAGCAACCATTTCCCACTCTGACAACTAACTTAAAGCTCATGCTTAAGTGGCTGACTTCCCTCTCCCCATCACTTCCTCCTCACTTTCTATGTTTCTTCCACCTTCTAATAAACTGAATGCATTCAAATCTTTGTCTCAAGGTCTCAAGCTGGGGAACCCAAACCAAAATACCAAAGCCATCCACCCAGAAATAGAGGTTATCAGAGATAGGCCTGTGTCAACATGAATTTCCTGAGATAAAGTGGCCAGGTAAGCATGTGCTGACCTCCTTCCCTACAAAAGGAAATTCATGCTTCCATACTTTACCTCAGAGACTGCATGTTCCTCTCCCTCCTTCCAGGTGACAAGAGCATTAACAGAGGACATGAAGCCAGCCGCACTCCACAGTTACACAGACTCTTCTTTCTGAGTCTTCTCCTTGCTGTCTTCTATTCACATTTAAGTTCTCAACCTACCACATGACACATCTCCCAGGAAGCCTTCTCGGATCCTTCATTTCTCTCCCTCTCCCTCCCAAACACTCTCTTTCCTAGCACCAACAGCCTGTTCATGATTGCTGCTTCTGGTACTTTCCACCAGACTAAATTCAAGGACTGTATCTCATCTGTATCTCATCTGCTGGGACTGTATCTCATCTTCATGTTTACCTTCAAAATATAAAACAGGGTCTGGCACAGAGTAAGTGCTTAAAGAATAATTGTTGCATGAATGACTGCAATTTTCTAGATGCCTATACTAGTTCTGGTCATTGTTTACGATGTTTATGATCTTGGATCATATTCTCTTCCACTTACCAGAGTGAGTGACCTAAACTCAGGATACTTGGTTACAAAGGACCACAGAGATCTCTTAGGATATCACTTTCACAGGAAAACTCAGATCAGTACATTACAAGGCCAAGATTCAGAAAACCTGGCTTCTACCACTTTCAGATGCATAACCTTGAACAAATCTCAATTTAATTCTCTCATTCAACAAAGCCCCTGAATCTTTCTCCCCATCTATAAAACTGGGAATTTGCCTTACCTACTTCAAAGAACAGTGTCCTTGTCTCAATATTTATTGAGCACTAACTAGTTGCCAGATCCTCTGCCTGGAATTGAAAATATAACACTCAGCACTCAGACTGTCTGCAAGGAGCTGATACTGGTGATGATCCAAAGAGATGAACAATGCATCCCACGAAGGGGGAAAGTGATATTCAGAAAGGTATGTTATCTGTGCATGTTCACACAGCTAGTTAAAAGAATAAACAAACTCCAAATACAGCTTTATGTAAACAAAATACCACCTTTCCATAGCCTAGAGTTTCAGGTTCCCCTCTTCCACCTACCTCTAGTGCAAGGCATATATGTTCCTGCCCTTGCTTTAGATTTTAGCTTAGCTTTATATTTCAGTTTATAATCTAATTTTAGCAGCTGGCTGGTGGTATGGCCAAAATTAGCTAAATACTAAAGGAATAAAATGGCAGGCACTCAATAAGTGCTGGCTGCATTAAACCAAATTGAATATTTTCAGTCATTGGGTTTCATAAGACGTGGAAAGTCCAAGGACCTGAATGACTTCAAGCACTCCAGCTATCTCCAATCAGTTCAATTCAACTCCATTCCATTCCATAAGCCTTTACTGACTGCCTCTGATGCAGGACACTGCACTAGGATGAATGATACAAAGCTGAACCTGTAGGACTAAAGAATATTTACAAAGAACTAATCTTAAGTGAAAGCAGCTGCTACCATGCCTGGTGCTTAGGTGCTGCCTGGTCAGTGTTTGTTGAGTGAATGAATGAATAGATAAGTTTGCATGCTCCTATGATATTTGCCTTTGTAAAATGGCAAATGCTCTGAGTCACATAAACCTTTATTTGAATCCTAGTGTGCTACTGAGTCTCAGTTTTCTCATCTGTAACATGGTGATAATATTGCACCCCCCCACCCCTTTTTTTTAAATAAATAGTTTCTTGAACATTTAAGAAAGAGTGAGTTTGATGCTGGTTGCACTGCACTACTAAATGATGGATTTTAGAGCTCCTCCTTTGTACCCATGCTTCCAACATCTTTAGGATCTGGTCCTAGAAGCATAGACTAGAATCCTAACTGCTCAGAGACTTTGGGAAAGTCCGTTCATCTCTCCAAGACTTAGTTTCTTCATCTATAAAATGGGGACAATAATAGCAGCTAACTCACAGGATTATTGTGAGGACTAAGTAAGATAACATGGGGAATAAATAAACATTAAAAAATATATATAAAATGGAGAAAGCTCCCCTCTCAGTGCCTGGCACAGAGTAAGCATTCGATAAATAATAGTTCTCTTCCCTTACACTGCTTCCTTCTTGCTGCCTTAACCCTAGCACACCAGGGTCTCATAACTCACTCCTCGACTTTCCATTGGGACCTTCCAGTTGACATTTATTAATGCTTCTGCCTGTACCACATCAAAAGCAGAAGCAGAAAGATCTCTCCCAACCTGAAATATACCATCTGTTATAACTGGGGGTGCAGCCACCCCACAGCACAGGAGCCTCATCGTGGGCCACCTAATTGCCAAGAAGATGGATCCTGTACCAGTTTCAGGTCATGAAAAGGAAAAGAATCATGCTAGGCCCTCTTTAACTCAAAAGAGAACCAACTCAGCTGTGCTCCCACCTGCCCAGAATTCAGAGTAAGCTTAAAGAGAAATCCCACCTACTGGAGGATGCTGAATCTGTGTGGAGGTCACGAAAGGCACCCATGGGCTCAAGGTGGCTGCTGCAGGGAGAGGACTCTATTGCTGAGCTTGCAGCGCCACCCGGTGGGAATTCTGGCCAATACAGCTAATTTAATCCTCAATCAAAAGCATCAATTTGTGGAGCCCTGCGATTCCATCAGCGTCAACCCTTACAGGTTTGTACCATGACTATCTACCAAGGGAAATAGATCACCCCTTTTCTTAGCAATCAACATATTTCACTATTAATCACACCTTCCCCTGGGGAACTGTAGTGTGGGAAGTATGAGGGGGAGAAAGCATTGTATGGACCTGAGTTCAAATCCTCCAATTCCAAACCTACTGAGCTGTGGGTGGCCTAGGGTAACTTACTGCTTAGCTTCTGCATTTTCAGAACAGAGTTAGTTGTACTAACCTGGCGACATCTGTAAAGAATTAAATCAATTCTGTATGTAAAACACCTGGAACTCAGTAAATATTTGTTCACCACCACCGCCACCCCCCAACTACCACCAGCGTAAACTAATGTGAGCTCACTATATATACAGACATCTTACTCAAAGCAAGGAAGGTTAATGTCGAAATTAGTCCTTGGGTCCCATTTTCATAAAGCTTGTTAAGTGTTTAAATAACAACTTCCTGTTACTTTCTTCATAACCCTCTTCCCCAGAGACCTCAGCTAAGAGCCTCTTATTAAGATCCTTTTTTTTCCTTCTGTCTCACAAGAGAGGCCACACAAGAATTTGTGTAAAAGAGGGATTAAGCTTTCAAAGATTCAAACCTAATGATTCCCTGAAGAAAAAGGAAACAATAAAAACGATGTAGATAGAGCCCTGGCAACAGACCCTGAGCACTGGGTGCTAGGTGAGCCTGTCTCCACAATGGGTTGGAAAAGACTTAATGAGGGAAGATCTGATATCATGATGGAATTGTGGCATCAGGCTACAGTGTTCAGGCTAGAAAGGAATTTAAACATCATCTCTCCCAACCCTTCATTTTATACGGAAGTAAACTAAGGCCCATGAGAATGGAGCTTTGCAAAGATAACATGAAATTAGTGACAGAGATGGAGACAAAACCCAGATCTCAAGCAGAGAGCAAGGCTGTTTGACATATGAAAAAAGAAGCCTTTCAAATCAGCAGGGAAAAGAAAGATTAACCAATAAATAGCACTGGGACAACTAGCTGGCCATCTTAAAAAAGGAAATAAAGCTAGATTCTTACCTTGCTTCCAGTACCAAAATAAATTCCAGAGAGATTTTAAAAACATTTACATAAAAACAAAGAAATATAATTAGAGAAGTAACAGGAAAAAATAGGTTAATAGTTTTATAAACACTTTCTAAGTATGACATAAGTCCCAGAAGCCGAAAGGCACATTTCACGTAGGAATTTATCTTCAGCCTTTTTTTTTTTTAATGTTTATTTATTTTTGAGAGAGCACGAGCGGGGGAGGAGCAGAGAGACAGGGAGACACGGATTTTGAAGCAGGCTCCAGGTTCTGAGCTGTCAGCACAGAGCCCAACGTGGGGCTAGAACTCACAAACCGTGAGAACATGACCTGAGCCATAATCAGACGCTTAACTGAGCCACCCAGGTACACCTATCTCCTGCCTTTAAACCAAGGAAGGAAGAGCCCTCCCTGCCCCAGCAACAACACACGAACAACTGCCTGCAGCCACTGAGAGACCTACACAACCTCACACTGTTGTCCTTCTCCAGTGAACTTCTGTTCAGAACGACCCTCCCCAATTTCCTCCTAAAACCTAACTAAACGTTGACTTTCTCTTTGTTTCTTCAGACTTGCCTATGGTTCACCACAGCCTGCTTTTCCCAAATTGCAATTCCTCTGCTATTCCTGAATAAACTCACTTTTTTTACTTAAAGTTGCTCTTTGTCCTGTTTAAAATCAACACTACCTTACGATAAAGTCTACTTGATAAATCAGACACAGTTAGAGATTAACAACAATAGCTAATAATGAAACAGAACAATAATAACAAACTACTACAATAAAAGTTAAGAGAACGCTGCCTCACTCTCAAAACACCGACCGTACTGTACTCACCTTTCTTGTGATAACTGAGAGACAACATCCCGCCTGCGTGACAGGATGACGTCAAGTGAATGACGCAGGCGCTGTGACGTAGTGTTAGGCTACTTATTGACCTCCCGATGATTCGTCAGAAGGAGGATCCTCTGCTTCCAGACTGTGGTTGACTGAGAGTAACCGAAACTGCAGACCGCGAAACCGCAGATATAGAAGAATACTGTATCCCCCTTCCACAGGGCTGGAGGATGCCACCTAGTGCGGAGGTGCAGGTCCAGCGTCTGTCCTTCACAGGCTGGGCGTGGTGGTGCTTCTAGCAGCAGCAGAAACATGCCCCAGAGGGCTTGGGAGTAGGCAGTGTCCAAGTGTTGTAACGGATCTGGCCTCTGCCAGATGGGCTGGTGGTGGACCCTCTTCTGGATACCAGTAGTTCTTTGATAATCTGTGAGCTCCTGGCTTATAGCCAAACCAGAGGGTTCCGTCCAGGTGCTACAGGCTCAGACGTTCACTCAGAGCCACTTCCCCAGAGGGCAAGAGAGCTGCAGGAGGGCTGGCTTCTTCTGTGCACTCGCCACTCTTCCCCATCACTAGGATCACCAACATCGATCTCCCAAAGCAGAAGATAGATGCAAGCAGGAAGGAAAGGGGAGAAGAGTAGAACACCCGGCCTCCCAGAGGGACTTTTTGCAGCTATTGACCTAACTCCTCCCCAGAGCTTCCCATGGGCTCTATTAAACCTTTTATTCAGAGCAAGGACCCAGTCTGGTATACATTTGCAGATGAAAGATGTCATCCCTCAAGATGTGCTTGAGGGTGAGAGAAGCTGCCAGCTGCTTTCACCAAAAAAGAATAGTTAATGTATGGTAGGGCTCTCCCTTACACCAGGAGTGTGAACTGTAGGAATTTGCCTTACAGAAATACTTGAACAAGGACACGACGATAGCCATTGTAACAGAAAACTGAAAGCAACATAAATGTTCATAAATATGAGTGATTACGAAAATTATAGTATATCCATACCATACAGTGCCACACAGCTTTAAAAGCAATGAGGTAGATTTATGTTTACTGATGTGAAAAGATATGCAAGTTTCTTTAGTAATTGAGAAGGCATACCTCAAAGCACTTTTATAATATCCTCTTCCTCATTTTTAAGAGATTCTCTATAAAAATAACAAACACTACAAGCCAGATACTCTAAGTACTTTGCATATATTAACTCACCTACTCCTCATAACAACCCTATGGGGTAGGTGTCCATTTTACACTTAGGAAAACTGAGGCATAGGGAGCTTATGTAACTGCAGTTAAGCCCATGAAGCTAACAGGGACTGAGAGTTATCATTGTAACCAGGCAGGCTGGGTCCAGAGTCCAGCATCTCAGCACCACACCCCGTTTTTCTCTGTAGGTAGGTCTGCCCGCATTTGTTTGGAAAGAAACCCAAGAAAACTCTTCTTTTTTTTTAAATATATGTATTTATTTTTGAGAGATAGAGCAGGAGCGGGGGGAAGGTGCGCGGGAGGGGGGAAGGATGGTGGGTGGACAGGAGATCCAAAGCTGCCTCTGCGCTGACAGCAGCAAGCCCATGCAGGCTCGAACTTATGAACCACAAGATCATGACCTGAGCCAAAGTTGGACGCTCAACTGACTGAGCCACCCAGGCTCCCTGAGAACTTTCAACACTAGTTACCTTCAAGAGTCAGGATTAGGAAACTGAAGGAATAGAAGGAAAAGTTTTATCTTTTAACTTATGGCTTTCTGTACAACTTGACTATTTTTATAATAAGCATGCATTGCCTTTACAATATAGACACATATACATGTGCATGTATATATACATACATAAACATATACATATATTTGTTATTTACAATTGAGTCTCTAGACTTGGACTGATGCCGTCATCCACCTTAGTCCTAATCCCACTGATACTCCCTACACTGATTTGCGAAAATCCTACTCAGCCTTTATTCATTCAGCCATTAATACTGAATCTGCTCTGAGTGCCTGATCACTGTCTCGCTTGAAACCTGCAATGACTTTCACCAGTCATGACAAAGTCTGTGATGCACTTCATACTAAAACTTTGGCACTTAAACCCTTGGCCCTTCATACTCAAACTTCATACTTGGGCAACACTAAACTATTTGTTGTTCCCTGCTCACAAATTTCTGTCACTAGTTTCCTGGATTGCTCTTATCCAGCCATCCATTTCTACCCTCACTTGAACTCTTACTCATCTTTTAATGACAGTTCAAGAAGTACCTCAGCATAGAAGCTTTCCCCAAGCTCCTCACTGATGTCCTTCCCCATCAAGAATGAGTTTGGGGCCTCTCCTCCTGCTCCCATAAACCCTGCATGTGTCTCAATCCTAGGACTTCACACCTCATTTTAATTGCCTGATAGGGACACCTGTCTCCTGTGAGCTCCATGAGGGTTCTGTGTTCATCCTTGCTTCCTAGGCAACTAGCATAGAACATGGAAAAGTATAAATCCTCGAGAACATCTGGGAACTAATAGAAAATATTGAAAATAATAGTTCGTCCAGTCATATGCCAGGCATTTAACCCTTTACATGGATTAGCTGTCAGTTATTTCTCACAGAAGCCTTATGATGGAGGAACTGTGATTATAGTTCTAGCCAAGAGGCCTTTTAAAAGCCCAAAGTGATTATGTTATTTGCCTAAATTTGCACAGCTGGAATGTAGTAGTGGTCAGATATAGATCCAGACGTGTGACCCCAGAACCATGGGCTGAACCCCTGTGCTACCAGCTGCCTCTTGATGGAGAGCTAAGTACTCTAATTCCATGCTTTTAACTCCTCTCCAGGTCCCCCATCACTGCCTAAGCTCTGACTTGGGAATGTAACACCCATGAAGCCCATGCTTTGTGGAATACATACAGATGTCATTTCCTTGTTCCATCAAAGCTCCCAAAAGAGAAGCCAAATATTGACATTTGTGTTATCTCAGTGATAAGCCAGAGCCTGGAGCCCAGGAGCAGGCACTAAGGTGAGTATCTTCAGAAGGAAGGAAGGGAAGGAGGGAGGGAGAAAGGAAGGTATCTCACCTCTTCTGAGTCAGTTGTCAGTGTAAAAAGCAACTTCAAAACAGCATCTCAGCCTCTTTCCTATGTTTACTCTCTCTCTCTCTCTCTCGCTCTCTCGCTCTCTCTCTCTCTCTCTCTCTCAAGAGAATAGGATGGTCCTTTCTTCCAGAATTCCTAGCTTCATCTAAGTGCCTCAGAACTAGCACTGCAGCGCCACCTTGTGTTCAAAGGCCATTATGTCACCCCAGTTGAAGCATGTAAATAAGGTAGAAGTCACTTTTTTTCCAGGTTGATGAATGTTAATGGTCACACACACAGTCATATATACCCCACCCTTTGATAAAATACCGTTGTATGGTGGACACAGTGTGCTCTGATTACATTCTCTGTCAGTAAAGGAGTGCACCACTATTGACAGCATTTTGGTGTCAGCCCTAAGAATTGCCTCAGCTGCAGAGAGCTGCCTTGCCCAAGGTCACGTCCTTCCTAGGGAGACTTATATACAATGTCTGATTGACACAGTGATGTAAAGGCTGGTGATCCTGGCCCAACAAAGATACCCCTGAAGAGCCATTCTCTCTCCAGAGCTCCCCCATGGGTTGGTTGGGGCTGTCACCAGACCTGCATTCAAAGAGCTTCCCCCTCTGCCCAGTCCTGCTTCCTGTCCCTCTTTTCCATAGGTGTCTATCTGAAGGGCACATGTTAATAACCATCCTACACACTAAACTGCATCACAGAATCTACATCCACAACACTGTGTCTCTGAAATGTGGAAGTATCTCTGTTTATTCCTCTATTCAAGAAGCATTTTCTAAGCCTGCATGTACTAAGGAATGAATGAGACAGAAGATCGAATTCTCTATTTCTATAATCTAGAGCTTAAACTCGTCTAAATGCAGCTCCTAATTCTGTCAGCTGGTTTATAGGCAGGCAAGAGTACAAATAAAGCAGGTGAACCAATTAATAGTAGCAAAACCCCCTTTGAGGTGCTGCAGTAACTAAAATAAATAGAACATCAGGGCCACATTGATGTTTTATCAATGTCATATGACCTGCCAATCATGGGGAAAGGGACAAATATTTCCCACATGGATACAAAGGGTACATTTTGAAATTGTTTTTTTAAGTTAGAAGTGAGGAGGGGGGTAGAAAAAGGATCTTTCCTGTGGCAGCATTTTGTTACCCCTCTTCGCTTTAGCCCCTATCCTTAACTGAAGCAATTAAGGGTATTCTTGGGGAGATGTCAGATGCTCCCAATACTCTGACCCCTAATTCAGAGATGCAGGTCCTGGGAATTCCCCACCTATTTTCTAAATGTGAGCTCCTCGAATCTTCCATCATGAATTTCAACATTAGGGAAGCTAAAGCACCTTAACTCAATGCCAGCCTCACAAAAAAATCATATCACATAGACTACGTATCACCTAGCAGGAGGAGAAAGCCAGGAATTCTAAGGAGGTGCATGTGTTGTCTCTAGTAGCTCTGAATAGTTAACAAAATGCAGAACTATATGACCTATAATACCACTGAGTGGACACCCAATATTCTGTCTATCCAGCACCTGCACACCTTCACCATCTGGGGTACAACAGCTTCTTCTGGGAAATACTCTCTTTTTGCTCTAACAGGGGATGTTATGTCTGTATGTGGTTCTATCACCTCTGTCAACACCAATGTGGGGGACAGACCCCACCTAACAAAAGAAGTATGGATTTGCAAACCCCTGGAGGGAAACCATAGCAGGGGGCACCCTAGTAAGAAATAAACATACCAAGTACTAAAAGCTGGTTTGTTACACTCTAAATAAGTCACACACCTCTCTAGGTCTTCTTCGTCTGCAACAAAAGAAAAAACAGTACCCATTTTATGGCCTACTATGTCACGTGCCATGCTTGGGCTTTACTTACACTGCGGCCCTCACTTTTCTCAACTACTCAGGGAAGCCATTTTACAGATGAGAAAGTGCTGGCTCAGAGAGGTTAAGCAACTTGCCCAGTGTCACGGAGCTGGGAACTGGCAGAGCTCATGTTTGAACCTAGGTTTGTTTAACAGCAAAGCCCAGCTTGTTTACCTCACATATTGCTGTCTCTTAATAGCGTCTCACACGTTCTTAAAAGAGTGTATGTGAAAGTTCTTCCTAGCATAGCACCTGTACCTCATAGGCACTCAATAAATGCTGGAAGAGAATGGCAGCTGTTCAGTGGAAACTTGCACAATGTATTGCACAGCCCAGCCCACTGCCATCACATACCTGAACCTGTCAGTAAAGATGGTTAAATTACAACGAATATGGAAGAGGCAGTGCATGCTCCCTTACCCAGACCACCTCTCACAAAAAGAGTGTCCAGGGGGCAGTTTCAGGTGCTACCAAGACCTGAGTGTGCCTGAGGATTTCTCCCTTGTCACTCCAGCTCTTCAATTCAATGAACACCCTTTCTTCCTCTGTCTCAGGCGAGCAGTTTAAAGACGTTCATGTATTTTGATCACATCCCTCTGTTCCTGTGATTGATGCTTTTAGAATAAATGATCTACCCCTCAGTCACTAATTGCCTGAGTTTCAGGAATTTCTTCTGTGGTCACAGGAAAGTCAATGAGTCATTACTCACCCCCCTCAATCTCCTTTCAAGGCAAAACTGAAGCAGCGAAGCTGAAGCAATAGTATTTTATCGGCAGGTTTATGCAGAGACAACGAAGCATCTAACGGATCTAACGAATAAAAATAGTGAGGAGAATAGCATTCATGGCCCATACCCAACATATCTGACATCTAGTGGGGGTTATTTTTTAACATCTCCTTCCTCCATAAAATAAATTTGATTTCGGTAATAATCATGAACTAAAACAAATAATCAGGATGATAAAACAAGGAATGCAGGTGATAAAATTGTTCCCTTTTTTTGCACTATGTATATATATATTCACGCCAATAAAATTAAAACTGAAATAATTATGGGCGCCTGGGTGGCTCGGTCAAGCATCCAACTCTTGATTTCAGCTCAGGTCATGATCTCACAGTTCGAAGTTCGAGCCCTGATTCGGGCTCTGCACTGACAGTGCGGAGCCTGCTTGGGATTCTCTTTCTCCTTCTTTCTCCGCCCCTCCCCTGCTCACACTCTGTCTCTTTCATAATAAATAAATAAACATAAAAGAACTGAAATACTTAAAGTAGAAAACGAAGGAACTGTGGATTAAGACTTCATACTTATATTAACTTACTTTTTCTTTAAAAGAGAGGGCAGTACGTGGGGCTGAGCTGACAGCTCAGAGCCTGGAGCCTGCTCTGGATTTTGTGTCTCCCTCTCTTGCTCTGCCCCCTGCCCCGCTCATGCGCAGGCGTGCGCGCGCGCTCTTTCTCTCTCTCTCTCTCTCTCTCTCTCTCTCTCTCTCTCATAAATAAAACAGGGGTGCCTGGGTGGCTCAGTCGGTTAAGCGTCTGACTTGGCTCAGGTCATGATCTCACTGTTCGTAAGTTCGAGCCCTATATTGTGCTCTGTGCTCACCTCTCAGAGCCTGGATGGAGCCTGCTTTGGATTCTGTCTCCCTCTCTCTCTGCTTCTCCCTCACTCACGTTCTGTCTCTCAAAAATAAATAAACATTTAAAAAATCTTTTAAAAAAAGAATAAATAAAATATTATTTTTAAATTTTTTTTTAAATTTTTTTTTCAACGTTTATTTATTTTTGGGACAGAGAGAGACAGAGCATGAACGGGGGAGGGGCAGAGAGAGAGGGAGACACAGAATCGGAAACAGGCTCCTGGCTCCGAGCCATCAGCCCAGAGCCTGACGCGGGGCTCGAACTCACGGACCGCGAGATCGTGACCTGGCTGAAGTCGGACGCTTAACCGACTGCGCCACCCAGGCGCCCCTAAAATATTATTTTTAAAAAATTTTTAAAAATAAAAGAGAGGGCAGTAAAGACATAAAGAAATGCTTCCAAGAGACCGAACTGCATGATGTTCCAAGAATGATCAGCACAGAGAAGGATGGAACTGAAGTAACTCCAGTTTCTTCGTCTCACAATCACTGTGCTATCCATTTTTATTTTGAATCTACTGCTTAAATGCAGACATATATAGATCCATAGGAAACCATGCCCCAAATGGGCTAAAACAATTCCACATCATTTTGAATTTACCTTCCACACCCACACATGTAGCTGAGTCCACGTGTGTTGAGGGCTCATGGAAGAACTGTAAGTTCTCCAAATTAATTTCCATGTATATTCCAATCTTTGATAAAAGATCAGTAAAAAAACATACTGGATGAAGCATATATATGTGTACATGTCATAATTAATTCAAACTCCACAGTACTCACGGTGGTTTGTTTTTCTTCTCTTTCAGGGACAAGTATTTTGTAGCTGGCATTGTTTAGAATTCCTAGTTTATGGTGATAATAAAAAGCAAACCAATTTCCAGACAGCTTTATTACTGTTTATAAATTCTCCACAGATAGTGCACCCCTTTACTGCTTATGCAGGGGGCAGACACTTCCACCTGCCTGTTACACCACTGTTACTGGCTACTGTTTCTGGATTCCTGCTTTGTCCACAAACTGTGCCACATACTTTAAATACACTACTTAAGCCTCACAACAACCTTGATAAATGAATTCATGTACACGGGACGTTGCCGAGCACACGGTGGGGCTTCATCATCATCATCATTAACCCCACTTAATTAACACCCACACTGGGTAAGTGTGACCCAACTGGTAAAAAGCAGAACCAAAATGTGAAGTCCAATCTACCTGACTTCAAAAGTGAGTTCCATCCACAACATCATCTGATGAAACATTCGCAGGCTAGGTATAGTGTAGTAGAATGAGTAGCTGCCTGCCAGAGAGAGATTCAATACGTTCCGAACACACCTATGTCTGCAGTTAATTCCCTCTCATACTAGCCTTTCTTTTTGTTTGTTTGTTTCTCTCTTTCTTTTTTAAGAGAGAGAGAGAGCATGAGCAAGCGAGAGGGCAGAGGGAGAGAGAGAATCTTAAGCAAACTCCATGCTCAGTGCAGAGCCAACTCAGGGCTCAATCCCACCACCCTGGGATCATGACCTGAAACAAAATGAAGAGTCTCATTCAACCGACTGAGCCACCCAGGGGCCCCCACACTAGCCTTCCATAATACCTGACATTTAGCCACTCATCTTTCCTTTCAGTTTTTTGTTTTGTTTTGTTTTTAAATTTTTTTAAGTTTTACTTTAAATCCAATTAGTTAACATACCGTGTTATATTAGTTTCAAGTATATGGTATAGTAATTCAACACTTCTATACATCACTCTGTGCTCATCACAAGTGAACTCCTTAATCCCCATCACGTATTTCACCCATCCCCCAACCCCTCCACTCTGGTAACCATCAATTTGTTCTCTGTAGTTAAGAGTCTGCTTCTTGCTTTGCCTCTCTCTTACTTTTTTTTCCCTTTTGCTTGTTTGCTCCATCTTTTCAGCTTTAGGTAACATGCAGAGCATTTATTAGAGTTTAAATATTTCTGTGACTGTTGGATAAATGGTGGGTCCCTCATGGGCTGACAGCCACAAGAGGGCGGAGTGGGACCACATCTGCTTTGTTCCCAGTGTGTTCCCAGCACCTAGCATAGTCCTAGAATACTATCGGCATCAAAAGTGCATAAGTTGCATGAGTAAAGAATGAATGACTAGAAGAGTTTTTTAAAGTATATTTTCAGATTAAATGGGGTCCTCACAACAGGACAGGGAGGCAGACACTATTGAAACTAAATGAACACACTATTTTCACTAAATGAAAAATGTGAAGATTGAAAAAATGAAAACTTCCATCCCAAGTTTCTTCACTTGAGTTACTTTCTTGTCATTTCCCTCAATTTCAGTTCCCTTTAGCCTTCCTTCAAACCTGCCTGGAAACCTGCAGTAAGCCAGCACCTGCCTCCTTGGTTTCTATATGTTTAACTCCCATTTCCCTCATCTGTGTTCCCTGCTATACTGTGAGCTCTGTAAGGTCAGGGACAGCGTCTTCCTGTCATAACTGCGGCACCTAGAACAAGGTTTTACCAAAAATACACATATAATATGAACAAGTATATGCATAATAAATAATAAAATAGTCTGAATTTGAGTCTCAAGTCTGCCTTCTAGCAGCCATGTGTTTTTGGACAAGTCACTTAAACTCTTTGAGCCCAGTTTACTCATAGATAAAATGGGGATAATAATATCTCCTGGTAAAGCTTCTATAAGGATTATCAATGCTGGGATGCCTAGAAGTGATCCTGACACCTATTTAGAACCCAACAAATGACGAATGCTTATTTCCCCTGCCCTGTTCAGCTGTAGGCACAGAGGACCTTCTGACCTATGTCTAGTCGCAGTGAAAGGAGGCCTTAGCACTCACAGGTAGTTTGGCCCAACTAGGGAAGGATCCGCAGAGACATTTAGGGACCACATTTAGTAGTAACTAAAACTGTCCCTTTGCCTTCTAGGACACTGAAGGAATGAGTACTGTCACCATGAGCACTTGCTCAGAGATTCCAATTTTCAACCCCTGCTCCTCAGAGGAAAAGATGCCAGCTGGGGCCACCAGCTTTTGGAGATCAAGGTGCAATGAGCTCAATGCCAAGTACTGTGGATGCACGAAGCCCTCGAGCACTGGAGAGAGAAGCGGGCTTTTATCTCTTAGCTTCCACTGCTTTACCTTCTAGGCGCCTGTTTTTCCACATTTCTTTCTGGTTTATACCACTTTTCCCAGAATGGAAACTTTCCTATTCTTTCAGTTCACAAGGAGGCCTCCCCTCACCTGTGCCTATGTAGGCTGCTTGCCTTGACTGGAGATTTGGGGAGGGAGGAGGGCTACACAGCACAGCACAGAAGCGGCTTCCAGTGGAATGGTTGTACTGTCTCACCACTCCCTTGAGGCCCTGCACCAGGGAGACTCAGAGACCCTTCAGGCCACCTGCTTCCAGCCTCTCTTGTCTCAACTTCTCCTTCCTCCTTTCTTTGCCCCTAACCTTACCCTGACAGTTGTCCTCACCTCATCCCCTATGCCAGAAACTCCTTATTTTTCTCCCTTTCTATCCAAAACTATAGAACCAAAGTTATCAAGTCACTGAAAGGAACAAAGAACCTGCCATTTAATATTACCTGCTCTCTTTAAAGGTATATGGGAATCTGTAAGTAGCAAAATATTTTCTGTGGGCACATTTAATAAACATCATATCCTCCTTAGTTGCAGCAGCTCTGGGATTCTACCTTGACCCATTTCTTATCATTAGCATCAAGGCCATTATAGCCACTCCCCCCCCCCCCGGCAGTGTCCAAACGCTGGCATTTAAGTCTCCAATACTAATGTAGCTCTCACTCAAAGGATACAAGAGCTACAATTCAATTCAGCATTTATAAATTGCCAGGTACTGTAAAAGCAGATTCAGAGTATTAAGCAAAATCGCTGCTCTTAAAGGAACTGCATTCTAGACAGAGACAGGTATATACCCCTCTGGACTGGATATAATTTGCTTTCAGTTTTATGTGCCAATTACCACAACCTAATTTCTTTCCTAGACACAGCTCTGAGGTCTGTTTTATTTCTTTTCTAGCTTGTCCCCATGTTTCTCTTTCTTTTTCAACGTGAGGCTAGCTACCTTCAGACTAACTAAAAGAAAGGCTTGAATGGGAAAATAACACCCTTAATCTTGTATTTGCTTAATGTCTTATATTTAATAAAGAAATATTTATGTGCCTAGTAATCCAACTTTTCCCAGCCTTATCTTCTTCTATTACATAGAACAGATCCCCTTCTGTGGACCTCTGGAGTGTTGCAAGAGAAAGAAATAAACTTCTACTATGTTGAACCATTACACGTGTGGGTCACACATGGCCATTACAGGCCATTACATGCCTGGACTGCACATACTAATTTTAAAACTGTTTGTCATACAAGGTAGAATGAAGTAAATGCTGGGTAGAGATATAAGTCGTGTGCTTTGAGGGGCACAAATGAAGAAATGATATTTTCTGCTTAGTATTTATTGTTTAGCTTGTCAGATTTTATCCTCACAATAACAGTGCTCAGTATATTTTCTGTCCTTTGTATAGCTCAGGAGACTGAGATCAGAAAAATTAAGGAACTTGCACATCACTAAGCTAACTTTAAATAGAAATAAGATACAAATTTAAGTGTTGCTTCAAAACCTATGTCCTTCCATGACACCATGTTACCCATTGTAGTGGAGGTCAAAGGTGACTTAACATGGATCTGGTATATGAACTGGGCCTGAGACAATACATAGTGGATAAACCCAAGTATCAGAGGCCATCTAAGATATTCCACTGATATCACATTCTTATGCAAATGAGCTTTGCATATGTGACCCAGAGTCATATCATGGTGGCTACAAAATTTGAAGCAAAACTTGTTTAATTCACAAAGCCACTTTCTGGAGAGATAATTAGTATTCTTGAGTGGAGCATGCATTTATCCTCTTCTACTGGGTACACAAGTCATTGGGATGATGAGCCCATCCACCATCTGTCTGGGTAAGTGATAACTGCCAAATACCAGGGGCTGAAGCTCTTAGCAAAGTGAGGACACTAGCAGCAGCAGTTGGCTTGAGCCTCCTCATATAGGAGAACTAATTAAGAGAAATAATTAGGCTTCCGCTAGATCCCAGTGGGATTCATTAAAGGAAAATCTTGTAAAATATTTTATCCCAGAACGTGTTTTTGGATCATCCAGAAGAGTGATTTAATTAGAGGATTAAAAACTCATTGAAGTAGATTCCAGAATGGAACTGTTTCTGTCAAAACAACATGGAGATCACTATCCCAGGGCAAAAAAGAAAAGAGAAAAAAAAAAAGACATGCCAGGCATCCTTTGTCTTTCTTTTTAATGGGCAGATGGCTGCAGTTACTCATTTCTTTTTTTTTTTATTTTTTATTTTTTAATATTTACATCCAAATTAGTTAGCATATAGTGTGACAATGATTTCAGGAGTAGATTCCTTAGTGCCTCTTACCCATTTAGCCCATCCCCCCTCCCACAACCCCTCTCGTAGCCTTCAGTTTGTTCTCCATATTTATGAGTCTCTTCTCTTTTGTCCCCCTCCCTGTTTTTGTATTATTTTATTTCCCTTCCCTTATGTTCATCTGTTTTGTCTCTTAAAGTCTTCATATGAGTGAAGTCATATGATTTTTGTCTTTCTCTCACTGACTAATTTCACTTAGCATAATACCCTCCAGTTCCATTTGCGTAGTTGCAAATGGCAAGATTTCATTCTTTTTGATTGCCGAGTAATACTCCATTGTGTGTGTGTGTGTGTGTGTGTATGTGTGTGTGTATACACATATATATACATACCATATATATATATTCCATACCATATATACATATATGTAATACATATATGTAATACTCCATTGTGTGTGTGTGTATATATATATATATATATATGTATATATATATATATATATATATATATATATATGCCATATATATATACCACATCTTCTTTATCCATTCATCCATCGAGGGACATTTGGGCTCTTCCCATACTTTGGCTATTGTTGATAGTGCTGCTATAAACATGGGGGTGCATGTGTCTTTTCAAAACAGCACACCTGTATCCCGTGGATAAATGCCTAGTAGTGCAATTGCTGGTTCATAGGGTAGGTCTATTTTTAGTTTTTTGAGGAACCTCCATATTGTTTTCCAGAGTGGCCGCACCAGCTTGCATTCCCACCAACAATGCAAAAGAGATCCTCTTTCTCCACATCCTCACCAACATCGGTTGTTGCCTGAGTTGTTAATATTAGCCATTCAAACAGGTGTGAGGTAGTATCTCATTGTGGTTTTGACTTGTATTTCCCTGATGATGAGTGATGTTGAGCATTTTTCATGTGTTAGTTGGCCATCTGGATATCTTCTTTGGAGAAGTGTCTATTCATGTCTTGTGCCCATTTCTTCACTGGATTATTTTGCAGTTATTCATTTCTTAAGGGTCAAGCATATAAGAGTAATTTTCATTGAGTCTTTCCTGCCATGATTAAACCACATCATTATTATAGATCTCAATACCTCCTCCCAGTGTTGCCAAACTGTGACATCATTGGAGACTTTAATCTCCAACAAAATTCAGGTGTAAGATCAGCCTTGAACTGGAGTTCTGTGTATCCCCTTCCAAATTATGAGCCAGACAAAAGCTGTGTCACATAATGTTAATGCCAACTCAGTGCCTGGTACATTGTGGTGTAACCCAGAGTCTAAACTGCTTCATGCAACAGAAGAATATACTTGAAATTTTCACGGGTCCCATATTGCCCCAAACTTTCAAATGCTACCTGTGAGTGAGGTTGGGGGTCACAGTAATGGTCAAAATCCAAATTCCATTCTTTCTTGCCTCTGCTTGTATATGTAGAACCCCAACTTCTGCAAAAATAGTTTCAGAATATTTTTAAGAATGCCTGAGATATGTCTAACCCATGCTCTGGAGCAAAGCCAGGCCACTACCAAATGAGTGACATAATCTGTCTCCTCTTCCCACCCCTCTTCTTCACTTTTCAAAAACTTAGACCCAGAACCAATAGGGACTGAATGAGGAAACAAACTGAAATAGCAGACACCACACTATACTCAAACTTGCCCTTCCCAGTTTGCCACCAAGGCCTCCTGGTTGGGTCTAGTTTATCCAGACCTTCCCCCTCTTAGGGCAAGGTCTTTTTTAGAGGCTCCTCAGACCCTCAGGCAAACAGGCTTCTGATGAACCAGTCCCCTCCTAGGCAGCAAAAAACTTTCTCAGACTAGCCCAGGCTTACGTTCCTTTCAAACACTTACACAACATGTACCCTACCTTCATATCACTTATCAGAGCTCATGCTATTTATTTACTGTGTATTTAACTGATTAAAATATGTGTCCCAGGGGCGCCTGGGTGGCGCAGTCGGTTAAGCGTCCGACTTCAGCCAGGTCACGATCTCGCGGTCCGGGAGTTCGAGCCCCGCGTCAGGCTCTGGGCTGATGGCTCCGAGCCTGGAGCCTGTTTCCGATTCTGTGTCTCCCTCTCTCTCTGCCCCTCCCCCGTTCATGCTCTGTCTCTCTCTGTCCCAAAAATAAATAAACGTTGAAAAAAAAATTTTTTTAAATATGTGTCCCAGCACACCTGGCTGGCTCAGTTGGTAGAACGTGTGACTCTTGATCTTGGGGCTCTACGTTTGAGCCCCACATTGGTATAGAGATTACTTAGAAATAAAATCTTTAAAAAAATATGTGTGTCCTAACTAGACTATAATCTCCAGGAAGTGACCGCGCACATTTTGCTCCCCACTGCATCCCCACTGCTTAGCACAGAGCCTGTCAAATACAGAAGTCATTCAGTAAACAGTTATTGAGTGAAAGGCTCAAGCTTGTAATGCTTCCTTGTTCCTCTCCCCTTCCCTGGTTTGTAACTGCTTATGCTGTAGAAGACTAGCTGGTCAGGCCAGGAATTACTGTAATGCAGAAGCGATTCCCCGTCTGCTAGAAAATTAAGCTTCTGCTTAAATTAGGCTTTATCACCTTCTATGTGCCATGCACCTTCTAAGCATAGTCTCTCATTCAATCCTCACAATGACATGTAATAACACTATGAGGTAGATCTTGGTATTATCTATATTTTACAGAGGAGAGGACCCAAGCAGAGAAGTTAAGTAGATTGTTCAAATGCTAAGAACTAGCAAATGATAGAGCAGGCAGTCCAGCTACAACATCTGCATATGCTTTGATATGAAAAGTCTGCTACAGAATGGCCTCCCTAAATCTACTGGGCCACACTTGAATTGGCCCTGCTGGACAAGCCTATGCAGAATAAGAATTGAGGTCAGTTTGTTGGGAATTTTGTTTTGTTTTTTTTGGGGGGGGGGTGGAGTTTTGTGGCTGGGAGGGGTTGAGGGCAGAGGTTGGTGCCAAAACCAAGGACCTCATGAATTTTAAAAGGTTATGGTGCAAAGATCTTTGGTTTTCTTAGACCCAAGACTAGGAGAAATGGTCATGGTAGTGACTATAACACAAAACCCCAGCATGGCACAACAGGGTTTTCCTAACATTGACAGTGGAGGAGCTCAGTGACAGTGGACAGTCTCCCATACCACCTGTCAGTAGAACCCACAGTGATGGCCCAGTGGCACATGGGCAGAGGTGAAGCCAGTCAAGCAACTGGCTAAGCAATGCCACGGAGTTAGTCATGAATTCAAAGACAGTCTTGCCCATCTCCATCAAACTACAAAAGGACAAAAAGCATAGAGGGTCACATGTGGGAAGTTTTATGAGCCCAACCTACAAGTGAATCATACTGTTTCCACTCACATTCCACCGCCTAAAACTCAGTCACATGGGCACATCTAACTGCAAGCCAGAACCTAAGAATAGAAATTGTAACTTTGTAGCAGTTCAAGCCTGCAGAAGCTCCCAGTTTTCATCCAGCACCACTCTGCAGTCTGGTCTACAAGAAGAGAGGGTGGAGAATTACATCAATTTCCATTTGGTGGTTGCCAGGGTTGACAAATTTAAGAGGGGAAGAAAACAAATCTGTTCCTCTTACCTCCATGCCAGTGGAGCTACCAACCAAAGATGGAGTCGTTCACAGGTGTTACCACTAGATGGCTCTTTAGGCTCTTAGATTCCCCAAGTTTTGATCTGAGATGCTTTTCAGTGAAGCAGGACAAAAGGATTTTCCAGTCATCTGAACAGAGATATAAATGGCCTTATTCTTCGTGGCCTCCCGCAAAGAATGGGTCTGGGCCTGCCTTCACTTTGGGAAGTTTGGCAACTGAGAGTAAAGAGAAGTCAGTGCTGTTGAGCAGAGCACGGAGGATGTCCACAGGAGGCAGAGACACGGAGCCCACAAGGCTTGGCCAGATCCCCAGCTCTGCCCTGAATGCTCAGGGGGATGTCACCTCACACTAACTCCGTTTCATCATCTGTGAAATAAAGACTATTATACTACTGTAATTTAATGCAAGCTTTCGACTTTTTCAAATGCTTTCACAAACACCCTCTACTTGGTCCCCATGACATCGGTCCCCCACCGAGGCCAGCATTAGGCATTACTGGTCCCATTTTGCAGTTGCAGAAACTAAGGGACTAAAAGGGAAATTAATTTCCCCAAGATCACAAGGCAACTGAGGGCAGATGCAGAACTTGTGACTTTTTCCACTGTTGTGTTCTTTGCCTTCTACATATTATTGCCAATGCTTTGCCTCCAAACAAGAAGAAGAAATGATATCAAGCCCATCTAAAACTCGGCTACAAGTATGAGGAATAGAGTGGGACACCACTAAATAGCCAACGGGACTTTGGTCTTCCTCAGACTCCAGAGGAAATGGAAAAAAGTTCACAGCTAAAGAAAGGATTGTGTTGTCTGACCATGTGAGTTTCAGTTTCCACTAATATTTACTGATGCCTTGCACATGTCATAAACTATGCTGGCGACTGTTTATATTTTAGTTCATCTCACAGCCACCAGCAGAGACACCAGAGCCTTCATTTGAGAAAACACATTCAAAAATGGTCACGTGACTGACTCACTCAGCGCTTGTAAGTAGCAGGATTGGTTACATCCAAGGGTTAGAAATAACAATACCTACCCTTGCCTTGGAGTCAGCTCTGTGCCTGGCCCTTTGCCAGTAGCTATATATAGGATTTCTAATCATCAACCAACCCTAAAAAACAGGGAGTATTTGTATTCTCACTCTCCAGATGAGAAAGCCAACACTTAGAAAAGTTCAATAATTCTACCAGTGGCAGGCATCCCTGGGAAAAGACAGAAGCGGAATTCAGCACAGGTCAGCCTGGGTCTGTGTCTAGTGCAGCGTCGGATCTCCAGGCCCAGGGTCGCTCTTGTTTCACTTGTAATTGTTCCCATTTTCCACTATTTTCCAACTTGCTCTCAGCAGTTGCTGTGTGGTAACATACAGGAGCAAAGGTAAGGCCCTCGCACTGAATTGTGGCCCTGCCCATAGAAAGGATAGTAATTAAAGTCATGTTGCCGCACTTCCTGTTTCCTCATGCCATTGTGTGGGCAAGAATGGCTTTTCTTACAATGTTCTGGCAGCAACCAAGACCCAGGCCTGTGCCAAGGTGATTCAGATTCTGTCTGAGTTCTGGGCTACTGTTCAAATGTGTCCCGAGTTTCTCTCAGCCACTTCATCCCCGGCTATGCATTGAAGTCCTGTTGTTACGGACAGAATTGATTAAGAGATCAGGTTCTGAGCAGCATTCTGCACCCAGGACTCGGGTGTCCCCAGAGGCTCCCTGGGAACAGCACTGACCATCCACCTTCGGGCCCTCAGAGGGAGGCCAGCTCCCCGCCAGGAAAAGGACGACACACAGAAGCCAGGAAGATGCAGACTCCTGGCCAGCCGCTGCTGGGGGTCCTTTGTGGGGGAATTTGTTTTGTCTTCTAGGGTAAAGTCTCGCTCTGCCATTGCTCCTTTATGAGCCAGCTCGTGTGAAGGGACTGGTTAGTCACGGCTTCTGAGTCATTGTGGAGGGATGGGCCTTTCTCAGCACCAGAGCTTCCAGTGACCTTTTAAATCCCGAGATGAAAATCCTGGGGCTTCCAGAGCCCTTCCTCACTCGATGCAAAGAAGGGAGGGACTGAGAAGTTCAAGCTCTCTGCTGAGGACTCTCTGAGCAGTAATGATAACAATAATAGTTACTGTTTATGAGTGGTCTTTATACAATACTGGGGTCTCTATAGATACCATCTAGTGCAGCCACAATCCTATGTGATATCGTCATTGCCATTTGATGGAATTAAAAACTGACGTTCTGGTTTAGTAATCTGCCCAAGGGCACACAGCTACAAGGGAAAGGCAGGAATTAACGGTCAGCTCCTCCGAAGATGCCCTTCAATCAACATTCAGACCCCCTGACTAATGTAGCCAGCACCCACCCTCAGTGAGCCCTCCCAGAAGGTGGGAATTGCAAGCTACAATAGGAACTATGACAGACAGGAACAGGAAATAAACCAGAAACATTGAGGGAGCCCCATCTTAAAAGTAAGGAGCCCAGTGGCACTTGGGTAGCTCAGCTGAGCATCTGACTTCAGCTTAGGTCATGATCTTGCAGTTCATTCAAGCCCCACATCAAGCTCGCTGCTGTCAGCCTGTCAGCGCAGAGCCACTTTGGATCCTCTATCCCCCTCTCTTTGCCCCTCCTCTACTTGTACTCTCCCCCAAAATAAATAAATATTAAAAAAAAAAAAAAAAAAAAAAAGGTAAGCAGCCCCAGTCTTAGTTAGCTCAGGCTGTTATAACAAAGTACCATAGACTGGGTGGCTAAAACAGACCTTTATTTCTCACAATTCTGGAGGCTCAAAGTCCAAGATCAGGGTGCCAGTGTGCTTGGGTCCTTGGTGAAGGAAGGCCCTTCTCCTGGTTTATGGATAGCTGTCTTCTTTCTGCGTCCTCACAGGATAGAAAGAGAGTGAGCTAGCTCTCTGGCCTCTTCTGATAAGGACACTAATCCCATTCATAAGAGCTCCACCCTCATGACCTCATCACTTCCCAAAGGCCTTTCCATCCAAATATCACCACATTGGGGATTAATTTTCCATGTACAGATTTGGGTGGATACAAACATTCAGTCCATAACACCCACAGTTCAGAGAAGGGGGTTAAAAGGAAAAGCTGATGACCCAAGGAGATTCAAAGAAAGAAAAATAAAGAAGGAAAGAGAAGAAAGAAAGAAAGAAAGAAAGAAAGAAAGAAAGAAAGAAAGGAAAAGAAAAGAGAAAGAAAGAAAGAAAGAAAGAAAGAAAGAAAGAAAGAAAGAAAGAAAGAAAGAAAGAGGAGCATGGTGGGGCTGGATCCCTGAGGTGACATATGCCACAGCCAGTCCTGACCCAATGTTCCTGGGCTCTGGTCTTGAGAGAGGAGATTGTCTTCCCACATGAGACCTTCTCAGAAAATGGGAGCAAGTCTGTTCTTCTGAGTAGGATCAGTTGTCAGCGGTGACCCCCAGGGCCACAGCTACCTACACAGTACCTTTGTGCAAATCTGAAGAAGGAGGAAGAAGAGGAACAAGATGACAGCATCCCCTTCCTTGGGTACGTAGCTCAGGGAGAGCAGAGAAAGCAAGGGCTGGGGGTTAGTCAGCATCCATCTCCTTGGCTGTTCAATCTCTGCCATGTGTCTTATCCGTACAATTCCATGATCCTGAGTTGTATGACAGGCAATGATGGCAGCAGATTTATCAGACCCCAGAATTAATACAGTTCATGAATACAGGATATCTTTCCTCTTATTTGCATCCTCTTCAATTTCTTCCATCAAAGTTTTCTAGTTTTCAGTGTACAGATCTTTCTGTCCTTGGTTAATTTTATTTCAAATATTTTCTTCTTTTTGATGTTATTGTACATGGGATTATTTTCTTTATTTCTTTTTCAGATAGCTCACTTAGTGTTTAGAAACTCAACTGATTTTCATATGTTGGTTCTGGACCCTGAAATTTTATAAATTTTGTTTATTAGTTCTGGTTTTTTGGTGGAGGCTTTAGGGTTTTCTACATATAAAATTACATCATCTGCAAAGAGAAACAATTTAATTCTTCCTTTCTGATTTGGATGTCTTTTCTTTGTTTTTCTTGCCTAATTGCTTTGGCCAGGACCTCCAGTACTATGTTGAATAGGAGTGGTGAGTGGGCATCCTTGTCTTGTTACTGATCTCAAAGGAAAACCTTTGAGCTTTTCACTGTTGAGTATGATGTTAGCTATGGGTTTGCCATATAATACCTTTATTACATTCAGGTATATTCCCTCTGTACCTTTGTTGAAATTTTTCATCCTAAGACAATGTTGAATTTTGTCAGATGATTTTCTGCATCTGTTAATATGGTCATATGACTTTATTCTTCATTTTGTTAATGTGGTGTATCACATTTATTGATTTGCATATATTGAACCATCCTTACATCCCTGGAATAAATCCCACTTGATCATAGTATAGGATCCTTTTAGTGTACTGTTGACTTCAGTTTGCTAATATTTTGTTGAGGATTTTTGCATCTATGTTCTTCAGGGATGTTGGCCTATAGTTTTCTTTTTTTTTTTAGTGCTGTTATATGTCTATGGTATCTGGGTAACGCTGGCCTCATAAAATGTGGCTGGCTACACTGCATGATCAAGTAGTGCCACAGGTTGTGCCTGTAGTTAGGTGGGATCACAGGTTGGATTTCATGCAAGGGCTGCTGGGTTTGCTCTCCTGTGGGCTGGGCTTGCTATTCAAGATATTTGATGGGGTGGGGCTGGAGACTATGCTTAGCAATCAACCTAGGCTCTGAGACTGGGCAAGGCAGATGCCCAGGCTCCCTAGTTGGGTAAGGCTACAAGCAGTGCTCTGCAGTTAGGCAGGGTTGCTGGCTTAGCCTCCTGCCCGAGCAGGGTGATGAACTGAGCTCTAAGCCTCCCTACGGTCTCTGGCCGGGCTCTCTTATTAAGCAGGGCTGAAAGCTATGCTCAGTAGTTAGGCAGGTCTGCTAGCTTGCCACCCTGTCTGGGCAGGTCCATAGAATGGGATCTACAGCTGGGAACTCAAACTGGGCAGAACTGCCAACCAACCTCCCTGGCCAGACAGGGCTATTGGCTGGGCTCTGCAGATAGATAGGTAAAATCCCTGGCTGGGCTTTCCACTGGGGTGCCACCACCAGCAGGAATGCAATCGGCCAATCTACACACTAGCTGCTCTGAGCCTCTCCCTCTTCTCGGTCTCTAGCTAATCCCTGGAGGTCTAGCCCTGAGGGAATCACTAATTGCCTCAGGGATGAGGTAAGATCAAAGTGGACCTCCTGGGAAGCATCCCAGAATGCTAGAGGAGCTGGATGTCCACCTTGGGCTCTCTTTTCCCTTAGGAAAAACTGTAGGCCCAGGGACACCCTCTAGGTGGGGTGCTGTGCTGGCCTGGGAGAGGGGTGATATAGTCAAAGTGAAACAGCAGCTTACTCATGAGGGCCTAAAGACAAGTGTGACTTGGATGTGTGTCAGGGGAAGAACAGGATGAGAAGGGCATGTGAGACATTCAGGGTTGTTACTCTATGAATGATGGTCCCATAAGAAACAGTATTCTTATCCCAAGGCATCTTTGAGTCTACTTAAAGAAGTGCTGTAAGTGCTGAGAATTTGGTAGCAAGGAAGGACAATAGCAAGGAGAGCTAGAAATCTGTTCGCGTGATACATATTTGAGTCCCTGAATGTCAGATGGTCCCAGATGGTATAACAATGGACAGGACACACAGGGCCTGCACACACAAGCCTAAAGTCTAGCAAAGAGGAAGGGTGCCAGCCCCAGCTGGGCATCCTAATAGACCTCCAGACCCAGCTGAGCTTCAGAGGGAGACAGAGCAAAAACCATGTCATACAGATCAAGTACACACCAAGGAGAGTAGACAAAAGGCTGTACCATCTTGAGCATGCTTGCCTGCTTCCCCACCCCCACCACGGGGTATCAAGGTGGCCATTAGACCACCTTTTGTTGAAGAGCAGATTCCCCATGCACAGTCAAGATAGATTCTTACTGGTCCAGATGCTGAATATTTGCAGCTGAGTGCAGCTGGATGGGGTGAAGTTCAACAATAGTAGTTGAACTACTGTGGAGTAGTCCAGGCTGAGGCAAGGAAGGGGCTACTGAGAGCCCCTCCCTCAAATTATGGACAGCTTCCAGGGTTTTTGTTACATCTATACAAAGTCCCTTTCCTAGTATTCCCTGCAATAAAATGAAATAAATGTGGTCTGATTATATAGGTCTTGTTTAAGCACAAAAAAACACATTATGGCATAAGAAATAGGAATAATTTTAGTTGCCATAGAGTTCATTATTTCATTAGTTTTCCTAGGGCTGCTGTAACAAAGTACCACAAACTGGGTGATTTAAAACAACAGAAATTTATTATCTCACAGTTGTGGAGGTAGAAGTCTGAAATCAAGGTGTCGCTATGGCTACACTGTCTATGAGGATGCTAGAGGCAGATCCTTCCTTGCCTCTTCTAGTTTCTGGTGTTTGGTGGACAATGCTTGGTACTCCTTAGCTTTCACACACATCAATCCAGTCACAAGGCTGTCTTCTCTCTTCATTTGATCACATCGTCATCCTGTAGGTATCTATCTCTGTGTCCAAATTTCTTTTGGAAATTTGGCATCTTTTCATAAAGGTGTCAGTCATATTGGATTAGCTCCCACCCTACTGATCTCATTTTAACTTGATTCCCTCTGTGAAGACCCTATTTCCAAATAAGATCACATTCTGAGGGTCCGGGAGTTAGCATTTCAACATATCTTATTGAGGGAACACAATTCAATGCAAAACATTTACTATGGGTAGTAAATGGATCTTGAACCACTTGCCAGGAATCTAGCCATATATTGGTTCCCCTCCCCCACTTCCCTCTCTCTATCTCTGTCTCTGTCTCTGTCTCTCTCTCTCTCTCTCCCTCCCTCCCTCTCTGCCTTTACATTCTATGGGGAAATATATATGATTTTTATCAATTTGAAATATGCTTATAGGAATGTCACATCACCTTTTGAAAGTGAAAAAAATGCCTATACCATTCATTTAGCAAAAAAACTAGTACTTTGTGACATCTTTCAGATGATTTTGTTTCTTCACTTCCTTATGGACACTGAACATTTCATAGTGTCAACTGCTCAACTCAATTTCAGACTCATTAAGAACAAGGTTTCTACTTATTGTTGATCTCACAGAGGAAAATTCTGGTCACACTCTATATATGGGACAAATGATTGAAAGCGTGTCACAATATCCTCAATGTCTGCCACCAAATACACTGCTCCAGGCAAAACAACTCTGCTCTTTGATTTGACAAAATTGCTATTGTGGTTGTTATTCCACATACACAATTCCTGCCACAATTAGGGTTCCTACAGAAAGGGGCTCTCTTTGCACAGTAGATCCTTAACAAATAGTGACATATGATTATTTGGGAAATTGACAAGTTTGGGGTGAAGCTCAAATGTGCGGATGAATGGAAAGTTTCTTTTTCATCTTTAAAGCACCATAAACCTTATCCAGTAATCATTTATAACATGTTACCATTACCAGATTCCAAAAAGTGAGAAGAACGCAGAAGCAAGTACCTGCCCCTGATAGAGGAAGCAGAGGAATAACAAGTGTTATAACAGTGCAATTGCTACAAGAGAGTAAGCCTGGGGTTTCAGAATATCATAGATGATTCCAGAGTAGAAGTGCTTAATTGATCTAGGGAGGTTAAAAAAGAAGTTGAGATATAAGCTGAGAATAATAAGGTTAGTAGAAATTAGCAAGCAGAGAAAATGAGGCATACAGTCTAGGTATAGATAGGGCAGACACAAATTTATGGGGGTGATATGTGTATGGAGTATTCAAGCACCTATCTATAATTAGAATTAAATTCCTGAAACACAGGTACTATAGAGGACTGGTAGGTGAGACTAGGCAGGAGCCACACATTTAAGCTAAGGACTTTGAACTTCACCTTGAAAGTGACAGGAGCCACTGAGAGAGTTTAAGGAAAGGAATGATGGCACTAAAGTTGCTTTCTAAAAATATCATCTCGGTGAGAGAGATGGTTAAGATGGATTAAATGATCATGACTTCATAGACAGGAAAGTCATTAGGAGATCATCACACTAGGTTAGGTGAGGGGTGATGAGTGCCCAAACTAGGGAAGTGACATTGGCAAAGGAGTGCCGAGGTGATACACAAGAGTACCTTAGAAGAGCATCTTTCAAACAGCAGACCCAACTCATTAATGAGTCATAAAAGCCATAGAGTGGATAATAGACAGGTTTTAGTAAATAGAAAAGAAAGTATCAGTGTTTCACATAGCTCCTAAGAAGAATCTTGGCTTTGCAAAAAAAAAAAAAAATCGATTGTCTGTTGAATAGACAATAGACATTGAATATTAATATAGATTATAATCTAATAATATTTAAATTATCAAATATGAGTATGTTTATAAGGCTGTGAATTCACATGAATAGGGATATGGATATATTGAGACATAACATAAAATGAGGTTTTTCTGAAGGTCATGAATAAAAATATTTGAGACATACTGACTTAGAAGCTAGTATGGAATAGGCCAAGGTAACTGTTGGGTCAGGATACTACGAGAAAAGTGTGGCCAGGCTGACTGTGGGCTACTCCAGTTGTGTGTGTATTTGATTTTGGACATAAAGCTTGAAAGCTTATGAGCCCACCCCTCCAAGAGAAGTCTAGGAAATAGGTGGGGAAATGAGTCTAAGATGGAAGAAAGCCGAGCAGGCCTAAATTTGGGGGTCATCAGCACATTAAGTGATGGCTGAAGCCTCGGGAACAGCTACCATCACCAGGAAAGAATGTATAGAGTATGAAGAGCAAAGGACAGAAGTGAGAGGAGCCAGGGTCACACCAGTGTATGGGAGTTCCAGCAAGAAGTAGGCATGGCCAGAAAGGAGAAAACCAAAAGAAAATGAGATTCCACAAAACCCAAGGAGGAGAGCTTCAGGAAGGTGGAGCCCAGATGTTCAGATGCAGCACAGAAGCCAAAAAAGGTGAAGGCTAAAGACCTCATGGTTGGTGACCACGGTTTCAGTGAGAGCAATTTTGGGATAACAGTGGGAAGAAGTAGAGTGGTCATCCGTCCCAGTTTGCCCAGGACTAAGGGGCTTCTTGGAACTTTCAGTGCTAAAACTGAGATGCTTTCATGCAAACTGGGTGGTTAAGACCCCAAATAGGCAAGGTTTAAATAGTAGGTGAGGGGCGCCTGGGTGGCTCAGCTGGTTAAGCTACTGACTTTGGCTCAGGTCATGATCTCGCAGTTTGAGAGTTCGAGCCCCGCGTTGGGCTCTGTGCTGACAGCTCAGAGCCTGGAGCCTACTTCAGATTCTATGTCTCCCCCTTTCTCTATGCCTCCCCTGCTCACACTCTGTGTCTCTCTGTCTCTCAATAATAAATAAACATTTAAAAAAATAATAAATAAATAAATAGTAGGTGAGGTGGAAGCAAAAAAAACGTGGATTCTTTCCTTGAGAGACTCAACTTTAAAGAGAAGATAGATTAATATCTAGAAAAAGAGTTTTGCACTTCTTTATTCTCCTTATTTCTTGTTTTTAATCCATACTAAAAGTTTATTTCTAGGATGAGAGGAACCAATGAGGGTGAAGCTAAAGATATAAAAGACTAAAGATAATTAATTGATGGAGAAACATCTTGTTCTCATGAGGTAGAAAGGGCAGGATGCTGAGCCTGGAGGGCAGGAGAAGTTCCTGCCTGCTAGAGAGAAACACTCCTGTGCGAAAGAGGGGATGAGAAATGGAGGGAGACTTACAACAGATGTTCTCCATCTTGTCAGGATGTGGGAGTGAGGAAAAGGGTAGGGCAGAGGCTTGAATGGAGATGAGCAATGGCTTGGGACAGCCACTTATAGGATGTAGGAAGACACTAAAACACATTCCAGGCACCAAGGCTGAGATGGGGAATCACGAATATGCAGCATACAGTGTAATTATTGTTACCAACTAGTTTAGAATCCCCAGCCTGTCCAAAGTCATACAACTACATATTATATTTCTGATCTTGAAAAATATCTACCATTGTACCTAAAAAGAAAACTCTACAAACAATTATGTGGCTAAACAAGAGACAAAAATACTTTCTAACACAGGCTGCAGTAGAAAATGACATGTGAGAGGAAGTAACAATACATTCAGCCCTTTGCAGGAGTATTATTAATGGCTGCTACTTACAGCAGGTGGCATGGTCAGACACACACGTGCTCAGACTGGAAGGCAATGTGGGGAGAAAAGGAATTAGACATGGGGCAATCTGGAGGCTACATAGTGACCCAGCACACATTCTTGGCATCCTGGATAACAGAATGGTTTGAAACCTTGATATAATGCCAAGCCTGCTAAGGACTACCTCTCTCTTGGTGGGTATGCATATAGTCCCTAAGCCAAATCCCCACGATAACTCTTTGTGAAGATTGTTGTCCAATTCTGCCAACAGGAAGACTGTGTCTCAATACAGCTAAGTAACTGGTCCATGACTCTTAAATTAGCACAGATAAGATACAGCTAAGTTAATTGATTTAACCCCCTCCCTTCAGCCTTTTCACCTGTAACAAATAACAAATACCTAAGTACAGGCCTTTGTAAGAATTAAATGAGGTCATGTCTGTGAAAGTGCCAGGCACCCCATAGACACTATATATTTGTCTAGCATAATAGTTCTCAACTGGCAGCCATCTTGTCCCTCAGGGGACATGGGGTAATGGAGATATTTTCGATTGTCGCTACTAGAGGAGTTATATAGTGAGTGGAGGCCAGGGATGCCGCTAAACATTTTACTATGCACAGAACAACCTGAACAGCAATGAATTATCTCCTGCAAAATGTCAATAGTGGTTGAGGTTGAGAAACCCTGCTGGTAGCATAATGTAGGGGACTGGGAGCCATATAGACTAACAAATCACAGCAGAGCCTTGCAAGTGGCGGGCAGGTCGTGGTGTTAGGACACTTATAGATCTGGATATTGGACTCATTGCTTGCTTTCAACAAGTTACTTAACCTGTCTGAGCCTCTCTTTTCAAATGGGGATAATAAGAGCACCTACCTCATGCACTGTTCAGAAGCTCAGTGCTGACACATGGAAACACAGTGTTGGTATTATCATTATTAATGAAAGGCATGGCAAAATACTGGGAGTCAGATAGCCTGTTTCACTGAACTGGGTAAGAAGAAAGAAGAAATTAAGAAAGAAACATTGCAGTGACTACTATAGCCTTAGTCAGTGTCATGGGGTTAATGTTTTCCTATTATGCTATTCTGTCCTGGATTGTACTCATAGTACAGTAGTTTAGATAAATTAAATGACAGTTGGAATATTACTCTGCTTACACAATGGAATTAATCCCTTTTTATCACTTTGAAAGAAATCCAGTGGACAAGCTCTCTTGGAAAAGCTCTCTTCGTCATTAACAAGACTCATTGCTGTATTTCCTGTGGTGCTATCTAAAGAAAGATTTTAATCATAATAAAGAGACTTAGTAACAGCATTTAAAGTTGTCTGCCATGGCTTGATACCCATTTGTTTCTTGACAAATTCCTTTCTGAAAGTATCACAGCACTTTTGATTTGTACAAACATTAATCTGGATTTTAACATCTTTCGCAGTAACACTGGGGTTTCTACTTTCTCACATGTAGATATTCCTAGAATCTATCTTGGCTGCCTGGAACTGAGGCAGCTCTCTTTGCAATGTCATTAATCAGTAAATGACATCTCCTTACACTTCCTGAGTGTTGGTCTTCATGCATTTTCATGGCAGGTCTGCAGAACTAAAGGGCTCCCTCTTTTCTGTCCAGCTGCTTATTCCCCACCCAGTCTTTCGTCTTTTGCCCCTCAAAGAGGCATTACCATCCTGGTAATGCCATGTGTCCTCTCTGCCACATCATGGCTGCTTAAAACATTCATCTGACTTTCCCCTAAATCTCAGTTAACAGATCTGACTCTTTGGGGTCCCTTCAGATTACAATCATCAAATCTGCTATTCAGGGAATAGAGACTCCTTTGGAAACATCACACCCTCACCATTCGGTTCCACGGAGGGATGTGAGGAGTACAGGAAATGAGGAAGCACAGGGAGGTAGAAACCAACCTAGGCGGGTGGGCTGGGCAATGAAACAGGAGGAGAAAGGGTAGAGAGCATGTACAGCTTGTAAGGGAAAGGGCAATCACCAGGCAGAGGCCAAAAAAGAGCATGGGACTCACAATCCTAATGGCTTCCATATGTATAAACCATGAATATATGTATATAAAATATGTATACCTGCAGAACCAATCAAGTAGCCCCAAGGAGTTTTATGTATTTCCCCTCTGCACTACCCACCAAGCTATGAAGAAGTGGTCAGTGAAGGCATATTATCCCCTTCCTCTCAGATAAGGAAACTTAAATAAGGTGACTAGTGCCATCCTCGCAAAGTGGCTGAAGAATGGGAAAGGGAGAGAAATTGACCCCCAGTTTTGCCAAATTTAAGCCTCCTACGTCAGAGATTTTCGTGAAAAGCTGACAGAAATATATATGTATGCATATATATATGTATATATACATACACACACATACGTATGTGTGTGTGTGTGTGTGTGTATATATATATATATTTCTATTTATATATCTCGAAAGAGAGCAACAAGAGACCAGAGAAAGAGAAGGAAGGGAAGCAACAGCACCGTTAAGAGTGGAAAAGAAATGGAAGAGGAAGGGAGCAGAAAACACTGAGGGCAGAGAGGAGTCCCACACCCAGGCGGTCAGCAGTGGGCCACTGGCCTCCTGTCTTCAATAACACTCTCACCTAACAAGGCCAAGAGACCGTAATGAGAACCATCCTCTAAGAAAACACCCAAATCAATAACATATCTTCGCTCCATTCTTTTCAATATAGGCTTTAATTCATAATGCACTCAAAGGAGAAGGAAAGGGAGGGACCAGCGCACCGCTTTGAAGGCTCAAGTACACTACACACACTGACCTTTTGCTGAAAAGTTGCAGAAGGGCTGCAGGAGCCACCGCTTGCCCCTTCCGCCAGCCCCACCCCCGTTCCCAAAGCCCGTCTGGTCTGGTCCAGTAAGAACCTACCAACGTTTTTTGTTTCTGTTTAAATACTTGAGGCTGTGATTAAAACCACCCCCTACTCCTCTTCAATTCTTTTTCGTAAGTTTCTTTTATTAAGTGAATATTTTTAAATCGTTTCATCTCCACGTGCACTTTCCCAGCGTTCTTAAGCTTAGGAGAGACCCAGAGGCGGGAGCTCCCCACAGCGGTCTCCAAGGGGAGGCTACGGTACCCCTCCATCAGTCCCGGTGCGCCCCCTCCTCCCCGGGCGCCCCTTCCCAAACCCCGTCCGGTCTCCAGAGGCTGGAGTAAGCCGTGCGGCTGTAGCCCGCGCTGTAATCGTAGGACACCTGGTGCGGCGGCGGTGGCGCCGGCAGGGCGCAGTCTGAGAAGAAGGGGGCGAAAGACGCCGAAAGGCCGGGCCCGTCCTCCGCTCCCGGAGAGTCCGCGGCGGAGGGGTACAGGGGGCGCAAGGGCTCGTTCAAGGTCAAGCCGCCGCGGGGGGCAGCCAGGGGCGGCTTCTTGGTCTGGGGGCAGCCCGGGGCGCTCCAGGACTCGGAGTACAGTAGGCTCCCCACCATCGCAGGTGGCGGCTCAAAGAGACCGGGCTCCAACTCCGGGGGGCCCCGCAGAACGGCGGCTCCCGTAGGGAACACATCGAGAGGCTCTGCGGCGAGCAAGACGCTCGCCTCGGTGCCGGCGCCGTAGTCGGGCCCCAGCAGCTCGAAGAACTCCAGGGCCTCGGCGCCCTTCTCCAAGTCGCCCAGGCTCACGCCGGGCCCCGACGGGCCGCAGCCGCCGCCGCCCGCCCGGGACGGCTCGGTGAAGAAGGACGGGGGCAGGTTGCGGGCCCGCAGCGGGACCTTCCTGGCGCCGGGGACCGCCGTACCTCCCGCGGTGCCGGCCGCCTCCCCTCCCGAGCCCCCGGCGCCCGCTCCGCCGAGCCCGGCGGCGGGCGCAGCCAGCGAACCCCCGGCCCGCTCGGTGTCCCCAGGGACGTGGCGCAGCGAGTCGAAGAGCGCGGCCAGGCTCCGGCTCTGTAGGCTGGCGGCCGCCGCGGCCTGCGATGCCTCCCGCCGGGGGACAGCCTTGCCGTGGGGCGGGACCGCGACGGCCTGGGCGCTGGGGGCGGCGAGCGGCCGTTTGGCGGGCGTGTCGGCGGCGCCCGGAGAGGGCGGGCCGGGGGGCGCGGCGCCCATCAGGCCGCTGCAGCGCTTGATCTGCTTCTGCAGGTACTTGCGGTGGTTCACCTTCCGCTTCGACTTGCCTGGCTTGTCCAGTGCCAGCTTGATGTTGCTGGACGCCGAGTCGATGAAGCTGAGCAGGTCGCGGGTGGCCTCGCGCATGTCCCCGCCCTCGTTGCCCGCCAGCAGCTCGCCCGCTGGCGTCCCGGTCTCATCATCCTCGAAACAGCAGCCCTTGTCCAGGGCTCCGAAGGCGCCCCCCAGCCCGTCCGAGGAGCCCCCGAAGCCGAAGGGGACGAAGGGGTGCGTGCTAAGGAGGGCCGCCTGCACCGCCATCGCCGCGACTCCCAGGAGACCCGCAGCGCGGCGGGTGCGTCCCCGGCCGGTTCCCGCCCGCGACCCAGGCCCGGCTCCCGCCCTCGCGCGGCGCGCGCGGCGCAGCCTCCTCGCTCCGGGCCCGGCTCGCGGCTCGGCCTTGCGGGGGAGCTCATTAGGTCTTGTAAGCAAGGGGCGGAGGGAGGGAGAGCGCGGCTACCGCCCCGGTGGTGGAGGGGAGGGGCTTACTTAGCCTGGGTGGTGAGGGGGGGGGGGAGCCGTTTTTCTAGCTTTCTGGGCTTTCTCAAGCTCGTCACTTTAACCCCTTCGTTTCCCTTCGTTCTGGGGGCGCTTTTCTTGCCTAGCTGCAGCTGCACGAGGCGAGGATTAGATGGCCCGTCCACAAATTCTAGCTCCTCTACAACCACGCCCTGGCGCGTGAGACTCTCTGTCAGGTCGAGAAGGCAGAAGTCCAGAGAAGTGTTTCAGCCCAGCTTTGGTAACAATAATAGCCACCAGCTACTGGGCGCTCGCTTATTCCAGGTGCTATCCGTACATTATCTCATTTAATCTCTGAGCAGTATCCCTGTGAAGTGCATATTGTAACCATATATTCATCTAACAAATGAAAAAACAGCCTCAGAGAGGTTCGTTGAGTTGGCCGCGTAAGCTATATCCCCTCCAGTTCAACACCAAAGCCATTCCTAAGTTCTTGACAGAACTTGTGCTCCCTCTTGGCCTCCTCTTCTTCATCTATAAGATGGGAAAAGGAAACCAGGGTCTCTTTAAGATGTAGCCCTAGTCCTAAGACTCTAACTGGAGTGTCTGTAGGACTCTTAAGACCAATGCTCTTTCTTCTACCCTATTTCTATTATACCCTTGTTTCTATTAAAAGTAACAACTAGTTTATAGTAAATTGAGGCAAGCGCTTGGTCCATCTTTTAGTATCGTAGATAGACAGCAGGAAGCAAAGGAGAAAGGAGTTACTCCACTAAGCCAGCAGGTGCTTGAGAGAGAACCCTGTGTGTGTATAAAACTCTCAGCACCTTAGGACAAAATCTGGATCAGAACCTCTCCCCTACTTGTCATGCCATTTAAGTTGTCCAGCTGGAACTTCTGTTCAGGATCACTCTGAAGTTCACTTCGACCCAGTTTCACCTGGGCAATCCTCTTCAGATAGAGAAAATGAGCAATATGGTAGAGCATAGAAGATGATTCAGAAAAGACTGGTCTTTCCCCCATTCTGTCTTAGCTCCACCACTCAATAGCTCTGTGGTTTGGGTTAAAATCCAGATTCTGATGAGTACATGGCTTTGGTCAAACCAGCTAACCTCTTTCTGTCTTTTATTCACATTAAATGGAGGTAAGGTTGCCCACCTCATGGGTGCCTGTCATATTTAAAGGAAACATCCTGTGGAAAATCCTTATTTGTTGACTCTTGCATAGCCTGTGATGGGTATTTGCCCTTACTTTTCTAACACGCTACAAAGGTGACTATATTCCCTTATGTGTCTTTTCTGTCACAGGGTGTTCGTGAGGATTCAATGAGATCACATATATGAAGACATCATGATAGAAAAGACACATAAGATGTGTGATAAAGAGTTCTCTAAGTAAGTTATGATAATTTAGGTGCAGAGTCTGCCCCAGGGAAATGCAGACCATCTCTTATAAAACTCTTTTCTTTGAGGGGCACCTGCATGGCTCAGTTGGTTGAGCATCTTGATTTCAGCTCAGGTCATGATCCCAGGGTCCTGGGACCTGCATCAGCCTCCCTGAGCACGGAGCCTGCTTGGGATTCTCTCTCTTTCAATCCCTCTGCCCTTCCCCCACTCACATGTGTGTGCTCTCTCTCTCTCTCTCTAAAATAAAAAAAAATTAAAAAATTATTTTCTTTAAGCCTCCATTTTCCAGGATGTAGCAAAATTTTTGAGCACCCTGAAGGTACAGACTTAGCAAAGAAGAGAAGCCAGAGAGCATTCCCATTGAAGTAGACACTATCCAAGCCAACATGGCTCAATCAAACTTTTTATTTTTTTAATTAAGGTGGCTCAGTTATAATATTCCTTTTATTAGAGTAACACAGGATTTTGTTCTTCATGATCGGGCTGTTTTACTCTTGGTGACATTTGCAGTAAGAAAATTGTGTGAGCCTGTTACCGATTTGTGTTTTTCACCTGTCAGATGTGGCTGTCAGCACTTACCTTCTCCTTTCTGACATGACCATTCCATAGGCCTTCAGGTCTGACAGCTAAGAACATCTTTTTTTCACCTTCTTTTAACTGAGCAACTCTTACAAATCCCCAGACACAGATTGCATATGGCTTTACATTTAATTGATATCTTTAGTCTGAAAAATCTCTTGTAATCTGCAGAGAGTTAACTAAGCCCTAACATAATCATATTCAAAATAAATGGAATGTGAAAAGTTTCATATGTAAAATCCCTTCACTTCCTTATCTTTGGAGTTTTAAGCTCAGAGATTGTTTGGAGTTAATAAGGCCGGGTTCAAATTCTGGCCTGCCACTTGCTAGGTGAATGTCCTTGGACAAGTCAGTTCATCTTCTAAGGCTCCGTTTCCTTATCTGAAAATTGGGATGGTCATAACTGTTCTCAGAGTATTTGTGAGAATTACACGACATAGCAGGCAAATAATACCTCTGAGTCTTACTTTTTTCTCTCTGTACAACAGAGATCATCTCAACTCCTCAAGGTTTTTGTGAGTTGGGGCATATGAAAGCTCCTGGCATGAAACAGCAGCTCCACAAATTTCCATGTTCTTGATTCCTTAGGTCTCACCAGTTTCTTAACAACACATCACTCTATAAAATCAGCATCATTTGTTCTTTCCCCCAACAAAGTGATTATTTTCAAATGCAAGAGAGCAGCTATACTTGCCGGCTATAGAAACTTATAATGTAGCAGAGGAAGAGCTGAAATTAGAGCCTGAGATTGGAGTCCAATCTTGCCTTTTATTATCCAACTGGTTATATAAAAGTCACTTAACCATCTGAACCCCCAATATTCCCATGTATAAAATGGGAATAATAATGTGAACCAATTTGATAAGGCTATTGTGAAAATCCATGTGAGCAAGAGGAAGTTCTTTGTCAACATAAAGCTATATAAAGACATATAAGATACTCATGGCTTGGAAGTTCTATAGCCTGATTCACAAAATTGATCCTTAGACATAAAATATCCATCCAGTCACTTATTCATTCAGATATTATTGACACCAACAATGTTGGTATTAGTACTGGGGAATACAGATACCAGAAGCCATGATCTCTACCCTTTCTGATGGAAAGACATGCAAACAAGTCATTGTAATATAATGTAATACATGTCTCAATGGAAGTAAGTTAAAGGTGTAATAGTTGATGGGATCAAAGGACCCACCAGTCGGCTCAGAAAAGTCAGGGAAGCCTGCATAGACAGGTAGCTTTTGAGCTAAGACTTAAATGATGCATTTGAGCATACCGAGAAAACAAGCAATGTCTCTGGGAACAGCCCGAACAGAGACATGGTTATGTGAAAGTAAGGGTGTTTATGGAAAATTATAGAAAATAAGGCAATAAAGAATAACTTCTACTTGAAATAACTAACACCTGAAGCCAAAATAAATCCTTAGAGCTTCCAATATCCAACTAAATTGCTCATGTAGACCCTACCTCATGGTCTCAGTTTCTTTCCCCCTTGATCTACTTTCCTTTGGGGAAGAGCTCTATCTGGGATGAAATTAGTTTCAGCAGTCAGTGGCCAGATCCTGCCAAGCCCATCAGCCCCTCCTCCTACACCCTGAGTGAGCACACTCACTTGAATGGCTTTGACATCAATACACTTCACTTCCTATGGGGCAAAGGGACCCAGCTCCAGCCTGCGCAAGGGCCTCTCTGCAGAGCTCCAGACTAGAGCTCTTTTGCCCTAGTGATACCTAATGCTAAGCAAGTGGGATTAGTCTCCTTGGGAACCAAGCCCCCCAGGGGCTCAAGGGCTGAACTGCCCCAAACAGTTTGGGAGAATTGAGATTTCATATTGTTCTTTTACACTTGGATTTCAGGACATTACTTCAACAAAAGCCCACCTGAGAGCTGCCTCCTTTCTTGTGGGTAAATATAGCAGCAGGATCAAGAGCTGACTTACTTATTTTGTTTTCCTCTTTGTAACTTTAATCATACTCCCTGCAGGACGATCTTAGTCCTCAGAGATGTCAGGAATGCACATTCATAAAGGGAAAAATAATTATGCATCTTTTCTCCCCTCCCCCATACCAATTTCTCATAGCTATTTTTTTTTTAATTTTTTTTTTCAACGTTTTTATTTATTTTTGGGACAGAGAGAGACAGAGCATGAACGGGGGAGGGACAGAGAGAGAGGGAGACACAGAATCGGAAACAGGCTCCAGGCTCTGAGCCCTCAGCCCAGAGCCCGACGCGGGGCTCGAACTCACGGACCGCGAGATCGTGACCTGGCTGAAGTCGGACGCTTAACCGACTGCGCCACCCAGGCGCCCCATCTCATAGCTATTTTTGAAACCTCAAATAAAATAAATCAATTCCTCAATTTCACCACACAATTTATTATCATTTTCATCATGAAATAACATTACCTCACAAATTGAACATGCCCAAAAACATATCTCTTGGTTTGTTTTTGGTTTTTTTGTCATCCTTTCCTCCTGCAAACCACATTCTACTAACACCAGATCTTAATTTCCATCTTAAAATATTAGATGTTATTCTGTTTGTCTATAGTTGTATAGCAAACTACTCCAAAACTGAGTAGCTAAAAACAAACATTTTATTATATCTCACAGTATTATGGATTACTAATTGAGCAATGCTTGGCTGAGTCATCCTTCTGGTCCACTCCACATCGACTATAGCTGGTGTGGAGGATCCAAGATGGCATCATTCACATGACTGCACCTGTGCCTACAATGCTGGCCTCTCCAACATACTGGTCTAAGAGTACTCAGACTTCTTAGGCTCAGGTATCCCAGAGACAGTGCTGCAAGTGGCCTCATGTGGCACCTCCCAGGCTTCTTACAAACTAGCCCCAGAATTCCCAGAATGTCATTTTCACTACATCCTGTTGATCGAGCAAGTCACTAAGGCCAGATCAAATTCAAGGGGAGGGAAATTAGAATCCAACCCTCAATGGAAGAAATAGCAAAGAATTGTTTTGGTATGTCTCTTAAATCTCTGTTAATCTATATTGCCTCCACTTTCTGTTTTCTTTGCAATTGGTTTATTGAAGAAACTGGTCTTTGCCTTGTCATCTTTTCCACATTCTAAACCTGGTTAGTTGCATCCAATCTGCATGGTGTCATTTAACATGTTTCTTTGGTCCCTGTTTCCTGTAAATGGGAAGTAGAAGAAGAGGCTTGATCAGATTCATGTTCTTTTTTATGCTATAGCATACACACATGCACACACACACACTATAGAATATATGCTACAATATGTGTAATACTTTCATAATAACAATGCCAATGTTCTTAATAATATAATTACTACAAACAATTCTTTTTCTTTCCTTCTTTTTTCCCCCATCCTTTTGTCCTTCAAACATATCCCACTGGTGAGGAACAGTCTAATTACTATGTTTTAAATTTCACTTCAAAAAATCCTAGCGGTTATGTCACGAATTCAATAGACAGGTGGGTTCACTTGTTCTACTTTGTTTCATATAAAATTTGCTTTATACATGTTTAATTTTGTTTTATAATTTTTAAACATTTACATGGTTTCAAACTCAAAACTACACCATAAGACATAGTCAGGAAGGGCTAGCTTTCATTGTAGCCCCTCTACCCTATTTTGTCCCCTCTTCCAATAGGTTATCATCGTTGTTGTTTTGTTTGGGTTCAGGCTTATTCTTTGTTAGATAATCATATATATGCTTCCCTCTTTTTTTTTTTTTTTTTACTTCACAATAATATATCTTCATTCCTTTTCTTTTATAGTTGTATAGTATTCCACTGGGTGGATCTACCACAGTTTATTCAACCAGTCCTGTTATGATTAACTTAGCTGGGTTTTTTTCCCAGACCTTTTGTATCACAAATAGTGCTGCAATGAATAGCTTCAGTGTAAAGCCAAGATTTACTACCTACTCGTCTGTTTCTCCTTTCATGGTATCAGTGTAGTTATGAATTGCTTAGGATAAAAAGAAGAATCCTTGCTACTAGACACAGTCAGATATTTCTTTCAAGGGTTCCCATCAAGAGGAAAGTATAAAATGGAGTGACCAATCTTCATAAATAACAGCTGTGGCTGATCATTATAAAAATGGCCCCAATAAATCACTGATCCCCGGGTCCAAGCCCCTTTACAATGTGACATTGAAACTTCCCATGCGGTTTATTTCTCCACACTTTTAAGTCTATGTTGGAGATAGCAAACAAGTTCCAAACCTTTGCAACTTCCAACTCAAGAGATTGTGCAGCTTCCACTTTCATATTGAGACCCCCACACTACGAACAATCCCAGGAGAATCCCGATGATGGGCAGCACTACTGCCAGGCATGCCAGTGAAGCCACTCAGCACCTTCCAAACCCACTCAAATCATCAGATAACTGAAGCACATGAGTGATTCCAGGAAAGGCCTGCGAAATAACCACTCACATTGCCAACCTATACAACCATATGAGGTAATAAATTTTAGTTCTAAGCCAATAAGTATTGTGATGGTTTGTCATGAAATAACTTTCATGGGCTATTTGTTAAATAATAGCCTTCTCCGGGCGCCTGGGTGGCGCAGTCGGTTGGGCGTCCGACTTCAGCCAGGTCGCGATCTTGCGGTCCGGGAGTTCGAGCCCCGCGTCGGGCTCTGGGCTGATGGCTCAGAGCCTGGAGCCTGTTTCCGATTCTGTGTCTCCCTCTCTCTCTGCCCCTCCCCCGTTCATGCTCTGTCTCTCTCTGTCCCAAAAATAAATAAACGTTGAAAAAAAAATTAAAAAAAAAATAATAGCCTTCTCTGCAGAAGAATAGCCCCACACTTCAATAAATCTATCAAAAGCAACTAAACAGAAAGCTTTCATTCTAATGGGATACCTTGGAAATATCTCTTGAGCAAGATACTCCTTGCCCTACACAGGAAACAGCAGATGTTGGCGAGGATGCAAATAAAGGGGAACCCTTACACTGTTGGTGGGAATGCAAACTGGTGCAGCCACTCTGGAAAACAGTGTGGAGGTTCCTGAAAAAATTAAAAATAGAACTACCCAACCACCCAGCAATCGCACCACTAGGTATTTACCCAAAGGACACAAAAATACTGATTCAAAGGAGTACATGCACCCCAAAGTTTATAGCAGCATTATCATCAATAGCCAAGTTATGGAAAGATCTCAAATGGCCACTGACTGATAAATGGCCCAAATGGCCATTACTCAGCCATCAAAAAGAATGAAATAAAAGAATGAAATCACTAAATTCTAAATTCTACACGTGAAACCAATTTTTACCATATATGTTAACTAACCAGAATTTAAATAAAAACTTGAAATAAAAAAATAAAAGATGATCCCTTAATTAAAAAAAAAAAAGGCTAATCCCTGCCCTGCCTATTTCAACTGAGATAATGGATGTGAAAGCACTTTGCAAACTGGAACGCATCCTACCAGTGTCTGTCCAATTTTTTTAAGGTTTATTTATTTTTGAGAGAGAAAGAGCGCAAGTGGGGGAGGGGCAAAAAGAGAGGAGGATGGAGGACCCCAAGCAGTCTCTGCAGCAAGCCTGATGCAGGCTCAAACCCACGAACTCGTGAACCATGGGAACCACCTGAGCCAAACCACCTGAGTCGAAGTTGGACGCTCAACAGACTGAGCCACCCAGGAGCCCTGTCCAATTTTTTTTTTTAATGCTATGAGCTTTCTAGAATATTGCTAAACCAGGGCAGCAAGCAGTACCATAAAAGCAACATTAGACTCTCCTACCCTAGACAATCACTAAGTCAGTGTTTCCTATACTGTGCCCTCCATCCCCTGCTTGTTATCAATGATTGATTGCTCAGGTGATCCCTAGTGATTTCAAAAGAAAAGAGAGCTGAAACAATTTTGTGGGAATATATTCCATAAATTTTAAATTAAAAATTAATTATGACTTTCACAGAAATCACAATTTAGTCTTTTTTTTGACAGAGAGATAGAGAGTGAGCACAAACAGGGTGCAAGTGGGGGTGGGGAGGAGGGGGAGAGAGAGAATCTTAAGTAGGCTCCATGTGGGGATTGGTCTCATGACCCTGAGATCATGACCTGAGCTGAAATCGAGTTGGCAGCTTAACTGACTGAGTCACCCAGGCACCCCTCAATTTATTCTTTATCATCACATCCTAGTTATTACACATGTATTATAATATGTTTGTTCTGAATATGTTTGTTCTAATTAAATTATGTGACCATTCAGTTAAGAGAGGTGCTTTTCACCTCATTTTTATATAATTTACACATTACAGGTTTTGTTGGTAACATTTTCACTCTCTTCATTATTAATACAGTACATCTGGATGTTAAATCTATGAAAGCAGATCAATAGCTTCAAAGCAGTTTTTGTAGTACTAAATTAGTGAGGAAATGTAAAAAACATTATAAATGTATGTTATGTATAGTGAATAAGACAAATGAAAATATAAAATGTATATGCTGGCATAAATGTATCTATAAGCATGATAATTTATCAAAGCATGGCAAAAGAAAAGAAAAAGGAAGAAGAAATTTGGAAACTAGCTGATTTGGAAACTAGCTGACCAGGAAAGCTTCAGTATTTAAGAAAGCGAGAGTGAGGAGAGGTACTGAAAATAGGAGAATTGGTTGAAAGCCTGTGTAAGAAGCAGTTAGGTTCTAAGATCCCTTTCCCAACCCATGCAGCCACATAACAACATCTCTCCTAATTGGATTTGAAAACAAGATTTTTATTTCTATGAAACTGAACCATAATGGTTCTAGTCTAGGAGATTCCATGCGCAATGGAGAGGGAGCAATGAGACATTGTACTGAAAACAGAGGATTAAATGAGGTTCTGCATTATGAATTATGACCTTCAACCTTTTCAGTCAGTTTCTAGAATGTTTGCAGCAAGTTACCTACTCCTCAATCAGGAAATTGGAGTTGTCTTCTCTGTGCAGTTACCAGCACAAGAGAAAAAGTTGGGTGGCCTTCCAGTAAGCTTTTTAGTTATCCACTCTTAAACATAAATTGTCATGCAAGGTTCATCAAATATTTGGGCAATGTCCTCAACATGGATGGCAGAGACAAACAAACAAAAACAAAACAAAACAAAAGCAAAAACCTTGGGAGATGAGAATCCCAAAGGAAACTGACAGTGCAAAAAACAAAAGAAAACTCCCTATAAATTATAATTTAAAGAGATAAAATAACATTAAAAAGATAAGAGAAAATATTGCAGTCATGAAACAAGAATTAGATGCTACCAAAAAAGGAAACGGTATCAAAAAATAAAGAGCTCTTAGAAACTTGTGGTAATACATTTTAAAAAGTCAAGAGAAGAATTGGAAGATAAAGTTGAGGAAATATCCTAGAAAAAACAAAAAGCCAAAGAGATGTTCAATATTTAGCCTAAAGAAATTTCAGAAAAGAGAATAGATAAGTCAGAGAAGAAAATATTATGAAAGAAATTAAAGAAGGAAATTTTGTAGAATTATGATATGCATTTCCAGAATAAAAGAACCCCCTAAATGCCTGGCAAACTTAATGAAAAAAGACTCACACCAAAGCATATTATAAATTTTTAGAATAACAAGGAATAAAGGACTCTAGAGAAAAATTACCATCATGAACAAAAAATGAAAATAAAAATGGAATCAGAATACCATCAGATTTCTCATTAACAATAGTTGGAAAACAATGGAGCAATGAACTTAAAAATCTGAAAGAAAATTATTTCCTACTTAGAATTCTATACCAAACCCAATGGTCACTCAAGCATAAGCAGAGCATAGCCACATTTTCAGATACAATATCTTATAAAATTATCTCTCAAGAAACTTTTCTCAGGGAACCAAGAATAATGTACTCCATTAAGAAATAGAAGAAAAGAGTATCCAGAAAACAGGAGATCCATCATGAGATAGAATCAAATAGAATTCCCTGGATGATGACCAAGAAAATATCACAACAATAACCACATAGAGACTGAGGGATGACAATCAATCCAAATCTAAACAGGAAAATGGAGAATTCCTGGAGAAGGAGGGGATGTCTCAAAACAAATAAATGGAAATGATAGATATACTTATGTGTTTGACCATAATGGTAGGAGGTGGCAGATACCCTTGCTGCTCTCAATATCCTACCCTTATTCTTATCCTTACCTGACAGGGCCCACCTACTTCTGTGGAGGCTGAATATGACAGACAATTGCACTTCCCTTTTAACTACAGCATGGGCTCGAGATCCAATCTTGGCCAATGAGACATTAAGAGAAATCTATTCTTGGAATTCAAGGAAAGTACCCCCTTACCTACATATCAAAAAGAGAGATAAAAGGAGAGAAAAGAAAGAGGAGAAGAAATGTTCTCCTTCCTGCCTTTGTTCATATGCAAATGATATTTGGAGCTGTGGCAGCCATCTTATAACCATGAAGGGGCAAGCCAAAAAAACAAAAAAATCAACATGCTGAGGTTGGCAGACCAGAAATGTGAAAAGCACCTGAATCCTCAATGATATTATAATGTCACTGCATTAACTAACCCCAGAACTCTCTATCTGCAGACTTCTTGAAGGGTGAAATAATAAACCTCTTTTGTTTAGGCTACTTTTAGCTGGGCATAATGCTACTTGCAATCAAAAGCATTCTAAATTCTATAAGAAGGTGTTACCATTCTGTTAACCTGTTTAGGGAAGAATTAGTGAAATGTATATAGAAAACTAAGTCCCCCTCCACCAAAATAAGGCAGTTATTAACATAGGGTAAAACAAAAGCTGTACAAGAAATTTCAATAAAATGTAAATGAGCTGTGAAGAATATTTACTAATAATAGAATAATCATTGAATATTAATTAAACTAAATATTAATTAAACTAAACTTTGTGCTAGAACTATGTCAAGGGAGGACTGGAAAACAGATGGAAAAGATATTAAGTGTTCTATAACCAATAGTTTCAGGGAAGGCAGCCTTTTGAGGGATAACACGGAAGATAAAAGGGAGAGAAATCAGAATTGGACAAGGAGAGCCTTCAGATTCCAATGCATATCTGAGACTTCTGAAAGGAAAGGAAAGAAGAGGCCAAATCCAGCAGGGAGGGCCTCAGACAGTTCCGTAGATCTGACAGAAGTCTCTGCAAGCCCAGAGACGTCTGCTGCAAATAGGACTCATTAAAGGAGCACTGCACTAGGCAGAAGTAGCTAGGTTTTTGCATCACCACTTCAAGCAGTTGTCTGAAGGGGTCGCCTCAATGAGAGCATGATCTCAGCTTAGAAGAAGAAGCTTGGGGTGCCTGGGTGGCTCAGTCGGTTAAGTGGCCGTTCGACTTTGGCTCAGGTCTCATGGTTTGTGAGTTCAAGCCCAGTGTCAGGTTCTGTGCTGACAGCTCAGAGCCTGGAGCCTGCTTCAGATTCTGTGTGTCCCTCTCTCTCTGCCCTCCCCTGCTCACACTCTGTCTCTGTCTCTCTCAAAAAATGAAAATAAACATTAAAAAAAAAAAAAAAACAAATGAGAAAAATTACACGTCCCTGCATGTGGAATCTTCTTTGGTTCAGACTTCATTCAAATACCTGATTGCATACCCCTCTTAGAGACTTAAGTTGAATCAATGCGGAGCAATACCCATCAGGGCAGAGCATAAGGCTGCTCTGAGCCCACGGAGGTTTACACCAGAATGTGACAAGTGCCAACACTGGAGACACGCAGGGTCTCAGCAAGGCCGGGTAACTTGAGCAGCCCTCAGCCTAATATCCGGTACGCCAGACAGAAATGCTTAAAGACCTAGATCCTATTATATGAGGTTGAATTCATTCAATTAAACAGCTTAAGCAGCTCGGATCAGCCGCTGGAACCCTTCTCTGAGGAGTGCTAAAACAATGGCCTAAGGGGCAGCTGAAGTTTGTTTTCTCTTGTGTGAGGCCAGCTGGAGTTGCCTAGCACATGGCCAAACTGGGGAGGGCCAACACGACATAATTGCATTAAACCTGCCTGTTCTTTCCGGAAAGCATTTCCTGACAGCACCAAGGAGGAAATGAATAAAGGGGGAGCTTTTAAGTCTTAGGATACCACCCTATCTTTCAATCTCCCTTCCCCAATCCCTCAAAATCACTTTTATGAAAAGAGAACCTGAATTTAGACTCCCCTACCTAAACACTTGTTTTGCTATATTATGCTTGGTCTTTCCTCATCATTGTTATAGTGACTTTTGTTGGGCATAGCATTAGGGGCAGCTGAAAATAAACTAGGGTATAGGTCTATAAGGTAGAATAAGGTATCACTAATTCCACTGCACTTTCTGAGAATCCTATTCTGCTTTCAAATCCATATTAAATGTTAACCCTTCTCTCAAAAAGCCCTCCCAGGTCTTTGTTACCACCAACTCAGGCTGCCATATCTCCCTCCCTCCTGCTTTCCTGATGCTTTACCTCAGTCTCTTTAATGACACTTTTTTATTCATCCACCCATTCACTCAACAAGCATTTACTGAGTTCCCACTGTACATCTGAAGTATACTGGGCACCTTCATTATTCATTTAACCCTCACAATAATGCTTTCAGGTAGTTAATATCATCCCCCTTGTACTGAAGATACCTAAACTCACAGAGCTTAGGCACCTTGTTGATGGTCAAGGAGCTGGTACGGACAGCGTTTAGCTTCAAATATAAGTCCAGTGTCTCCATGCCCAGTCTGCCATATATCAGCTATTTGTGTACTTGTCTATCTCTGTCCCTTAAGAAATATCTATTGGGGGTCATGTGGGTGGCTCAGTCAGTGAAGCATCTGATGATTCATGGGTTCAAGCCCTGCATCAGGCTCCTTGCTGACAGTGCAGAGCCTACTTGGGATTTTCTGTCTCTTCCTCTCTCTCTGCCTCTCCCCTACTCTCTCTCTCTCAAAATAAGTAAACTTAAAAAAAAAAAAAGAAATATCTATTGGGACCTACTATGTGGTAGGCACCATCCTAAGCACCAAAGATACACATGTAATTAAGTCCTGGTCCTAAGAAGACAGATATATTCCCAATGATTTATTTTAGTCCAACAGTCATGTCAATTTATTCATTCAGCAGGCATTTGCTGAGCACCTGCAATATCCTAGGTACACCACGCTCTAGACATGGAGAAATGCCAGACATGTTTTCTGTCCTCAGGACAGCGTTCGAATAGAGGCACATGGAGCACAGAAGGGGGAGAAGCCTTCATAAAGAACATGCCGTTGAGTTGTGCTGTAAAAGATAAGGAGAGTTTTGGTAAATAAAAGTTTTTAAAAAGGTGGTAGGAAGGGCATCCTACAGAGAGCCTCGTGAGCCAGGACACAGAGGTATAAAAGTGCAGGGTAGTGTCAGGGTAACTGCGGGAGTACCATGTCGTTGGAATATAGGGTGTGAGACAGGGAGTAGAGAGAGACAAGACCAGAAAGGGTGCCTCAAATGCTATGCAGAGGAGCTTAGATTTGATCTTAGGAAAATGGAGAGAACCACCGGAGATTTCTGAGCAGAGGAGCTTATTTATCTTTGTGTTCCATGGCATGTGGCAAACCGCCTCATCCGTGGTAGCAGTTTTTAGCCTCTGTCACTTTCCTGGCACCAGAGAAGACTTTGGCCCCCAACCTGATGCCATGCTCTGTTTACAGAAGAAAAATAATGCCCATGCTCTTGCGTATAGCAATTTCCTTGCCAGCGCCTCTGCCAAGTCATCCCAGGTCTGAGAGCAATCTTTTTCTTTTATCCAAGGCCAAATTGCTGACTCCATGTTGTTGTCACTGCTACAGACTCTGCTAATTTCTCCTTGGCGAACTGAAGCTGGTCCAGTAGAAGCTCTAGACTGGGAGATTTAAGGAACCAGTGTCCTGATCCCTGCTTCACAACTACCTAGAGTGTCACCTTGGCCTGTCTCCCATCTATAAAATGGATAGACGATCTCGACATTCTCTTCCAGACTTGAGAATCTTGCCAACATACCTTCAGTGGGGCCAGATGGTAGCTATATCTACAACATTCTGCTTTACCATGCAGCAGAATAATTTTCTGTGGTTGTAATTTGTTTTATTCTCTCTGTACTTTGCCTTACATGTCCAACCACCACGAACTAACTCTGTGCCCTTTCTAGAAAGGTTGCTAGGGACATTTGCACCTATGCCTCAGGAGAGTTTTGTGTTGCCAAGCTAGAAGCAGAAGTCGCTAAAGAAAACCCTCTGCATCAGTCTTTTTTTTTCCTCTTTATATGAGAGAGAGAGAGAGAGAGCGAGCATGAGTGGGGTAGAGGGGCAGAGGGAGAGAAAGAAAGAGAGAGAATCTTAAGCAGGACCCATGCTCAGCACAGAGCCCAATCTGGGGCTCGATCCCATGACTCTGGGATCATGACCCTAGCTGAAACCAAGAGTTGGCTGCTCAACCAAATGAGCCACCCAGGCGTCCCTCTACCAGTCTGTTTTGAAAGCCTAAATGCACTGAGGATATTAGGTTATTTTTTCCAAAATAGGGCCCAGAGAGAAAGGAGCACTCTTCAGAAGAGAGAGGCAGGAATGGCAAGGTTGAGAATTTCTGTCTTAGTATGACTGATTTTCCAAGGGAGTACATTTTTGAAAATAACTTTTTTAAATGTTTATTTTGACAGAGAGACAGAGCATGAGTGGGGGAGGGGCAGAGCAAGAGGGAGACACAGAATCCGAAGCAGGCTCCAGGCCCTGAGCTGTCAGCAGCACAGAGCCCAACTCAGGGCTCGAACTCACAAACCATGAGATCGTGACCTGAGCCAAAGTCGGAAGCTCAACCGACTGAGCCACCCAAGAGCCCCCACATTTTTGAGAATAAAAGGTAAAATTGCTTATCAGTAATTACACTGGAATCAAGGCATAAACCAGGATGGTCATAGGCAAACTTCATGGTGCAGTCACTCTATACCATCATTAAATCCAAGAATTGTGGCATCAAGACTCACTGTTCAAAAGACATCACTAATCAATCATCACATTCTTTCTACTTAGCCCAGATGAGCTTAGAACCCTTCTCAAAATAGTACTCCTGACACTACTAATCTATCAGTTTTGGCCCTTGAGTTGAAATCTTTTTATCACAGGTAACTTTGTAATAAAAATCATACAAAGTGGAAATCATGGTACTCTGCCCAGATCCCTTCTGGGAGCTGATGAACCCATCCCCCAGCAGCTGACTCTATTGTCTACTAATGGCTGACAGCCCTAGCCCTTATCAAGCATTGCCCACTGCTGAGGGAATTGCCTTGCTCAAGGTCATATCCTTCCCCAGGTGCACCAGAGACCAATGACTGGCAGATGGAGGGCTACAAAGGCCAGAACCCCCACCTTGCTTCAATTTGAGTCAAGTGTGAAAGGCCATCCTAGGTCCAGAGCTTTCCACAAGATCAGCTGAGGCTGATAGCAGGTCACCTTCTTCTGCACAATCTTGACTTTCTCACTTCCTACAGGTGTATCTACGGAGAGCCCCCTCAATCAACCTTCTGAGCACAACTCTCCATCTCAAGGTCTGTTTCTAGGGATCCTTATCTGAGGAACCAAACTACCTTCTGTGCTGTTAGTAAGAAGTAAACCCCAAGGTTAACTTTTTAATTTGTATCTTAGTAAAATGGGTCAGTTAGCATTTATTTCTTATTTCCATATTTCATTGATCTTAATTTAAAAGCTGCCCTAGAAAATACATGCCCCTTCACTCTCTACAATCAGAAAAGTGTGAGTTCTCCTCTTCTCTGGTCTCTAGAGGAGGAGATAGGGTTGCTATGTGGTTCTATAACAGTAAAGTGAAACAAACACTTTTAGGAAGACAGGAGACCAGGATTTTAGTTCTGGCTTTGCCAATAACTCACTATGATGTGGGAAAATCATTTCCTCTCTCTAGGTGGTTCCAAATTTACTTGTCGATAAAATATAAGGCCTGTCATAAAAGTTACACAAAACTTGGAAATGAAGTAGAAATGTGAGTCCTACATTCTTTCACTGTTACGCAGGCACAAAGACCACCCAGAGATTGTCTAGAATAATGAATTTAATTTTTCTCACAATTTGTTATTAGTTGAAGTTTCCAGATTTAGTAAAACTACTTATCACCTGGTAGAATTTTGCCCTGTAGATATGCAAATTTCTATCCATGGAACCACAGAGACCTATAGCCCAGCTTTTATGCAAACTCACCCTAATATTGTAATAATATATACCTGGCTTTTTAAATGTTCTTTGAACCAACCATAACATCTTAATGGCTTCTTTACTAATTCATAAATTAAATAGACTCTCTTACCTGTGGTTCATTTATATTTGCCTGAGAATCATGATTTTACCTTTTTAAAAATTATACTTCAATAGGCTTGATCTGCTCCATGATGCTGAAAGAAAACGAATCTACACACCCATTTTGAGAATCAGGGGATCTCATAGTATCTACACAAAAGTATCCAGGACTTCTTTCTGCAGAAATCCTCTGGACTGTGTTACCCTTAGGAGAGTAGTCAGCAGCACCAGAGCCACCATCACTTGACTACTGTGCAGCTAGGGTAGAGGCTGGGAAAAGAGCAGCCCAGCCAAGGCTTAGTGACAGGGACTTTCCCAAGGTTTCCCAAGGTCTGAAAGGTATGCAAGTTATATATACTCAGAGTTAGGACTTAAATCCAGGCCTGTCTAGCAGTATGGGAAGCCCATTACTACCACTGCTCATATTTTCATGCCATAGCTCATCTGCCTGCAATCCCAATGTATACCACATATGCCTAGCACAAAGTAGGCAATCAATGTATATCCCATGCAATTAAAAATTTTTAACTCTTCCTAGTGACTAGAACTTGGATATTTCCAAAGGACAAAATCTATTGATGAGCCTCACTTCAGACCACTAGAAAAGACAGACACTGGGGAGCCAGACAGGCCTACATTCCACCTCCTCATTGCCACTTAGTGGCTAATTAGTACTGCCACCTTGAACCAGAAATAAAGCACCATGAGCCTTTGTTTCCTCTCTTGTTACATGTAAATAATTCTCATAGGCTTCTTATGAAGACTAAAGTAGAAAAAGGAATATGAGAGCACTTAGCACAAGACTTAGCCCAAAGGTGCCTCCACCCACAATGATCGTCCCCTTCAGAAGACCCTGGAAGGCTTTGAGGCCTTGGCTGGGCTGCCGTTTCTACCAGCCCCCACTCCAGGCACACAGTGATCAAGGGATGGGAAAATCCCTCTGTTCAAACAGGTGTCACTGTTCTAAACCTACAGTCTCATTTCCTGATCGTGTCTTAATCTGCTCGTCGGTGGTGAAAGTTGATTTCTTGCACATTCTTATATCAGTGGGAATTTCTGCCCTTGGCTGACAGGCATTATGGGCTGGCTTTGACATACAGCCCTACAGGGCCTGAACAGCCTCTATTCTTTCCCAGTCCTGAAAGGGAGCTTTGTGCCAAGGATTCATTAAACTGCACTGCACAGCCCCTTCATAAATGGGGCTCAATAATGAACAGTCGATTTAACTGGAAAAGCTGCTGGAGCTGTTAAATTAAAGGGAAATAAAGTGCATTTTAGACTCAGTCTGCCAGAAGAAATGGTGACCTAAAAGGAAAATCTTCATTTTTATTGAATTGAAGTTTTTAAAAAGTTTAAAATGTCCAGGAAGCTTCCTTGTGACAGGCAATGAGACATAAAAGCTCAGAATGCAGGCTTGAGATAGTGGTGCTTTTTATTCACCATCCCTAAGTGAGTCTCAGGCTCTTAAATGGTGCAAAGGAATGATCTCATTTTGAGAAGAAAATATGAAAAGACTCTGTAATATGCCACAAGAAGTTTTTTTGTTTTTGTTTTTGTTTTTAACTTTAAAAAGTATTTTAAGACCAGGCTCTCTCTTTCATTCTTGGAACATTCAAAGGACCAGGAGCCATTCTTTTTAATTTTTCTGCTCTCTTTCAGGGATAAGAAATTTCTCTGGGAGGAATCCAATTGTTTCTCCTCACACTACACCTCAGAGTTTTGTTTGGTTTAAGTATTGTGCTCTGACGTCTGACTGAGTAGTCTCTCTTTTAAATCTGAGATTTTCACAAGTATGCATAAGTGCTCCGAAGAACTTTATTCTCTATTTATTTTTCTGAGTTATATAACTTCCTGGCATGGTGACAGAGAACATCTACTAACATACGCTGGAATGTTGTTTCCAATAACTCTCAGGTGCAAGAAGCAAAAGCCACTGTGCTTTGGCAGATAGAATAACCATATGGTGATCTTAGCTTTTCTCTGCCACGCTGTTGTGAGCTGGGAATTCTTCTTAACATGCTTCCCTATGCTTCGTGTTTTCAAATCTTTACATAGAATCTGCTCCTGGGCATGTTACAGGCTTCAGTACCCTAGTCAAGGCCTTTTCTGGTTTTCATAGTTAAGCATCATTTGACCATCAACAACAACAGTCAGTCATCACAGGGAATTTAAAGAGAAATCTGAAAAGCAATGTGAAATAAATAAAGGCCAACTTCCAGCCGTACTGTTCAGGGTCACTGGAATCAAAACTCAGATTTTCAGTTGCAAAGCTGTATAGAAAGGGCAAAACTTCCTTTTTAAGAAGTTATCTGCTCTTTTTCTGAAACCTACTTTTTCATTTAAATTCTAAGCCATCGATTTAATTTTTTAGGATTCTGCAATAGGCGATTCAAAGCCACCTTGAGAGAATATCCTGAAGTTGAAAAAAATATATCTGCGCATGTTTTTTTTGTTTTTTTTTTTTTTTAATTTTTTTTTCAACGTTTATTTATTTTTGGGACAGAGAGAGACAGAGCATGAACGGGGGAGGGGCAGAGAGAGAGGGAGACACAGAATCGGAAGCAGGCTCCAGGCTCCGAGCCATCAGCCCAGAGCCTGACGCGGGGCTCTAACTCACGGACCCTGAGATCGTGACCTGGCTGAAGTCGGACGCTTAACCGACTGCGCCACCCAGGCGCCCCTCTGCGCATGTTTTTATTTTAAATGGTAACTATGGTGACCCAATAAGTAGTATTTTTTTATTCTTTGTTCATCTATCACTAATGAGTCACAATCAACCAGTGTAAATCATAGGCTCTCCACACCATGAAATTCTGGATTCATAATAAAACTGCTGTTATTTTAACAAATTCTAGGATGAACTTTGTCCATAACGAGCCCTGATGGTTATTAGGGTCTACACCTGCATCAGAACAATTTCATTCACCTTCCACTAAAGATTACCGCACTCCAAAATGGCTATGCCATCCTGTGTGGATTGTGTGGCTTGATTGCATTTTGACTAATCAAAATGGATTGGCTAATTGCATTAGCATTGGGATAACTATTCATTAGAAAATTAATATTAGACCAGTCCATATTTTACATATGGCATCAGTCATTCAAACACACTCTTCTAGTCATGACTTATTCCTACACAAGCAATCATTAACCTATTCAAAACATATTTAGCTTGAAGATGGGAGGTAAGAGGATTTTCTGAATCTGCACAGATTTGACTACAGCCAGATTGCAAGTTAAGGAGAATGTTAATATATTACAGCTTATCTAAAGGAAAATGACTGGGAAGGCAATGGTGATCAAAACCAAAGCACAGGAGGAAGTATGCTTTTATAGGATTCAGAACACTTATTAATTCATTACTCTATTCATTTTAATGAATAAAATCTTACGTGTTTTTTTTTCCTGCCAGTGCATACTTTTTCTGAGGAAAGGAAAGAAGTTATTTTCAGTGCCTAACAGAAAATGTGTTAGGTAGGGGTTTAATAAATATTTGACAAGGGAATAAAAGAAAGAGGAAAAGGAAGGGAAAGGAAGGTAAGAAAAGAGAAAAAAGGGAATGTAAGACAAGGAAAGGAGGATGTTAGTCCAGGGAAAACTAGAAACAACATGATAGCTTTCTTCATATATTTAAAGTACATCATTTGGGAAAAGGATTAGATTTATTCTTTTAGAAACCAAATAATTTAACCAAGAGCTATAAGTAGAAAGTTGGAGATTTCTGGGTCCTGGGTGTAAAGAGTCACTATCCCATTCAAACAACCAAAAAGCTGAAAAAACTGAGAAATCAACAACTCTTTTTAGATCCATAAGAGAAATACGGTCACAAGGCAAACCCCCATCCCCCAAATTGGAGGGAGAGAAAAATACAGAAAACCACATTTACTGGCACAGAAACATCCATGGGACCAGTGCTGGGGTAAGATAACCTGAACTGTTAATGCAAAATGCTGGGGGCTCAGTGTAGAAAAGCCTGAGAAATAAAAACTTCAGAGGGACCCCGTCATCATGGGATTCCCCCAAATTTTATAAGTTCCTGGAGCTCCCCCAGTTCTCACAGTAAATAACTGAGGAAAAAAATCCCCTTGTGCTTATAGGAGAGGCAGAAGAAAAGAAACCACCTTGAATTATGCCAGACCATTCTGTCCTGAAGAAGGTCTGCCCTCAGGAAAAAATATTTAACTAGAGCCTGACCTACCTGGAAAAAAGGAAATACCTAATTCCAGCTCACACTTGCCATCCTGTCCCACCTAAGAGGAGGAAAACACACACACACACACACACACACACACACACACCTGCCAGGCACTTGTGAAATTCGTAGTTTGGGGCACAGACTCATAAAAAGACTAAGCCCTATTCATAGGTCTATAAAATGCTTCCCCTCCCCCCATACCTCACTATCACATTACTAAAGTCTTATTTACTTCCTTTTACCTAGTACACAATGTTCAACTATCAAGAAAAATTACAAGGCATACTAAAAGGCAAAAACAGAGTTTGAAGAGACAGAGCAAGCATTAGAACCAGACTCATATTTGGCAGGGATATTGGAATTATCAGACCAGGAATTTAACTATGATCAATATGCTAAGAGATCTAATGAATGAAGTGGACAGCATGCAAGAAGAGATGGGTGATGCAAGCAGAGAGATGGAAATTCTAAGAACCAGAAAAAAATGCTAGAGATCCAAACACTGTAACAGAAATAAAGGATGTTTTTGATAGACTTATTAGTAGACTGGACAGGCTAAGGGAAGAATCTCTAAGTTTGAGAATATATCAACAGAAGCAACCAGAACTAAGACACAAAGAGAAAAAAGACTGGGGAAAAAACAGAACAGAATATCTAAGAACTGGGACAATCACCAAAGGTATAACACAATAATATGGAAAATACCAGAAGGAGAATAAAGAGAAAAAGGGACAGAAAAAATGTTGGAAACAATGCTGCTTGAAAATTTCTCTCAAATTAATGTTAGACACCAAATTAGAGATCCAGGAAGAGCAGAGAACAGCAAGCAGGATAAATGCCAAAAAACAAACCAAACACTCATTTTGGGATATCCTTTCCAAACTACAGAAAAGCAAAGATAAAGAAAAAATCCAAAGAAGCCAGAGGAAAAAACACCTTACCTTTAGAGGAGCAATGATAAAAATACATCCAACTTCTCCTTACAAACAATGCAAGCAAGAAGACAGTAGAGGGAAATATTTAAAATGTTTGAGAAAAAAAACACCAAGCTAAAATTCTGTACCCTATAAACTTATCCTTCAAGTGAGGAAGAAATATAAAGACTTCCTCATACAAACAAACATTGAGGGAATTTGTTGCCAGTAGACCTACCCTGCAAAAAATGTTAAAAGAAGTTCTTTAAAGAGAAAAAAAATAGTATAGGTCAGAAACTTGGATCTACATAAAGGAAGAGCATAAGAGAAAGAATAAATAAAGGTTTATAAATAAATAAAGGAAAAAAATATTTTCCTTTTTGTTTTTAAATTTTTATTTTTTCTTATTCTTTTTTAAAATTTTAATGTTTATTTATTTTTGAGAGAGAGGCAGAGCGTGAGTGGGGAAGGAGCAGAGAGAGAGGGAGACACAGAATCTGAAGCAGGCTCCAGGCTCTGGGCTGTCAGTGCAAAGCTCGACACAAGGCTCGAACTCATGCAGTGCGAGATCATGACCTGAGCTGAAGTTGGACACTCAACTGACTGAGCCATCAAGGTGCCCCTATTTTTTCTTATTCTTAACTGAACTAACAGACAACAATTTGTTCAAAATAATAATAGCAATAATGTATCTGATTATGTATGCCTATGTATATGTATATATATGTATATATACATATATATATATATATATGCTTATGTATAAATGGAATGAAGGGCAGCAATGATACAAGGGACAGGAAAGGGGAGCTAGGATTAGTTTGTTATTAGAAGGTATTTGCACTATGCACAATGCAGTGTAGTGTTATGTGGAAGCAGACTGGGATTAGTTGTAAATGTATGTTTCATACTCCAGGGAACCACTAAAAAAAAGTAAAAAACAAGTATAACTGATGAGCTAAGAAAAGAGAGAAAATGGAATCATACAAAACACTCAGTTAAAACCATAAAAAGGCAGAAAAAGAGTGGACCACAATAAAAAGGCGGGGGGGAGGGGGACAAAGACTAAGGGCAACAATTAGTAAACAGCAATAAATATGGTAGATAATCCAACTATATTAATAATCACTTTGAATGACAATGGTCTAAATCCATCAATTTAAAGACAGAGATTGTCAGAGTGGATTAAAAAACAAGATCCAACTATGTTTTGTCTACATAAAGCCCACTTTAAATATAAAGCACATATAGACTGGGGTGCTTGGGTGGTTCATTTGGTTGAGTGCCTGACTCTTGATTTCAGCTCAAGACATGATCCCAGGGTCATGGGATCCAGCCCTGCATCAGACTCCATGCTGAGTGTGGAGACTGCTTGGGATTCTCTCCTCTCTCCCTCTGCTCCCACCCTGTTTGTGCTCTCTCTCTCAATCTCAAAATAATAAAATAATAAAATAAAATAAAATAAAATAAAATAAAATAAAATAAAATATTAAAGCACATATAGATTAAAAGTAAGCGGATGGAGAAAAATACATCATGCTAACACTAACATAAAAAAATGAAATTAGCTATATTAATTTCACACAGAGAAGACTGACAGGAAAGTTATCAGTGATAAATAGGGACACTATATAATGATAAAGGGGTCAATACTCCAAGAATGCATAAGTCCTTAACACATATGCACCTAACAACAGAGTGTCAAAATACATGAAGCAAAAACTGATAGAACTGCAAGGAGAAATGGATAAATCCCTTATTAGGTTTGGGACTTAAATACCCCATATCCAGCAGGCAGAAAATCAGTAAGAACATAGTTGAACTCAGCACCATCCATCAGTTGAATATAAATGGACATCTATAGACTACTTCATCCAACAATAGCAGAAAGTGCATTCTTCTCAAGTTTACATGGAACATTCACCAAAATAAGCTACATTCTGGGCCAAAAACAAACCTTAACAAATTTACAATAGAAATCATACAGTGTCTTCTCTCAGACCATAATGAAATTAAACTAGAAATCAATAACAGAAAGAGAACTGGAAAATCCCTAAATCCCTGGAGGTTAAGCAATGCATTTCTAAATAACACATAGGCCAAAAAAGAAACCTCAAGAGAAATTAAAGGATATTTTGAACTGAAAATTAAAGTACAATCTTTCAAAATTTGTGGGAGGCAGCAAACCAACGCTACAAGGAAATCTATAGCATTGAATGTACTTATTAGAAAACAAGAAACAGCTTTTTAAAAATGTTTTCAAGGGGCGCCTGGGTGGCGCAGTCGGTTAAGCGTCCGACTTCAGCCAGGTCACGATCTCGCGGTCCGGGAGTTCGAGCCCCGCGTCAGGCTCTGGGCTGATGGCTCAGAGCCTGGAGCCTGTTTCCGATTCTGTGTCTCCCTCTCTCTCTGCCCCTCCCCCGTTCATGCTCTGTCTCTCTCTGTCCCAAAAATAAATAAACGTTGGAAAAAAAAAAAATTAAAAAAAAATAAATAAAAATGTTTTCAATAAAAAGAAATAAAAAGACAAGGGACATTTAATATCAATCATCTAAGCTTCCACCTTAGGAAACTAGGAAAAGAAGAGGAAATTAAATCCAAATTCAGGGAACCACAGTGCAAGAAGAATATGAACATCAGCAGAAAGAGCTGGAGGAAGTCTACAACTCCATCACTACCAAACTGTACCAGAATGCAGGTGTGAGGGGAGGAATGCTTGAGGGCTCGCCCCATGGTGGAGCTCCTCCATCTGGCATTGCTTCCTCTGGGCCTACCACTGAAGAGGTTGATTAAGCCAACATGAGCATAGGTTTAGCATTGCTATACACAGAACATCAAAGGACCCAAATCTGTAGTAAATTCCATGGAAGTTTTAAAGTTGAGCTGCTACAGTAAATAACCGGGCATTCTTGATACTTAAACATGGAATATGTGTATAGAGAAAGGAAATAACATTACACTTTATAAGTACTGTATGGTAAGTGGAAAATGCAATTTAAAATTGGCACCGGATAAAACAAACAAACAAAAAATCTACAATTCAACCACAAATTTTTACTGTATTCAGATGTAGTTGTCTTTTGTTTTAAGGATACAAGACAAAAATATGAAGGTGTGTTTCCCTGGGACCTGAATGGTGTTAATTATGAGAGCAGATGTTTGAGAGTACAAGCACCAATGACCAAATCACAGTGCTATCTACATGATTTAAAATATATATTTTTTTAACATTTTATTTATTTTTGTGAGACAGAGAGAGAGAGAGAGAGAGAGAGAGAGACAGAGCATAAGCAGGGGAGGTGGAGAGAGAGAAGAAGACACAAAATCCAAAGCAGGCTCCAGGCTCTGAGCTGTCAGCACAGAGCCCAATGAGGGGCTCAAACCCACAAACCATGAGATCATGACCTGAGCTGAAGACAGACGCTTAACTGACTGAGCCACCCATGTGCCCCTACATGACCTTTAATAAATGCATTTTTGTATGTGTTTGTGATATGTGAGGTCTCTAAAGTGTGGGACCCGGGCAAGGACCCATCTTTTCCAAATACAGTAGTTCTTATACTCATTTAACAACTGAGAAAACTGGACTTCAATGTATCGGTCAGCATAAAATGCTATTTGAAATAGAAACATCTACAGACAGGGGCGCCTGGGTGGCACAGTCGGTTAAGCGTCCGACTTCAGCCAGGTCACGATCTCGCGGTCCGTGAGTTCGAGCCCCGCGTCAGGCTCTGGGCTGATGGCTCGGAGCCAGGAGCCTGTTTCCGATTCTGTGTCTCCCTCTCTCTCTGCCCCTCCCCCGTTCATGCTCTGTCTCTCTCTGTCCCAAAAATAAATAAACGTTGAAAAAAAAAATTTTTTTTTAAATAAAAAAAAAAAAAAGAAACATCTACAGACAGTTCAAACAGAAATTTCATACACAAATTATGAGTTTGCAAAATGATAGGAAGGGCTAGGGCATGGAAATAGAAGACTACTTTCTCTTACAACAAGAAAGGGAAAACTAGAAGCAGATACAGTTGGGCCTTGTTTTGGGGAGAGTGGGTATAGATATGTAGATTTGATGCACAGAAGATGAAAAAGTCCCCAACCAATGGCTTCTTTTGGTCAATGGAAGGAGGAGGAGACAAGCTGAGGAGACAAGCAGAGTGAGGTAGGAGGTTTGAGGAGAGAGAAAAAGGTATCAAAAGCCATTATGGAAAGTGGGTAAAGGAGCACATTCCAGGAACCTGGTATGATTGCCAGACAGTGTTTCAGGTTCACCTGGGGCTGTTAATCATTAATTTACAGAAAATCTGTCTAATTACCTGCTCTATTTTCACAACCTTTGCCAAGTTCCTTCTCTGGTTTTCAGTTCCACATTCTAAAATAGTGATGATAAAAAGCTTATCTAGTAATATCATTTTGTGGAACTTAGAACTTGTTTTCCACCCTAGATATGTCACATATACGGTCCCAGCCCAAGCCCATAGCCCATCAGAAAATACCTCATTCTCCCAAAGTTCCCCTTCACTACCTCTTGACATCCCTCTTCTAACCCAGAGTCCCTCAGAGCTCCCAGCACCGAGGTCTAACCAGAGCTACCACAAGCCATGAGACCCAGGCCCACAGCAGAGGCAAAGGTAAGTCTTTCCTGCAGGCCCACCCATAAAGAAGGTCATCCCAAAGTTGAAAGAAGAGGAAGTTTGAAGAAAGGGCCTGAGTCAGTGTCACATTAAAGGTTCTACCTCACAGAGGTGTGGATGGAGAGAGCTTGCTTCTTGACAGGAAGAAGGATAAGGAGAATGAGAGGAAAAAGGGAGTAGAACAGTACAGGTTAAGTAAAGAAATTATGGTCATTAAAAGGTCTGGAGGCCTTTTTGTCAGGATTCTGAGGTGGGGAATGTCTTCCTAGGCATTTCCATTCCATTTAATGTGACCTCCTACATCAATGTTCTTTAACTAGAGTGTATATACACCTGAGGGTATAAAAAGACTCTTCAAAATACTTGGATAGGGGTAGTGGAAACAAGATGAATGTCCATACCCTCAAATCTCATATGTACTCTTTCTTAAAATTGATTGGAGACGTTTATTTCCCATCCTGTCTCTCACAACTGTCTTTATTTTAAAAAGAGGAGGGAGGGGCACCTAGGTGGCTCAGTCGGTTAAGTGACTGACTTCAGGTCAGGTCATGACCTCCCGATTCACTCACAAGTTCAAGCCCTTCATCGGGCTCTGTGCTGACAGCTCAGAGCCTGGGTCTGCTTCAGATTCTGTGTCTACCTCTCTCTCCCCCCATCCCCCACTCGCTCTCTTTCTCTCTCTCTCAAAAGTAAATGAACATTTAAAATAATTGAAAAGAAATTAAAAAGAGGAGAGAAAGTCATAACCATTCCTTTCTCTCCCATTCCTTTTCCCTTTTCCTTTCTTGCTCTACCTTTCTCTTCCTGAACAATCCAGTCCTAAAGCATTCAGGAAAGGCAGAGCAAAGCTAATCTCTGTGCTAGCAGTGAGATGGGTGGGGTGTAGGAGAACTGAAGTGGCCCACTGTAAGGTGTCAGAGCCTGAGCAACGAAGGGATATCAACCCATGTGCCAGTCTAATGTTGGGAAGGAGAGAATCCATGGAGGAGAGCTCCTTGTTCAGTGTCAGAGCCAAAGCACAGTGAGGAATGGGGTATGACATCTCAGAGCCCAAACAAGGGAAGGAGGCATCCTTGTGGAGGAAAGGCCCGGCACAGAATATTGGAGAGAGTTAAGGAGGGCATTTATGTGGAACAAGGGGTAGAGACAGATGAGAAATTGGCTTTATACAGGGGGATTGATCAAAAATTAAATATATTAAAGATCAATAGCCAGGATTCTCCCTTTTAGAGAAGAGAGGTACAAATATTCAAAGGGCAGGGGGTCTAAAATAAGCCCTGGGGTATTTTATTAGAATTGGCAGTTTTGCTGTGAACTTATGGTTTTTAATATATGTAGATAAATATAGAAATAAATACAGGCATAAACGTGTGTTCCCTAGTCTTGTCTACTGGGAGAACCTAGGAGCAGCAACAGTCCAACAGCAATAAACATACTTTGCACTCAGATCTTGATTCCTTGAGTAATTAGCTGGTTCCAATCCTGAGGAGGGAAAGTATGAGGTGAGTCTGGAATATCTCTTTGCGTTGGAAGGGAAATGCTCAAATAAAGATGGAGATCTGCCAAAAGGACTCAGACGCCAGCCTGAAGGGTTCCCACTGACTAAATAGAAAACAATTTGAGCATCAGATAAATAATGATCGTAACAGATTATAAACTATTGAATAAAACTGAAAAGTATGAGTCCAAACATATACTTAGATAAATGAATAAATTAAAAGTTTGGTAAGGAACTATTTACATAGTTTTAAAGAATCTCCTAACAAAATATGTATTATATATAAAGTAGAAAAGAGTAAGTTCATATAGTAAAGAAGCCTGGAAGTTACCACATCAGTCAAGTGATCAAAGTAAATATTATTAGTAATGGGTCAAATTAAAATCACACACCACTGAGATAGAATACATCAAGAAGAATACAGAATTATTTCTGAGATACTCCTGCCTAAAATACATAATCTGAATCTAACATGAGAAAATATCAACCAAACCCAAGATAATGTGTGTTAGAACTGCCTCTGCCATGGAGTGGGACCATAAAAGCCCATTTTAGGGGACACAGTGAGGGGAAAGAGAAAATTGACCTCCTGTGGACAATTGTTCTTCCTTTTCCTGATTCAGTACTAGGTTCCAGATAAAACATATTAGATTCTTCTGAGAAGTTTCTCTGAGTAGCAGTGATGTTGTTACATGGAACAGAGCACTTTTGTCCTGGGTATGAGGCTTGGATACAGCTGGTATTTTCCCTCCATGCAAGTCTATTCACTAGACCTTTGGCTGAAGGAACAAGCCTACTGACTTAACATTCCAACTGGAATTCCCTGGACTTAGTGACCTCCAGATGGAAGCAAGGATCTAGGCCAAGCTGGGAAGAGGAAGATAAAGATGTCAGGTTCTAAGCTCATTTTCCTGCACACATATTCCTGCCCTCCTCCTAAAGAGTTATTGCTATGGACTTGACGCCAATGTATGGATTAGGAAACTGGGGCTCTGATGAAGTCTTGGCAACAAAGAATAGGGATCTAGGGGCATCTGGATGGCTCAGTCAGTGGAGCGTCTGACTCGATTTTAGTTCAGGTCACGATCCCAGGGTGGTGGGATTGAGCCCCACATCAGGCTTTGCACTGAGCATGGAGCCTGCTTAAAATTCTCTCTCTCTCTCTGTCTCTCTCTCTCTCTCTCTCTCATTCTCTGCCTCTCTCCCCTGCTCATGCTCTCTCACTCTCTAAAACAAACAAACAAACAAAGGCTAGGGATCTAGACTCCCGGGCTACATAGGAGCCTAACACAGTCCAGCACAAATAGTCTCTACCCATTTCTAATAGTCTCTACCATAAGTCTCTTTATTATTATTTAGCCCCACATACTCCTTCATGGCTTCCTTCGGCTGGTCCCTTCCACCTTTGTGGGAATACAGGGAGTAGGATCTGCTCACCTGCATGTTGGTAGTACTTTGGGCAAAAAGAAGCAGAGCAGATCTGCTTTACCACCAGGTTCATAGGGCTCTTGGATTTGGATGCTTCTGAAAAGAGAAAGAGAACAGAGATGGAATCTTGGAAGACTCAAGGTAAGTTTGGGCAGATAGAGGAGGCTTGACTACATATACATGGTTGGCTGTTTCTACCCTCCCAAAGCCCTGGGACAAGGTCTGAGAGGGGATAGCTACTGGATTCTGGGGGGGGTCTCTTTTCTGACCTGAACATAGAACGAGGAAGGAGCTGGAGACGTTGGAGGTGGGAAGGGTAGGCCTGGACATGGGTGAGATAAGCAAAGCATTCAGGGCGCTCACTCTGAGGTCATGAAAGTAATGGTGCGAGTGAGTGCCTCTTTAAATTTGTGCTCTAGGTGACTCACTTAGCTCACTGCAGACGAAAGGAGGAAGGCACATGAGAAAGTGTGACTACAGAATCAGAGGAACAGAGGTTTATCTCCCTTAGGCCAGAATCTGCCTTTGTCTGTGGGAGGGTAGGTTTCTATAGCAACTCTAATTGTGTCCTACCTTTGGATGGAAGATAGTTTACCCTTGCTGCTTATAATAAAATGGAAGAGGAAAGGATAAATTGAAAAAATAAACTTTTAAACACAAAGGAACCAGTACTTGATGATTTGGAAAATTTCCTGGCTATCAAGATATCATGCTCTAGAAACAAGACTAGGGATATGGCCAGAAAACCATTTCCTAGAGATGGTTAAAGATGCTTATGAATACATAAATATGCATGTTAAACAACCATCTCAGCAGAAGCAAGGAGGAGAGATGTGGTTATCCAGAAAGACTGTGGAGGACCCTCTGATGGGATGGTTTGGACTCCCCATGTATTTCACAGATACTTGTTTTGTTTTTGAGAATGTCATACCAGCAGAAACACTGGACTGAAAGGGACAGAGATGTGACAGAATGAAGAAATAATTATTCCTGTGGCAGAACCAAAAATGCAGAGTCCAGAAAGGGTAGGGCTGCCACCCCAGCATGCCCAGAGGACAGAGCACTGAGCCACAAAGGATTATTCTTAGGCATGGAATCCAGTGGAATTTCCTCTACTAAGTTTTGGTTTGCTTGGGATCTGTGACCCTTTTTGTCCTTCCAATTTCTCCTTGTTGGAATGCAATGTCTATTCCATCTTCTTCTATTTTTGAAGCAGGTAACTTGTTTTTTAGATTTTGTAAGTCCACAGGTGGAGAGGAATTTTCTCCCTAGATGGATCATGGTTGGAGTCTCACCCATACCTGATAGAAATGATTTAGAAGATGGAATTCAAGACTCTGAGTTAATTATAGTTAGACAAGATTTTAGATTTAGAGTTGATGCTGGAATAAGTTAAAAGTTTGGGTAACATTTAGACTGGGTGAATGTATTTTATATATGGGAAGGACATGTATTTGAGGGGGCAGTCAGAGGGCAGAATGATATGGATAGAATTCCATCCTCCAAAAAGATAGACTGAAGTCCTAATCCCCAGTACCTGCAAATGTGAATTTATTGGAAAATAGGGTCTTTACAGATGTCAATTAAGGCGAGGTCATACTGAATTAGGGAGAGTCCTAATCTAACAGGACTGGTGTCCTTATAAGGAGAGGAAAAGAGACACAGAGAAGAAAATGGC